>NC_141695.1:1712021104-1712466104 GCF_964263255.1 Lissotriton vulgaris | reverse complement strand
TGGCACTGATTGAAGAATGTTCGCAACATTTTCAAAACTCGTGGGGCGTCCCGGTCCGTGCCTATTCTGTAAGTTTGGGGGTGATTCATCGAGCGGGTGCCGAGAAAAAGTTTTCCCCATGTTGTTTCCAACAGGAAATTTAAGACACTACTATAGCCCGAACTGTTGAACGAAATTGCACCACATTTTGCAAAAAGGTAGCCCTTGGTTCGTATAAAGGGTGTAAATCCGTTCAGTAGTTCCTGAGAAATTCAAAAAGTAGTGGTGAAAAAATAATTTTCCCATAGGAAACTTTAGACACTGTTATAGCAAAAACTGCTGAATGGAATTACACCAAATTTGGCAAAAAGGTACTGTTTGGATCAGAAAGCGAACTTTTTTAAAATGGTGTAAGTCCGTTTAGTAGAGAAATTAAGGAATAAAGATAGTGATATCTATGGCTGTGGTGGATCCACGCACCCTGCGTGTACCCTCTCGATCACAAGCTTTATGCTAACTGTCTGTCAACCCTCCAAACCAGGAAGTGTTGGCAGCCATCTTAGAACCGAGGCACAAGAAATCAGGGAAACTAAGGTGCAAAACGCAAAAAGGAGGCAGGGTAGAAACACCCTGACCCCCTAGGCCCATTTTTTTAAAATCGCAAAATCTACGCAGGGTGCGCGGATCCTGCCGTGAAAAAAAATATAACGAAGTGCAGTCTCCCGCGCTACGTTGATAATTAGCCCCTGGGGAGCCAAGTCCCGGGGGCAATACTATTTAATGTAATGGGGGGACCAGAGGGGCCCCCCAGCCCCGGGGACTACAACCCCTTTTAACAAATATGTGGTGGGGGCTCACAGCCCCCTGCGGCCCTGGGCCCTCCTCCTGGAGCTCTTGATGGGCCTGGGGACCACCAGCCCCTAGAGCAGGCTCCTGCAGTGTCCTGGGGTACCCACCCCCGGGACACTGTAGTTTGCTATGGCAGGCCGGTAGCCTTACGGCTCCGCCCTGCCATAGCAAGCTTGGTTTGAGAAGGAAACCTGCTCTCTCTTTCAAAATGCAAACCAAATTGCTTTTCCACATGGGGAGCTGTATCTTAGCAGCTCCCCATGAGGAAAAGCAATGCCGGCTCCCGAGGGACGCGCGGAGCCAGCGGGACTGTGGGAGGATTGGGACCCCACCATGGTCCCCAACGAAGAGGGCCACCCCCGGGGGATGGGGTCCCTAGGACTACAAGTGGCCCGGGAGGGGGGGCATGTGGCACCCCTCCCCAAAATTTTAATTAAAAAACAAGGACCGGCCAGGGGGATTGGGTCCCCGGGGCCTTAAGTGGCCTGTGGAGAGGGGCAATGCAGCCCACCTCCAAAATACATATATATATTTTTTAAAAGGCCATGCCCCGGGGCATGGGTCCCCAGGGCCGATAAAGGACTCAGGTGGGTGGCCACGCGGCCCCCTTACAAATTATTATTTTATTTTAAATAAATAATTAGGGGGCAGGCCCTGGGGGATGGGGTCCCCAGGGCCAATAAATTAGAAAAAGAAGGGGGGGCACACAGCCCCCTTCTCAAAAAAATAAATAAATAAAAGACCAGTATCGCTCCGGAGGCCACGCCCCCTCCTTGCAGCACTCTGCAAACGCACCCTCTGGCGCGTTTGCTGATGGGGAACAAATTCCCTTGAATACTGGGAGTCCATGGGGGCCAACTAGACCACCAGGAACCTCCATTTTGCGCCAGGGGGCTGTGTTGCAGAGAGTTATTCCGAGACCATGCCCCTTTTTACACCTCTGAGCAACACAGCTCTGTGGTGCTTAATGGAGGTAGCTGGTGGGCTAGTTGCACGCCAGGGACCCTCAGGTTTCAAGGGGAGTCAATCTCCAAGCTTAAAACATACCACGAGGCGTGTTTGCACAGTGGTGAAGGGAGGAGACGGGGCCTGAAGTTAACGTGTGCAAACACACCCTGTGGCGCATTTTTAGTTGGGGAAATAATTCCTCTTCAATCCTGATGACCCTGGGGGCCAAGTAGCCCACCAGGTGCTGCCAGTAAGCGCCACTGTGCTGTGTTGCAGAGCGGTGGTGCAAGCCTTGCCCCTTTTTACACCTCTCTGCATGGCACTTACTGAATGTACCTAGTGGGCTAATTTGCCTCTAGGGACCCTCAGGATTCAAGGGGACTTAATCTCCCAACTTAAAACGGCCACAGGGATTGTTTACATAGTGGGGAAGGGAGGGGACGGGGCCTGAGGTGATGTGTGAAAACTTGTTTTATGGCAGGTTTAAGTTGAGGAAATAATTCCCCTTCAATCCTGAAGGCCCCTGGGGGCTAATTAGCCCACCAGGTGCTTCCAGTAGGCACCACTGCTCTGCACTGCAGAGAGGTGGTCCAGGCCGTGACACTTTTTACACCTCTCTGCATCGCAGCTCTTAGGTGCTTACTGGAGGTACCCAGTGGGCTAGTTGGACCCTAGGGACCCTCAGGATTCAAGGGGACTTAATCTTCCAACTTAAAACGGCCACTGGGCGCATTTACAAAGTGATAAAGGGAGGGGACGGGCCTGAGGTGACGTGTGCAAACACGCCCTGTGGCTCGTTTTAAGTTATTCAAATAATTTCTCTTAAATCCTGAGGGACCCTCGGACATAGTGGAGAAGGGAGGAGCAGGGCCTGAGGTTACGTGTGCAAACATGCCCTGTGGCACGTTTTAAGTTGGGGAAATAATTCCCCTTCAATCCTGAGGTCCCCTGGGGGCCAACTAGCCCACCAGGTGCTTCCAGTAAGCTCCACTGCGCTGCGTTGCAGGGAGATGGACTAGGCCATGCCCCTTTTTACATCTCTCTGCAGCGCTGCTCTGTGGCGCTTACTGGAGGTACCTAGTGGGCTAGTTGGACCCTAGGGACCCTCGGTATTCAAGGGGACTTAATCTCCCAACTTAAAATGGCAACAGAGTGTGTTTGCACAGTGGTGAAGGGAGAGGACGAGGCCTGAGGTGACGTGTGCAAACACGTCCTGTGGCGCATTTCAAGAGGTAGTTTTAATCCCCCTGCCCTATTATATACTAGGGGGTTACAGATGAGGTCATGCTAATCACAGGGGGACCCCAATGCATACTGTTCCCTAGTGTATGTAGGTGTTTTCACTGAATTCTAAGTGTCTTTTAAAATAGCACTGGCTCTAGGACTGGTTAGTCAAACTCAGTTACCACCAGTACCCGTCTGAAAAAGTTGAGGGTACAGGATGATTTTGCAATAAGGCTTCTTCTGTTTGTTCTGTTTGAACGTTTTCCTTCTTCCTGCACTTTTCTTCGTCTTTGAGGACTTCTGTTGCATCTTTCTGCATTTCCTTTTTTTTCTTTCTGTGTGTTTTTTCTTCTTTTTTCACATGTCCTATCTCTGTAGGCATAGTTAGAAATTAGCATTTAACGCCTTAACCACAGCGGTTTTTCTGCCGTGGTGCGAGAGTTCTGAAGAGTGGGCGGATCTGCGTTGGCCGTTGGCCGACGGCAGCACTAGGGAGGTAGTGCTTCTGTCGGCCAAGGGCCGACGGCAGCACACAAGGGGTTAAAAAACCTTTGAAATTCACTGAAAAAACCATAGGTTTCAGGCACGTTATAGTTAGGAATTAGCATTTAAAAAACCTTAGAAATTAAATATGTTTATATATGTATATCTCAAGGTCGATGGAAGAATAAATGCGTATATAGGTGTCTAAATGGATGATTTTGTTATTGAAAAATTGATTGTATAACTGACCGATTAAGTGTATATATAAATATCTGTATTGGTCTCTCACTTTGTGTATAAGTGGCTGCATGAGTTGGTGAGTAGCTACATGAGTATCTATATGGGTTATTACTTGGTTTTTTTAGTATCAGTATGAGTGTCTGAATGTCTGTATGGTTCAGTGGAGGGTATTACTTAGTGCATACATGCATGAATGCGTGAGTCACTATTTGTATGTGTTGAAGACAGTATGTGTGCAGGACTGTATGGGTGGATGAGTGTGTGTATGGGTGTGTTAGTGAGTGAATGACTGTCTCAATAGTGTCTTTATAAGTAAATACATATGTTTTAAACTAGTATATGTGAGTATTGGTGTATATAAGTGAGTATATGTGAGAGTGAGAGATTGGAAGAGTTTCTGTATGAATACGTATGTGTTTCTATAAGTGATTGTTCAAAAGAGTAAGTATGTGTAAGTTTCTGTAGAAGTAAGTGTGGTGGTGTGTGTATAACTGTATTTGCAAGTAAATCGAAGTTTGATTTTTGATTAGCATGAGTGACTATGTGTGTGAGTAACTCTATGGATGAGTGGCGGTGTGTAACAGGATGTATAGGTATA
Source organism: Lissotriton vulgaris (assembly GCF_964263255.1). Classification (NCBI taxonomy): domain Eukaryota; kingdom Metazoa; phylum Chordata; class Amphibia; order Caudata; family Salamandridae; genus Lissotriton; species Lissotriton vulgaris. The sequence goes on along the minus strand of NC_141695.1, from coordinate 1,712,461,783 downwards.
TGAGTACATATGATGAGTGAGTACATGTATGAGTGACTATATAGAACTGTTGGTGAATGAGTGTATGTGTATGTAGATCTTAGAATTACTGAATAGGTTGTTGTAACTGGTATTGGTATGTCCATTGTTTTGAAAATGTTTGTTTCTATTTTTGTATGTGTGTATCAAAGGTTATATTAGGGTGAGCGGAAGTCTGCCACTCTATCACAAGGATGATGTCATCAGTGATGTCATTTGAGATGTCATCAGTGATATCATGAGTGATGTCACTGACCATGTCATGAGTGATGTAATATGTGACGTCATCAGCAGTGCATTGCGGGCACGCAAGTTATAGTTAGCTGAACTAACTATAACGGGAGAATTTCAATGGTTTTCTACGAGTGAAATGTCCAGCTAACTATAACGCCCCTGAAACCTATGTTTTTTTCAGTGAATTTATATATATAGATATATGTGTCTTTTTCATCTGCCATGATCTGCATGACGTGTGTCTAAATCACACAAGGGTAATCAGTATTAATGTGCAGTTCGTTAGAAGCTCTCCAATAAAATGTCAACAACCTTGAAACTGCAAAAGAAGTGCTAAAATTAATTTTGATTTTCAGAAGTGTAATTATCTTTACAAGTACTTGGCTTCCTAATCTCCTTTGGCTCGATTTCTTGTGCAGTCAATTATACTTATCTGTTTCCAAACATGATTTTGAAGGTTGAATGTTGATGCTTAAAATGATTCAGAAGAAGCCTGTTGTACAGCACATATCTAGCATGTAGAATCGTATGGGAACCTTTATAACATGAAAGAAAGTGAGAAGTAATGCAGATAGTTAAAGAGCCTCAAAAGTGACTCGATCTAGATATTGTATGGCATTTTTTGTGTTATATTGATCCCAATGTATAATAAATTGTCTATACAACATGCTATGCTGTCTGCATTATTTTAATGATATAGGCACCATGATTTATTGGTGGGTGAAATTCTGATCTAACAGTCTGTCTCTTGGAGATTATGTAATCACAGTAGCTTGGGTTCTGTGAAGAGGAATAGAAGCAAATTAAATAACTTGAGGAATTTTTAAATAGGTGGTTTGGGGATGGGAAGTTTCTCCTGTGATGTCTTTTTCAGGCTTTAGGGACCTGAGCGAGAATCAACGGTCACCTCATGTCAAATGGTTGGTTATTAGTGGGATGTGAGCTAATGAAGGCTGGTTGTCAAGAGAAGGCCTCTCTTGAGTCATTAGACCTTGATGCTTCACTAATATCTCTTTAAAAAGAGAAGGGCAAATTACCCTTCAGGTATTGCACAATCAATAGACAGCAATTGGCGGTACAAAACAAATCGAGAAATCAATGTTAGACATTTTAGATCTGTCAGCCTTTGGGTGGTCTTCCCCCAAAGCTTTTGCCTTGCTCCTCCAGTTTTGCTTATCTTGTTTCTGTGGTTTTACGACTCTGCACACATTACCACTGCTAATCATTGCTGACGTGTTTGTGATCTCAACTTTAAACATGGTGAAATTGGCTTATACCCAATAAGCACATTTAATGTATTTGTAAATCCCTAGTAACATGGTACAACATGTACCCAGGGGTTGTAAACTAAGAGCTACTAGTGGTCTTACAGCACTCATTGTGCCACCCACTTCAGTAGCCTGTTAAATATGTCCCACACCTGCTAGAGCAGCCTGTATATGCAGTTTAAGTTGTCATTTCAACCTGGAAAACTAAACCTTTTGCCAGGCCTAAACCTACCTTTTAAAATCATATGTCACCCCTAGGGAATTCCTAACTAGCCCATAGGGCAGATTACAGTGTATTTAAAAAGCTGGACATGTACTTTTAACTTTTAAATGTCTTGGATTGAAAACCTCTTACATTCGTTTTTCACTACTGCAAGGTCTACCAGTTGCGTAGGATAACATTGGGTTGACTTATGAAATGAAATGCCGGGATTTGTAAAGCGCGAACAATTACCCCTAGGGGTGTCAAGACGCTGGGGGTGGTTGGGAAGATTAAGTAAGCTCTTACCCAGAGTCACAAGGTGATGGGCTAACCTGCCTCAGGCGCCGGGGATCGGATCTTGAGCCCCACGCTCCGGAGTAAGCCACCCTGACCGCTGCGCCACACCTCTTCCAGTCTTCAATGTAATAAGTGACAACTTCAATTGGGAGCAGGTGGGTATATCGAGTTTGGTGTTTAATTTAAACACCTCTTTAATGGTAAAGTCGAACTTTAGATTACACTTCTGAAAATGCCACTTTTATAAAGTTGTCATTTTCTTGTCCTAACCATTTGGTGGCTGCAGCTTGAATTCTGGATCACATGACTAAGTGTATCCGGTCTATGGGTATTGCTCCTGAGACAAAAGGGGAATCAGTGTTAGCAGGATGGGCCATCTCTGACTTCATGAGAGGGAATAGCTATCAGCTACCACACTTGCACATCTCAAAGACTCTGCTTGAGCACACTTCCAAAGGGTTTTATACTAGTCTTTTGTGACCGCAGACAGGCTGGGGTCAGCTCAGGGAGGCAGGAAATTGCAAGCACCTATTGGGGTAGAAGCCTCATACTTCAAAGTGGGTACCAGGTATAACTCATGGATTCTCAGACCTAACTCTTCAGTACACCTCTGGACCTTTGGAAGATGCAGAAGGACTGCTGTGCGGCTCTGCCAGAAGGACTTATATTCTGCTGCCTGAGAGAGAAGTACTGAACTTGCATCTAGAATCCAGGATCACCAGAGTGACTCCAAGGGCTAGATGGCTGGCCTCCTGATCACAGCCTCAGGAACAGAAAAGGCTTCAACCACCTTGAACCCAGCACACGGACTCTATCTACTGTGAGTCCTAAACCTGAGTGATGCCAACCCAGTCATGGACCCTTAGAGGTGGGCCTCAAGGTGCCCTGTCAGCCAGCTGTGGTCCTGTAAGCAGAACCAATGCAGCATTAAGTATCTCCTCACAGCCGCTTTTGAACCGCTGCTATTTGATGCATCCCCAATGCAGGACCTCGCATCCTAGGCCACAACTTCTTTGGAACCTCTGCTGCGCAACGCATCCTTAACACTGGCCTTCACATCACTAGACCGTCGTCAACAGCATCCTGGTTGATGACACAGGACTCCATATTGAAACCCTGCAGCTTCTTCAGAATCACTGGTGCGTGATGCATCTTTGAAACAGGACTTCTCATCACAAGCCCCTCGCCGATAGTACACTTGCCAACGACGCAGGACACTACAATGCAGTCAGACGCATTCTCAACATGGAACCTCACAACGCTTCGCTAATCAGGATTTAAGATACAGCTGGCCTATTTTATTCCCTGTATCCGACCGCACTCCTTTGTGCCCTGGTCTGGCATGAACAGATAACCAAAGTTGACCCTTTGTGCATGTAGGCTCGTTTTATTCTTACGGCCACATGCATCATTGTTGTTGTTTGTGATTTCTTAATTCGAAAATTAAGGAATCGCAATTAAGGAATCGCAAACGGATATGCATCAAGAAATCGCAAGTTTTTTTGCGATTTCGAAAAATTCCTTAATTGCGATTCACAATTTGTGAATCGCAATTAAGGAATCCCTTCTCATTGATTCCTATGGGCCAAGAGGCCAATAGGAATCAATGGGAAGTCATTCTCAATTTGCGATTAGCAATTTGCGAATCAGAAATTGAGAATGCAATTTCAAGGGTGCAGGGGGGGGGGGGGTCCAAAGGACCCCCCCAGCCCCCCTGAAATATAAGTTTAAGTGCATTTTTCACACACACATGCCCCAAGGGCATGTGTGTGTGTGTGTAAAATGAAACTTTCAAAAATGCACTTTTGTGCATTTTTGAAAGTTTTCGCAAATTTCCATGAAGGTCAACTTCATGGAAATTTAATTACCCCTATTTGTGAATTCGCACATTTAAAATCTTCATGCATTGCATTTAAGAAATCTCAAATTGCGATTTCTTAAATGCAATCTCAATTTTAGAAATCGCCACATGATTGCGATTTCTGAAATTGCGAAAAACATGATGCATCCCAATTTTGTCAATTGCATTCGCAAACGGACGAAAATTGCGATTTGCACCGTTTGCGAATGCAATTGACAATGATGCATGTGCCCATTTGATCTTTAAAATTGCATTTCTCCAGTTCTACTGGTTGGATGTTTTTCATTTTGATCGGACATAAGTAATTAAATTGTATTCTATTTTTCTAAATTGGTGTGAGTTTTCTTGTGTTGTGTTTTCACTGTATTGCTGTTTGAAGTTCTGCATAAATATTTTACACATTGCCTCTAAGTTAGTGCTTACTGCTTCCATCTATCGTGAGGCCTGACCAGGATGGCTTTATACCCGGCAGATCCACATCACACAACCTCTGTACCTTCTTCACCATTCTCCAGTCTATCGACTCCTACCTTCATGCCACCACGATTTTCTCAGACTCCATCAAGTTGTTTGATCCCCTTGAATGGCTGTATCTGTTTGCTTTACTGGAACACCAGGATTGATCCCCTTCTATGCCAGGTCCATCATACTACTATACTTCCAGTGCACCGCCCAGATGCGTATCAAAGGGTGTAAGTCTGACTCCTTCACTGTGGCCCATTATGTTATTTGATTTGTAATATACGTGGCTGCTTCTGCATTGAGGCATCCCATCGTTAGTTTCTAGTGGCACCAGGATGGGCTGCCCACTATCCCTGATCTTATTTGGGATCGCAATGGAATCCCTCGCAGACTGCCTGCATCAACATCATGTGCAGCAGAGAATGGCTTTCTTTTCCGCACTTTTAGTGTCACTTTACACAGATGATGCCACCCTATGCATTAGGGATCTAGATGATACCCTAGATCCACTTATTAGAGAATTTACTAGATTTGGGGATGTGTCTGGTATCGATAATAATTGGACCAAGTCTATTATATTTCCCTTAACAAATGATAACCCTTTTTCTGACTCTGAGTTCCCATTGGTCTAAACAGAGTGCACATGTAAATATCGTGGGATCTGGCTCAGCAAAAATATTGATGAACTGTGGAGCAACAATTATGGCCTATTAATAATTTGGCTCAATGAGAGGCTTGCAGGGTGGTTGTGTCTTCCACTGTCACTGACGGGATGCCTGGCCATAGCAAAAATGTTCATCCTACCAAAGTTCCTATGCTTATTCCTAAATTTGCCACTTCTGTTACCCCTCTTCTTCTGCAAGCAAATTACATCACAACCTATTTCGCTGGTGTCGGCAGGCTCAGTTCCACATATCACCTGGTAGGTACTGATGCTCCCCTTTGAGCAGGTTGGTCGTGGGGTTCCGGACCTAGATCTTTACTATTACAGTGCCCAGGCTCAATTTTCGCATCATTGGCTGTTCCCTACGCAGTTTATGGCACATGAGGCCCCTGAGTGTGACCCTGTGGCCCCCTGTCCCATGCAGATGGCTCTATTTCAAATTCCGGCGTGCCCATGCAATTGGGTAGGTGTGGGCGTGGGACGCGTTACAGCCTAGGACCCGCCTTGAACACTTCTTTGCACCTTCGATGCCACTCATGGGACATCCTCTATTGCCCATCACATCTGAACCTTGAACTTGCTCTAGATTGTGCTAGCTTGGACTCATGTCCATGGTTGTGCTGTACCCTGACAACACTTTTATTTGTTCACGAGACATCTTACACACTGACACCACCACATTCCTAGACACATTCACATATTTTCAAGTACGCACTGCCATTTGTGCACTATTCATGGAGTTTCCAGATGCCCCACTAACATTCCGAGTGCTGGAGGCATTTCTTGCTTCTCCCTTGTCCCGCAGACTCATCACAAGACTATATGCGGATATGAAGTGCACGGCACCAGTGTGCATAACAAACAATAGAGTAGCATGGGACAAAGACATTACACCACCACTGACTGATGAGGAATGGCAATACTGGTGTTTGAAGTCAGGTGCGCTACCTTTGAACTACCGCCTTTGACTGATCCATTTCAATGTTCTGCACTAACTGTACCATATCCCAATGTTAAAGCTCAGGATGGGATTGGGGAGGACCTTAGGTGTAAGAGGTGCCGTGTCCTGACACGGACTTCCTACACCTCACATGAGCATGCCCAGGTGTCTTCAGAGCCAGATTGCCCGTAGCGGGCATGAGGCATTTTTTGGGTGGGGCTGGTTTGTGAGTGGTGGGGCCATTTTTGTTCCTTGGGGCTGGTAAGTGCTGTAATAGCGGCCCCCTGTAACAAAAGCAGCAGCCATGCTTCTCACTAGATTTCTCACTAAGCTTGATGACATACTAGGGCTACCACTTGAGTGCTCTCACCTGGTGGCATTATTAGGATCTGTGTGGGAGGTGCCTCCAGATAGGCGTAGACTGGCAGCCCTTCTCTACTTGCTGGCCTACAACAAAATGGGGGCGATGCACTTTGTTACTAATGGAAGACTGGTTAAAAGACGACGCCTATTGCCAAGAGCAGCTTACCATATACTGGGAACCCCTGCCTGTACAATCAAGACCGAATGACATCTGAACCCCCCTCAAGGAATATCTGCTGAGTCAGACGCCTGCTGATCCATTAGACAGTATGGTGTCTGACTTGCCTCAGTAGAATGTGTTATTATATTGTCAGGTGTAAGATTGCCAAGCGGGATATGCTGTGAGGACATAATGGCCTTCACACACAACGGTGCCTGCCTGCCTGCCCCCGAAGTAGCTAGATACAACATGAATGTAATGTATTAATTAATATGCTGATGCTGACTGTTTGTTATTGTTCTTTTCATTGTTTATCTCCTTTCTTCTCATCTCTCCTAACATTGGTATAGGCTGCAATTATCCTTTAACTATTATTCGCTGTAATTCTTTGGTATTTCTTTAACATCGGATGCACAGTAAATGCAGTATTGTAATGCTCATTGACTGACTTACCCACTGTAAATATTGTGAAAGATCAATAAATCAAAAATAAAATATAATGTTAGAGCTTACTGCTTTGTGCCAAACTAACGGAGCAATAAGCACAGGTTAATTTGGGGTTTGCATGTGACTTCACCCTGACAGAAATTCTGTTTGCTGCTTCGGTAGGGTTACACCCCCCTCAACAAGTAACCCAGGGGCATATTACCAACAACTAGCGATAATTATCGCTATGTTGGCTTAGCGACAATATTTTTATCGCCGAGCTGCGGCGATTTTTATCGCTTAGGAACCTTGCTATTATCAAGGTTTCTCTCCTAAGCGATAAAAATCGACCGAAATGCATGAATATTGCTGAAAAGTCCGCAATATTCATGCATTACCGAGCTAATGCTCTTAGCCATGTTATCCACCTCCCATTGGATAACATGGCTAAGAACTGCTCTGGGGCAGGTGTCAGCTTTTGGAGATATTTGCGCTTAGCGCGAATATCTCCAAAAGTTGGTAATAGGAGATAGCGATGTTAGCGACTGTTTCCAGTCGCTAACATCTTGGCACGCCCACTTTGCATGTCATTAGTGAGAAATTTCACTGACATGCAAAGTGGGGCCCAAGATGGTCTCTATCTCCTACTAGCTGTCGCTAACTGGTGTTAGCGACAGATAGGTAATAGGGAGATAATTTTATCTCCGCTTTCTTGGCTTTTAAAGCCAAAAAAGCGGAGATAAACCCCCTTGATAATATGCCCCCCAGTTTCCAAGAAGTAACATAATTACTAGGGCTCCAAGGTGCATTTCTGTATTCTGTCCATTGAGTGTACAATATTTTAGGAGTAATCTGGGTCCCCCACTCCTTTTTTTCCTCTGAAGGAGATATTAGTGAAGCACAATATCTAATGACTCAAGAGATGCTTGCTGTTGACTATGTATTCAACAGAGTGAGCCCCAGATTAGGGCCTTGAAATGATTGACATTTAAAGCTAATTAACACAGGGGACCACCTGTTCTTTTGACTTTAGGGAGACCCATTTAAAATTGTGTCATGGTGGACATGTCAACAGCTGCTTCTTGGCCACACATGAACATACCCCTGAAGAGACATATGTCTTAATGTAAAGGAATTGGCAAAATGACCATGGTACATATATTTTCTGTGCAACACATCACATTTTCACTGTACACTTGAACGTGACTTCACTATGAGCCCGTTTTACAAAACTGAGATGGTGGTTTATCTTTATACTGTTTTGTTCGTAATGCAACTTACAGCATGCGGCAGAACACTTCTGCGCTTGTCGAAGGAACAGATGGAATGGAATGTTATGTCCCTGATTACATGGAGTCCTTTGGTAACTTTAGATACTCCTACAATATCTACACATGAACTATGTATCCGAACTTGTTCCTCCCCACTGAAGACCAATCAATCACATTGGTGAGAAAGCACCTCTAGACTTATCTGACTTACTGCCAGAAAATACCATAAGGCAAATTATATCATTTCGTTCTAACATCTCAACATATTTAGATTCATCTACGAAAGCATTTCAACATGGATCAATCAATAAGTCCTTAGTCCAAAAATGGAAAATTGTCTGATGTCTTAAAAGTTTCACTTTTCAATTTACAGCATTATTTCTATATAGAAATTTCTGATGATGGGTTCTTCTCCAAGACTGAAATATTCAATATGAAAGGGTGAGAGGTAAACAATATTGGCCTCTCAATTCATGCAATTCGGTCGTGTAAAGCATCTTTGTTGATGTTTCTTCTCGGCCCTGCTACATTTTAAATACCCTAGCGTGATCGGGTAGGAATTGATCAATTTCATGGTACTCTTGTTACATTGAATTCCTGGCATTACTCTATTTCACCACATTACGTAATAATGTGATATTCACTGAACATTTTAGCACAAGCGAGCAGGTGCTGCTTTGATGGTACTAGCGCATTGAGACCCTCACGGGTGAGTAGTGCACTTTATAAACCCCTGTTTGATTGATTGACTGTTTGATTTTTTTTTTTTTTTGCACAAATATTTTAGTGCAAAATGTACACCCTCGCCTAGTATGGATGCGAGGACATCATTTGTGCTAAAATGAAGTGCCAAATGCTAGTTTTGCATTTCACATAATTAAGCATAATCTTTCTAAAATTTTGCGTAAAAGCAAATTGCACAAATTTACATACCCCAAGATTCTTTCATTTGCAGACAGCTCCATCTTGCTAAAGAGCATTGTTTTTATATTAAATCGTCTTTTCATGACTTTCTCATTGCCGCAGTGTCTGCTTGATTGTCGCATTATGGGAAACGAGCATCACAAAGAGAGACAAATACTTTGAGAACAGGTGTGCCATTGAAGCAGCGGGGGATGATTAAACGACAGATGAACGGAGCCTGAACGTAAATACCAGCCAATAAATAAGAGAACAGTTTTTTCCAGTTCATAGTAATTATGTAGCTTAATTTCTTTGACAAAAAAATGCTATAAATTGTGCAAAAAAGAAGCCGATGCCCAGCAAAGTAATTATACACTTGGCAAGTCATGGAAAATGCAAAACAATTTAACAAACTCCCACGGAAGAGATAATGCCTTCAGGTCATGCTCGTGAGTGTCTGGGAGGCTTTTAAAGAGTTCTGTGATGGGCTTTTACAAAACATAATGTTTTTATTGCTCAGTTTTCTGCGTTTCTTCTTTCAGCAACCAAACGCCAGGAAGCCTGTATACCTCTGCAATAGTCCAAAACTGTATATGAAGTACCCTCTAGACCTATATTTCTTTAATCACTGGCTTAACAAAGCTCTATATTGGGGCATACACAACATGATTTTCCACACAAACCAAGTAGTCTTTCCTACAGTGTTTATTTCATTTATTACTTTTTTTTGGAATTTTAATTTTTTAAGAAGACTCTCACATTATAAAAGGTATACAATTTGTTGCACTTGAATTCACACTGATTTGTCTTCGTAATTCATCTAGTGCTATATAAGTGTTGACAGATAAAAATCACAATTGTTTACAAAAAAATTGAAAATGTCACATAGACCCCCACACATACTATCACCTCGTGCAGTTCCACAACCAAACCCTTGCATACTACACTCTCACACTCTACACCCCAGAACAGCACTACATGCACAGATGGAAAAAAATCTGGGTGAGAACATCAACCCTCGATTGCTGTGCTGGTAACTGGGGTGTCACTCTTGCTGGTCAATGCACGTTTCAATGGCATCAATTACTTTCTACGCCATCTTCTTCAGGACCTGTTATTTTACACTTTATAACGGGTAGAAGGAAAGGGGGAGAGGAGAAAAAGGGTCTGTGGGCCCTAAGCACGTCGATGTTTTTGAAGCACACTAGTTCACTATGTAGACAAGCTGTTGAGCCTATCTGTCACAGGAGACTAGATTCACAAAAGAAATTTGGAATCCTGGTTATCTTAAAAAGCCAGTCTGCCAATATAATCGATAATCCTAATAGTTGGAAACTCCTCCAATGGGTTGTAATCCTTCAAACTCTGGGGCGTGGTGAGTCCAATTGCAACCGATCTCTTCTCATATGCCGTTTTGTTTCTAATATCACAATCCTTGGTTCATTCATTTTTGGGGTCCTGACATCACCTTGTGGATTAATCCTTTGCGTTTTGTCACTAATATGCCAGGGCTGTAAGCTCCTTAGTCCTTTAAAATGGACGCTGCAGACGCAGAGTAAAGTTAGTACCACCGATAGCCCATACCACAGGGTACGCTGAGTCGGTCCTTAGCTTACAGTTAGACCTTCAGAATCCTTTTTCCTGCAAATTACCAGTCAAAAATAACGACGTTGGAGACCAAACCTTTTTAAATGACTAAGGTATGGATGCATCAACAATGCCATTTGCGATTCCTTATTAGCGAAAAATAAGGATTTGCTAATAAGGAATAGCAAAAGGCTATGCATGTAGAAATCACAAAAATACTAGCGATTTCTAAACATTCCTTAATTGCGACTCGCAAATTGTGAGTCGCAATTAAGGAATACCTCCCCATTCATTCCTATGGGCCTAGAGGCCCATAGGAATGAATGGGAAGACATTCTCAATTTGCTATTCTCAATTAGAGATTCGCAAATTGAGAATGCAATTTCAAGGGTGCCAGGGTCTCAAAAGGACACCCTGTTGCACTCTTGAAATCTGCATATGAAAACATCTTGCACACACACATGCCCCAAGGGCATGTGTGCGTGTAAAATGGAACTTTCAAAAATGCACTTTATTGCATTTTTCTAAGTTCGACTTCATGGTAATTTGCACCCGCTAAGAGTGAAATCGCTAATTTTTTTACCTTGATGCATTGCATTTAAGGAATCTCAATTTGAGATTCCTTAAATGCAATCGCAATTTAAGTAATAGCAATTTTGCAATTTCTTAAATTGCGATTTTTGCATTTGGGATGATGCATCCCAAATGCAAAAATACTGGTCGCAAAGGGGCAGATTCTGAGAATCTGCCTGTTTGCGACTGGTTTTTCCTTTGATGCATCTATACCTAAAGAGCTTACAGCCCTAGACTGAACCAAGCCGGACAGGGAGCTAAGATGGTGGCCACACCTCTGGAAGGCCGCCAATGTGATTGGTGTGGCTTTGGTCCACTCACTGGTCACTGGGACATCTGGGACATGGGTGCTGATGAGTAGCTCCGAGTAATATTGCTTCTGCAGGGTTAATGGCCAGGATGGGCCAAGCTCTAGATTCTCACATCCGACTCCATACTCAGCTTGGCCAGAAACCCTCTTATCTCAAGAATTTAACATAGTTCACCTTGTTGAAGCTGGTAACGTTATCTAATGCTGGTTCTCTAATTGTGCTAGGATTACATACATAGCCATCCAGAATAAGCTAATTTGAAACCATGTACAATCTTCACAACCAATGATGAGCAGGAACTCCACCAGCTTTATTAAAAAACACTCTTGCCATACCTAAATCTAAACCTTATCACAAATACAGCTAACAGTAAAATAATTGCGAATATATGATAATATATATGTTGGTTTATGTTTATCCGTATCATGCTCCCTTGCCACCTCTTGTTCTTTCTTTTGCCAATATTCATCCTCCATCCTCTTCCCCTTTCGAGATGGCCCTCATAAGAAAAACACATCTCCATAGCATGCTAGACCTCTTTTTTTTTTCTTTTTTTACTCCTCATCTCACCGTGTCAAGTCTTTGTGGAACATTTACAGCCATACTCACTCACTGTGCGCTACCATGCTGACCACGCTTTACTTGGGTAGCCAGACCTCCTCCCCCTTAGTATCGGGGACATGGTGTAATCATTGAAGTGACCGGATCATTCTTAAGTTTCTACCCCACCTCATTAGAGGGTTCCAGATGTTAGACGGCTTCTCCTCTGCCCTTTCGTATTCCAGCCGAGCCATACTGAATGATGCTTTTAGCCAGTCCTCACTGCTCGTGGGAAGGCGGTCTTTCCATCTTTTACATATTTCCCTCCTTGCCAACAGTATCAAATATAGGAAGAGCCCTTTTTCCTGACATGTAGCTTGCTGGTAGAAGCGTTCATCATCTCCAAAAATAACAAGTGAGGAGTTTACTATAATTGTGGTGCTGAAAAGTCCCGACAAAGCCTGTCCTATCTCCTTCCAGTATTGATCCAGCTCTTTGCAATTAATAAACATGTGAATGTCATTAGCCATCAGTTCCTGACATCTTGGGCATTTCGGTGGGGGGATAGGGGCAAATTTCCCAATTTTATAGGGGGTGTAGTAAAGCCTATTAATCCCAAAAAAGTGATTCTTCTTCAGACAGGCAGGCTTTATATATTGATATAAGAGCTTCAAAGATAGTTCAAGCATGTCCTCTGACTGCAATGCCAATACAGTGTTGCTCCAAATCCCCTCTGCCGGTGGTATTCCCATGTCTTCTCCCTCTACTAAATGTTTATACCATATTGAGATTTCTTTTGGTATCAATGTGGGGGATTCGCTAAGCCTTTCAACTACCTCGTTGTTCCCCATCTCCTCCCGTTCAGCTGTATGCCAGGACACTAATTGGAGATATTTGAACCTTGATAAATCGTTCCCTACCTTTGCCCTCAGATATTCCCATGGGTGTAGCCCTTCCTCATCCATTAACTCATTCCACCTCAAAATTCCGGCTCTTTTTATGGGCATGGCCAGAACATCATTTAGACAGTCGGGGGTGCCAGGCGAGTCCCAGATTGGAGATGAAGCTGAAAAATATCCAATCCCACAGAGTACCCTTACTCTGTACCATACCTCCAAAGCTGTTCTTAATATCTTCAGGCGGACCCTTTTGGAGTATTTTGGAGAGCCGAACTTATACAAAAATTCATCATTCCGCCCTTCTGCTCTCACCATTTCTTGCAACAATTTACCCCAAGATGAATCATCAGGTCTGGTGAGAAGTATGCGGAGACTCTTGAACTGAAAAGCCACAGCATAGAGATTAATATCGGGGAGAGCTAGTCCGCCATTTAACAACCTTCTTCTAAGTTTTGTCCAGGTTAATCGTATCCCTTTATCTCCCCACATGAAACTCCCAATTTTACTCTGTATTTTTTTTTACATCCTTCTTAGGGAATAGTAACGGTATAGTTGAAAATAAATAAGAAAGCTTTGGCAGAATAACCATTTTAACTAGATTCACTTTCCCATAAATTGTCAATGGGAGGTTCCTCCATCTACTAAACAGACGGTCTATTTCTTTAGTGGTTCTATCCAGATTTATCTTGGGAATCCGATCTAATTCCCTCACAATGTAGATCCCCAGGTATCTGAACTCCACACTCTCCACTCCCAACCAATGATCTATGTTCCAACACATGACCTCGGTCTTCGATCTATTCGCCATATACCCAGACAGTGCACCGAACTCTGCTGTCAATTCCTCAATACGAGGGATAGCTGTTACTGGGTCGCTTGTGTATAGAACTAGATCATCCGCATAGAGAGCCAACTTAGAGCTGTACTTCCCAGACTGAAAAGGTGCTATAACAGTATTGAGCCTAATAGCCTGAGCCAAAGGCTCAATATATAGATTGAACAGCAACGGGGAGATCGGGCACCCCTGTCTGGTTCCCTGCTGAATGTGAAACACTGATGTTAATGCTCCATTTAAAAGGATCCTAGCAGAGGCACCTCTATAGCAGCTTTTAAGCGTATTTATAAATAGTGTCCCAAACCCCATTACCTCTAGAACTTTCCAAAGGTATTTCCAACAAACTTTGTCAAACGCCTTGGCTGCGTCGAGGGCTACCACAGCCAAGGGTTCGGATTTTCCCACTGCAAGGTCGATGTTTCCCAGCAGGAGATGTATTTGATCTTCAATGTGTCTACCAGCCACAAAGCCCTTCTGATCTTCATGGATCAATTTAGATGTTAATTTGGCCAATCTCCCTGCCAGAATGCCCATAAGTCAAGTCAAGTCAAGTCAGAAATTTGTATAGCGCACTACATACCCAGAGAGTCTCAAGGCGCTTGAAGAAGGGTGGGGAGTTATTTGTCGAAAATCCATGTTTTGAGTTGCTTTCTGAATGCTAGGTGGTTCTGAGTGAGACGAAGGTGAGGGGGAAGTGAGTTCCAAGTTTTAGCTGCTAGGTAGGAAAAGGATCTACCTCCCATGGTGGTTTTGTTGATGCGAGGTACAGTGGCAAGGGGTTGGTTGGAGGATCTAAGTTGGCGTGAAGGGGTGTAGAAGGATAGTCGTGAGTTGAGGCATTCGGGTCCGATTTCGTAGAGTGCTTTGTGTGCGTGGGTTAGGAGTCGGAAAGTGATCCTCTTATTGACGGGGAGCCAGTGGAGGTTTTTCAGGTGATCAGAGATGTGCTCTTGACGCGGGATGTCTAATATGAGCCTGGCTGAGGCGTTCTGGATACGTTGTAGTTTCTTCTGGAGTTTTGCGGTGGTGCCGGCGTATAAGGTGTTTCCGTAGTCCAGTCGGCTCGTGACCAGAGCGTGGGTGACTGTTTTTCTGGTTTCGGTGGGGATCCAGCGGAAAGTTTTTTTGAGCATGCGAAGAATGTTGAAGCAAGAAGAAGAAACGGCGTTGACTTGTCTGTTCATCGAGAGTGAGGAATCCAGGATGACGCCCAGGTTCCGTGCGTGGTCCGTCGGGGTGGGTGCTTTTCCAAGGGCCTCTGGCCACCAAGAGTCGTCCCAGGCAGAGGGGGAGGTACCTAGGATGAGGACTTCTGTTTTGTCAGAGTTCAGTTTCAGTCGGCTGTGCTTCATCCATTCGGCTACTTCTTTCATCCCTTCGTGAAGGTTGGTTTTGGCCGTGTTAGGGTCTCTGGTGAGTGATAGGATCAGTTGAGTGTCGTCGGCGTAGGAGATGATGTTGAGGTTATGTTGGCGTGCGATGGCCGCAAGGGGGCTCATGTACACGTTGAAGAGGGTGGGACTGAGTGAGGATCCTTGAGGAACTCCGCAGATGACTTCAGTAGCCTCAGACTTGAATGGTGGAAGGCGGACTCTCTGGGTTCTTCCGGTGAGGAACGAGGTGATCCATTCCAGAGCTTTTCCTTGGATTCCGATGTCTTTGAGGCGCTGTAGAAGGGTGCTATGGCAGACTGTGTCGAATGCTGCGGAGAGGTCGAGGAGGATGAGGGCGACTGTGTCTCCATTGTCCAGTAGAGTTCGAATGTCGTCTGTTGCTGCGATGAGGGCGGTTTCGGTGCTGTGCTTAGCTCGGAAGCCGGACTGTGAAGAGTCGAGGGATTTGTTGGTTTCGAGGAATGCGGCGAGCTGGTTGTTGACAGCTTTCTCGATGACTTTGGCCGGAAATGGGAGGAGCGAGATGGGGCGATAGTTTTTGAGTTCGGTGGGGTCAGCTGTGGGTTTCTTCAGGAGGGCGCTGAGTTCGGCATGTTTCCAGCTTTCCGGGAAGGATGCGGAGTTGAAGGAGCAGTTGATGACGTCTCGGAGGTGCGGTGCAATAATGGAGTCTGCTTTGTTGAAGATGTGGTGAGGGCAGGGGTCTGTGGGGGATCCTGAATGGATATAATTCATCAGACGGATGGTGTCCTCAGTTGAGATTGGCTTCCAGTCCTTGAGGGTGTTCAGGGGGGGTGGGTGTCCTTGTTTTTATAATCTGCATTCAGCAGGGAGATTGGTCTATATGAGTCCGCTCTTTGGGGATCCTTCTCGGGCTTCACAATCAAGACTATTATAGCTTCCTATCATGAATTTGGGACCCTGCCTGTAAGTGAATAGATTGAGTTGAAAATGATTTCTAATATTGAACATAGATCGTCTGTTAGATATTTATATATCTCACTAGGTAGTGCATCCATCCCGGCAGCTTTTTTGTTTTTTGACTTCTTGATCTGTACTAATATTTCTTCTGTAGTTATGGGGGCATCCAAACAATTTCTTCCCTCCTCAGATAATTTAGGCAGATTCTTATTACTCAGCCAAGTATGTATGGCTTCGATGGGTGGCTTCACCTCCTCTTTATACAAATTTGAAAATAGAGAAAGAAGGCAGCTTTGCATATCCTCAGTGTTCCTTGATGTATCCCCATTATTATTAATTATTAACTCCTTAATGTCATTCCTAGCACGGTCAGATCTTGATTTCCATGCTAGTAATGCTCCTGCCTTTTCCCCATATTCAAAATTATCCATCCTACTTACATCCCACAATGCTTTGCACTTTGCATCTAAGCGCCCTCTATACAATTGCTTAGCTGATTCTAAATCCATTTCGGTCTGAAGAAGTCTTTCTTGCTCACTACTGTGAACATTAATCCTATCTTGCTCTAGCTGACCTATTCTGTTCTCAATTTCCCTTAGTTCCCTCACTTCCATTCTGTTCTTAGCAGAAACTAATGCATGGAGCTTCCCTCTACGCCCTGCCTTATAGGAATCCCAAACATTATCTTGAGTGGTAAACCCCATATTAAATGTAAAAAATTCTGAGGTAAATGCTTGGATCGATTGTATAGTCTCTGGACTGGAAAAAATAGCCCTCTTTAATGTCCATCTAGACTGCATCTGTATTGCACTTTTCACAAACACTAACTGTATAGGAGCATGATCTGATAAAAGACTAGACATCACTTCTACCTTCTTGATGTCATTAATTGAATGCCTATCTGTGAACATATAATCTATCCTAGAGGCATGTTTAGACTTCTTACTATAAAATGTATGTCCCTGTAGTTGACCTTGCTTAGCTCTCCATACATCCTCCAAATCGAGATCTTGGATCATATTGCGTAGTGCACGCCGTATCTTTGGTACCCCTAAGTATTTGCTCAAATTGGACCTATCTTTGATGGGGTCTAGTAGTACATTAAAATCCCCTCCCAAGATATAAGGTGGTGCCTCTAAAATCAATATGGATTGTAGTTTCAAGAGATGAGATGGATCGTCCACATTAGGACCGTAAAAAGAAGCACATACAACTTCAATGTTATTTAACAACATTTTAACAACTATCCATCTTCCAGATGAGCCCGTATGTACCCCCCTGATTGTTACTGAGGTACCTTGTTTCACTAATACAGCTACTTCTCTATTATGTACTGTCTGCTGTGAAACCTCAAAGTCTTTTATCCATTTGACCTTAGAGAATATAGATCGACTTTCAACTGCACTCAAATGGGTCTCCTGTAGAAGAAATATCTGAGCACTCGATATTTCCAATTGATTTAGAATAAGTCTCTGTCTACGAGGACACCGCATTCCATTCACATTCCAAGTGATAAAAATGGTTTGTTTACTCCCTATACTTTGTTCTCCCATCACTCTTTCTATTCCCTAACAGGCTTAATTCCTTAATTCTAGTGAGATGAGTATTTTTTTTAATTTTATCCCTATGCTCCCCCCCAGTGCTCCCCCTGTCCCACCTCCCCACACGAACTCCCCCTGTGCCCTAACCCCCCATGAGGAACCCTCCCTTCCAATAGGCTAAGCCTATTTAGCTAAGCTCCCTCCCCTGGATGCAGTTTTCTTTTCAATTAATTTTATAGGGTTCTGTAATTCGCCGGTCTTTATGTTACGGTCTTACCACATATCACCAATCGGACATACTGAGTCCGATATAGAAATATGTAATGGAAAAGACCTAACAACAAGTAGAGAGAAAATAATACAAAAAGATCAAAGAAAAAAGAGAACTTGTGTCCTCAACCTATACACCTTTTCACCACCTACTCCTACTCCTTGCCTTTTGTGCCCTGTTCTTTCCTGATTCTCAAAATTAAATCATCTGCTTCTTCCCCTGTTTTTACCAAATGCATGTGATTTTTCCACATTACCCGTAAATGAGCATGGAACTTTAGTTGTGCCTTGACCCCCAAACCATTCAATTCATCAAGTCTTTTCCCCAGCTCCCACTGTCTAGTGGCAGTCACATGAGAGATATCAGACCTTATTTGAAAATAAAACGGGTTAGAGCTGTTGAATGCAATTGTTTTTTCTTTCAATGCTGATAAGAGGATCTGCTCATTTACAGTGTAGGTCAAGAAATTTACCAAAATTTTCCTTGGCTTTTGTCTAGCAGGATTTCTTCGAAAGGGGTCTCGATGTACCCTCTGTATTTCCTGAGTTAAATCGACCATCTCGTCCCCATTCAAAACAGTCCCCTTGAGCATTGATATCACAAAGCCCTTCAGATCGGCTCCTTCCACTGCCTCTGGTACATTGAGTATTTTTAAATTATTCCGTCGAGAATGATTCTCTAACCTCTCAATGTCCTCTTTTAATTCTCGGTTTTGTGGGGGGCGGAGCTTGCCGGCGTCCATGAAAGACGTGTGAGCGCTGAGCTCCTCGCCTGAGCCCCTTTAATATTCGACAAATCTATCCTTTTGGCGCCTAGCCAGCCCTGAAATCTGTGGCGGACTCTCCTTCTACCCCCCGGCCTGGTGGGGGACCCTTCCCCGGTCGAATTCGGTGGTGGTTTCGCTCCGCTGTTCGAAGGAGGGCGCGGTGGCAGACCAGGCCGTAATCCGCGGTCTGTCCTGAGGAGCTGCTCGTGCTGCGTCACGCTACGTGCGCCCAGTGGTACCGGAGTGCAGTCGGTGCCCGCTTGGTGGCTACACTACAGTTCCTGCTGTGTGTTCTCGAGCTGTGTTCCTGGGAGCGGCTGTGGTGGACCTGCCCACGGTTGTGCATTCCATGGAGAAAGACTGCTGATGCTTTGGGGTGCACTGGCTGGGTGCGGGAGACCCTCAGTGGATCGCTGTCTCCCCGCGGAGAGTTTCGTCGGCAGTTGCTTGCACCTGGGGCACCTCGGAGACTGCTGTGGTGCAGTGGCTTGGGAGTGCACTGGAGTGTAGGGGCCCAGTTTGCTTGACTTTGGTGGGGCCTGGCCTCGTGTGAGTACTTGTGGCGTGCTTCTCTGGCTCCTGGGCCTACCCGTGTCTCTGGGCCCGCGGCCGCCATTTTGACTGCATTTCTTGCTGCGCAACAACTCGCCCTGCGGAGCTCGCTTCCCCAGCGCCCCCTCTTCGCCCCACCAGCACTATCTGGCGACATCTTTACTGGCAGTAGGGCGCTTTGTTGAATGTCCACCAGGAACGCTATGGGGAAAGGTGATAAGAATCAACCGAAACTGTCGTTTGATCAGCGGAAGGCGAAAGGTGCGGAGGGGCCGGCTCCGGATGCCTCACCGCGGCCCACGGCTGCCGACAGTTCATTGTGTGCGGACATCCGTGAAATGTTGGGTGCCATGGAGAAGGGCTTACAACAGACAGTATGGCGGCGATTGGCACGAAAATCGACGCTTTGTCCTTCAGGATGGACCGCATGTCTGAGAGGGGGGATAAACACGCTGAGCGGCTAGATATGGCGGAACGGCGGTTAACGGAAGCTGAGGAAGCCCAAACGGAATGGGATAAAGATCGCAAGCAGTTTGGTCGCCTACTCCAAGTCATACAGGACAAGACGGAGGACTTGGAGGCTCGCTCACGGCGTTCCAACGTCCGCATTACTGGGGTGGCGGAATCTACCAACACTGGCAAAATGGAGTTGTTTGTGGAGAAGTTGCTCCAGACGCTGTTGGGGGAGGAGGTCTTCTCCCCTATGTTCATCGTCGAGAGGGCTCATCGCACCCTGGGGCCGAAGCCGCAGCCTGGGCTTTCGCCGCGGCCGATTATTGCCAAACTTCTGAACTATAGGGATCGAGACTTGGCGCTCCGGCTGGCAAGAGAGAAGGGAAATTTGCAATTCGAGGGCATGAACATCTCCCTCTATCCGGACTTCACGGCGAGAGTGCAAGAGGAGAGGAAGCGCTTCCCCCCGTATAAGAAACAGATGAGAGACCTGGGGCTGGACTACGCCATGTTGTACCCAGCGAGACTTAGAATCAACAAACAAGGGCACTCGCACCTTTTCACGGACCCAGCTGACCTGAAAAAATCACTGAAGGAGTGGGCCAAGGAACAACGCAACAGGCCAAGGGATCGGCGTGAGGATGCGGAGGAGGCCGCTTCTATGGACGGCCAGGGGTAATCTACCTTGTGGCCCTTTTAGCCGGCTCAGCTGGGCCTCATCTGTGCGTTTATCTCAGCTGCAGGTCCTATGAAACTACTTAATTGACATTGTGGGGTAGGACTTTGCTGTTCGTGGATTGCAATGAGGCTGTGGCATCAACATGGTTTACTCATCGGTGATAGCCTTGGGGGAGGCTCTCCTCCGGGTGGGGGATCTGATATTCTTTTTCTTGGGCTGGTGAGGGTGCCGAATGTTGCTGGGGGGCGGGGTGGTGGAGCCACCGAGTTCTGTGGTTCTTGTCCTGATTGAATTGCTGTCTGGCTGGGAACCTCTGCCCCTGCGCTTTCGGCTTTTGGCTCCCCGGAGGGCCTTGGGGTTTGTAGTGTGTTTCACTGGGGAGGGTTGATGGTGGGTGGTGGTGAGTCCTGTCTGACCGGGTTGGGGTTGGTCGGCTGTGGGTGGGTGGGCGCTTGCTCTAATCTTCTTTTGTTGATCCCGTTTTAATTGGGTTGTTCGGGGACTGTTGGGGGGAGGGTCTGGTTGGGCCAGCTACTGGAATGTGTCTACTGTACCATCTGTGCTACTCTGATTTGTTCCCTGTCCTACAATGGCGAATGTTGAGTCCCTAGGGCTGGAGAGTGGCCCCAACTCTCTCAGACTGCTATCATGGAATGTGAGGGGGCTGAATGATTTTCGTAAACTTAGGAAGGTCTTAGCCTATTTGCAGCGGCACCGGGTTGATCTCACCTTGCTGCAAGAAACCCACCTGCCTCTGACCAGTCCTATATTACAGACCAGGGGTCTTGGGAGTGCTTGTGTTACTGCAGGGTTCACTACGCATGCAAGAGGTGTGATTACGTGGGCTAATCCCAAATCTCAGTTGTCACTGCAGAAGGTTGTTGTGGACCCGGAGGGTCGGTATGCGATTGCTCGGTGCGTGGGGAAAGGCCACGATTTGTTGGTTGTGAATGTGTATGGCCCCAACTACGATACTCCAGCTTTCTATACCTCGCTGGCGGACCTCTGTAGACAGTATGAGGGCTCTAGGATGCTATGGGGGGGAGACTTCAATTTTGTTTTGAACCCAGAGTTGGATAGATCGGCGGGTGCCCCTAGGACCCCGGCGGCCTCGGCATTACTTATGCAAACGGAGCTAGTGAAACTCGATCTGCTGGATGTGTGGCGCCATAGGCACCCGGGGAAGGGGGGCTTCACTCATTACTCAGCCTACCATAATGTCCACACGAGGATTGATTATTGGTTTGTCTCCCGATCCCTCCTTGACTCAGTGACGGGGTGTGCTGTGTTGCCTCGCACGCTTTCTGACCACTCGCCACTGCTTTTGCTACTAGATGCCCCGGTTAGGAGGATACCCCCGTTCACTTGGAGGTTCCCCCCGTACTCACTGCTAGACGAGGCCTTCAGAGGGGAACTTGCTGAGGACATAGACACGTACTTTTCAACTAATGTGGGGTCGGTGGATAGTGTTCAGGTTCTCTGGGATGCATTTAAGGTGTACATCCGGGGGATGACGATGGCCAAACACTCAGGGGTGCTTAAAGCTATCAGGCGACGATTGAAATTTCTGGAAACACAGTTGTCTGATCTGGAACGTCAGGCGGGAAGTGCTGGAGCCGCGGACATACCTGACAGGCTTAAACCCCTGCTAGCGGAATTCCATGAGGAGGCGGACAGGGAGATAAAACACATGGGAAAATATGCCACAGCGCGCACGTATGGGGAGCGGGACCGCCCTGGCTCCCTGCTTGCTAAGCTGATGCGAAATAGCAGGCCTCCCCTGGTGATCGAGGAGTTGTTAACAGCTAATGGTGAGGTGGTGACGGAGGAGCAAGATATTCTGTCGGAATTCCATACTTATTATACAGCGTTGTACACGTCGAAATCAAGCCACCTAGAGGAGGAAATAGACGACTACTTGAGTTACATCCAGATGCCCTTTTTGCCTGACTGGCAGAGGGAATTTCTGATGGCCCCGATCCAGAAAGAAGAGATCACGGAGGCGCTGGAGGGGATGTGATCGGGCAGCGCTCCTGGGTCGGACGGCCTTACGGTGGCCTTCTACAAGGCCTTTCAAGATAAGCTGGTCCCCTACTTGATGCTCCTTTTTGACGACATTTGTCAACAAGGTAGCATGTCGAAGTCTATGAGGGAGGCGCTTCTCATCACAATCCCGAAACCAGGCAAACCCCCCAACGAATGTGGCTCATATAGGCCGCTTTCGCTGATTAACGTAGATGCCAAATTGTATGCAAAGGTATTGGCGACGCAGTTGGCTCTCCTGGTCCCGGACCTGGTTGCCCCGGAGCAGGCTGGGTTTGTCCCCGCCCAGAACTTGACTTACAACATTCGCACGGTGCTGGGCGCTATTCAGCATGTCCGGCAAGAGAATAAGGCTGTGGCTATCTTCCTGGATATGGAAAAGGCATTTGACTCAGTAGAGTGGTCATTTATGCTCAGAGTCCTCCGTAAGTATGGGCTTGGCGAACCCTTCCTTCAGATGCTAGGAGCCCTATACTACAAGCCAACTGCGCGGCTAAAGATAGGGAACTCTGTCACTGCCCCGATTGAGATCAGCAGGGGCACTCGGCAGGGTTGCCCCCTCTCCCCACTTTTGTATGCACTGGTGGCGGAGCCCCTGGCCTGCGCAATCAGAGAATACCACGGGTTCGAGGGGATCAACTTCCCTTCGTATCAGATTGGCATCTCGACGTACGCAGACGACACTTTGTTGTATGTCCGGGAACCGGAGGTGAATCTGTCGGCGGTCTTGCGGGAGGTGGTGAGGTTCGGGCCCTCTCGGGCCTCCGGGTCAATTGGAATAAATCTGTGGCGTTGCCTTTGACTCCGGTGACCCTCCCATTCGACTCGGAATACCCGCTGCAATGGACCACGGACTCCATACGTTATCTGGGGATCCGTATACACACCGATCCCGAGATCCTTATACGTGAGAACTATGGGGTTGCCTACTCCAAGCTGGTAGATGACGTTGAGGTGTGGTGCAGGCTCCCGCTGTCCCTAATGGGTAGGATTGCACTTATGAAGATGGTGGTTCTCCCCAGATTCCTCTTTCTCTTGCTAACATACCTGTCGTACTCTCCAAGGCCTTTTTTCGTCAGCTTACTCAGACACTTATTAGACTTGCGTGGGGGGGCAAACAGCCGAGGGTTCAATGGCAAACTCTCCTGCTTCCCTATGAGCGCGGGGGTCTGGGGGCTCCTGACCTAGAAAGGTACTACAGGATTGCACAGGGGGCTCATCTCCACACTTGGATCCATGGGGACCCTGGCATCCCGCACATGAAGCTGGAGTGCCTCTTTGCGGACCCCACTCCGCTCCCGGCCACAATATGCTGTCCTGTCGATCGCAGGGTCGGCAACTTGGACTCCATTGCTGCCACAAACCACGGTTGGCATGAGCTGGTCCGCTCCCGTGAGAGTGAGCTGTTGTACTCTCCCCTTCTGCGAGTGGAATGGGCGGTGTGGTTGGCCCCGCTAACGGAGAAGGGTGTCCTGAAGGCGTTACGGGACTTGAGCATAGACAAGATGGGGGACCTCTTTTTGAACGGCATAGTGAAGACGTCGCAGCAGGCCCTCCAATCCCACCCTGGGGCTACGCTATTGCACGGCTTCCAATACCACCGGGTCTGCAGAGCGTTGCAGGAATTGCTGGTCCCGGAATTGGCAGAGCCGCAGGAAGTGCCTGAGCTTACGTACGTTATTAAGAACCCCTCTCCCCGTAAATTGGTAACTACTCTTAAGAAACTCGGAGATAGGCACCGGCAGTACCCTCCCTCCAAGGCCAGATTGGCCTGGCAGAGTGATCTTCAGTCGCCGATCTCGGATGAGATGTGGCTATACTGCTGTACGAATACTAGGAAGATTTCACTCAATAGTAGACATCGCCTGATTCACTTTAAATACCTACAGCGGGTCTATTATACACCGGACAGGTTACATAGATATGGTCTGCGGGAGTCGGCGGAGTGTGAGCGCTGCCATTTTCCCACGGCTGATTTCCTACATATGTCCTGGACTTGCCCTAGTATCCATAAGTTTTGGAGGGAGGTATTTGCGGAACTTAGCTCTATGCTGGGTACGGAGGTTCTGCCTTGCCCGGCGCTGGCGTTGCTGGGTTTTTCTAAACCGTTGCCTGTGGCGATGCGGCGACTCGCTGACATGGCTTTGCTGACGGCCAAGCGCCTGATTGCGTTGTGCTGGATGAGGGGGCCGGTTGATACTAAAAAGCGCTGGGAGACTGATTTGCTGTATTGCTGCACACAGTCTGAGGTGTATAATGAACTGCTTCCCCCACAGAGTCGACCTAAGAACTTCTGGGGGTTATATAGGGAATACCAGTGCGCTAGAGGGGATAGTGAGTCAGACCCCGAAGGGGAGGAGTTGGATGAACTGCAGGAGGGCGGGGTGGCGATGGCGGAGGTTGACTTGATGTGTGGTTGACTGTCCCCCTGTTGGAAGTGGTTGGCGGGTTCCATCCTGGTCTCAACTGAGTAGCAGAGGGTGTGTATCCCTGGGATGGCTGCATTGGGAGGGTGACTTTAGTGGTCCGTTTTTAACTCTGCATCATTCCATTGGGCCCTCGGGTCCATAGCTGTGGGTCCTACGTTCGTCTATAGACGTGGTAGTTAGTGCGGGTGGGTGGGTGGACACGGGTGTAGGTAGGCTGGCTTGTTTGTAGGGTTGGGGTTTTTTTTGTTTTTTTGTTTTTTTCTCTTTTTTTATTGGCTGTGGGTTTATTGCATCTATTTTTTCCTCCCCCTTCTAGGAGATTTTGTCTTTATGATTCCGAGTCTTGGTTTAGCACTTGCGAACTGACTGCATTATTTTTGCACACCGAACTATGATCAAGAGTGTCAGCACCAGTATTGACTATCCTATCTTTTTGATATCAGTCATAAGCTGTTTCCACAACCCGATTTTGATTACTCTTTCTTTCCTATGAGTGCGCCGCCAGGCCCCCGGGATGCTGGCGCTACGGCTGTGTATGTGACCTATGCTCAGAGATCTGGGTGCTATCTATTGTTGCCGCCGGCCTCCGGGTTGTAGGCGATGAGTGCTGTGTGCAAACTTTGAAGGTGTAATAAAGTACAAATTTAACAAAAAAAAAAATTCTCGGTTTTGTACACTCAACTTTGCAACTACTTTATCTGTGGAGCGAACCAAATCCCTTATAAGTGGTAATTGTTTCCCCAGTATTTCAGTCCTTAATGTTACATCGTCTAGCCTTTTTGCTAGCGCTTCACACGAGGCCTGAATGGCTGCCTGATTTGCTTCAGAGGTCGAAAACCGGCTAGCCAACTCAGACTGATTGTTCTCAGACACCGTAAACCTATTTGATATTTCCTCCTTCATAGTCAGAAAGATATCTGCCAGTGTTGAAGATGTCACATCCGCTTTAGTTGCCACTGATTCACTGGTACAAATCGGCCCTAAACTCCCCTGCAGCTCAGGCCTTTCAGGATTTTTGGGACACTGGGGACTGATATGAGGTATACCCCCTCATCTGTGTTACCATCTATCAGCACAGAGTATTTATTAGAGATCACATCTGGATGTATAGACAGATTGTCTAAATTAACTGTCTCAGCCTCGCCTACATCCACTTCATCCGCCCCTTCAATTGCAGCTACTCTGGTTGTCTCATTATTTGCAGTGACTTCCGCGGAGACTTTTGTAGGTTTCCTCTTGGTCTCACCGCCCCCCTTAGCGGGGAAATGTTTCTTTCGCTCTGCCCCTATTCCCTGCTTTGTGGCATTCATTTGGGGGGTTGAGGCCAATGGTAGCGGGGATGTCTGTATTTTCGAGGACTTTAGTAGTTTAGATGTTGTCTGAGAGGTACTAGAAGCCATTACTTTATAGTAAGTTTTCAATGAAGGGGTGACCTCGGTATATAGAGGGACGTCTTTCTTGGTTCTAGTCTTCCTTTTTGGCATTCTTGTTCTTGCCACAGCTTCTTCTGGACTTTTATCCGGGCTATCAATTTTACCCCTACCTTGCCTAGCTTGCCTATGGCTCGACCTTACAGTGGAGATCGGCGGGGACATTTCGTAAGGTATGCTGAGTTTTCTTGCAGGGGATCTCGTATTAACCTTGCCCTCAGTGCATACCTGTTGACTCGTACACCACAGTTTTGTGCCTGGGCAGCGCCTCCCTTCTGTACCACAGATTCCACTGTCTCTTCCACAGGTTCCACTGCCTCAGGTCTTATTTGATCATACACTCTCCACTCATTGGCCCCCTCTGAGCATACAATTGCATCATCCATCCATTCCCCTTTCTGTAATAATGCAGTGGCAACAAACTTATCCGATGTTTTCAGTTTAGACAACTCCACTAATTTGAATAACCCAGCTCGATCAGCCCGATCAGCCCACCCCGAGAGGTGCCTTAAAGTATACTTCCTGTGATGCCTCTCCACAGCAATTATTTGTTTTTCAACTGTAAATTCTATCTGTACACAAAACTCTGTACTCACTCTGAAAGCGCTAATTGTTAAACTTGCATCGGCAGCGCTAAACATAGCCTCCTTATTGCTGCCACTTCTGCCCTGGTAAAATACCTCTCCTCTAATCAGAACGACGTCTCCTCTCTTCCTCAGTGCTTGGTGCACTCCAAACGCCCCTAGGGAACTGCGGGCAGAATCGCGTCTCCTTCTCGCTAGAGCTGCCTCCTTCCACCGCGTTCGACAGGACCTCCTGCCGACGCCTCCACAGACGCCGACACCACCTCCAAGCCACGGAGCCTCCTCCACGTCCCTCGTCGGGTCCCGCTGCTCCGCTCCTGCGCCCATCCAATCCAGTCCCCCATGATCCTCCAACCACTCCACTCACCCAGGAACGTCCAGGAGGGTAAGCCGCTTCTATTACGCCGAATCTCACGCCGAATTCAGGACCTTAATCACGCCTGCATTCAGGGAGCCGAGCCGAGTCGCAACCGCTTAGCTAACGGCCGCCATGTTCCTTTGATCAGCATGCTAGACCTCAATAGATTACCATGTACCTAGGTCAGTCCCATGTCACAAAACCTCTACGAATCAAGCATGACTAATAATCAGGAGCTCATGCAGTTACCCATTCATGTGTAGGAAAAAACCCTTATTGGTACTACATATTACACACATCTCTCAGTTAATGCTTTCATCAGATCTGATGCCTGACATCAAAGTCCTGTGACTAAACTCTAAGGGCCTCAGCCATCCAATTAAAAAGAGAAAGTGAGAGAGATGAGATTTGAAGCAAAACCACTAAGGACATGCTTATTCGAACCCTCTCTAAAAGCAAACTGTTTACACTCCCTAGAGTTTACTAGGCTCTCGACAAATTGGCTTAAGTGAACCTGATTGAAACTCTACCTTTACTGGAATTGCAAAGAAGCCAAGTGTGACACTAACGTATGTTATTTAGCGGTAAACTAATCACACTTTAATGGGATAGGGTTTCCAACTATCTTAACAAATCATTTAAACTCACATCGAACTAGACTTTATAATAGGAGATCTGGTCTCACTAGTGGCCCCTAACCCTCCCAAACTCACATCTTTGGATAAAAAATGATTAGACCCCTTTGACATTTGTAGTAAAATTCATCTTAGTGGAATGTAAATTGACTTCCGGCATCTACACCCACAGCTGGGGGGCGTGAATATCTTACGTCCTCAGGGCATACAACTTTCACTCCAATCAACCTGACACCCTTAGTAAATCTCTGTATCTGGCTCTCCTTAGATAGATTTTTAACACCTTGGCTGCGCAGAATATCCCGCTGCTGTGCTCGGCCATAATGATAATGGGTGTGGTCATGACGAGCTCAGCTCATCATGAGCACACGAGCACCGTGCCTGATACCGAAGGGGTTAAAGACTGCAAACATACAAACTACTCCCTGTAGTCTTGCGGATCGCCTGAGCCTGGTCCAGAAACCTGCCGCGCCGGGATTCGAACCCTGGTCCCGGGCCGTCCTCTGCTCTCGGGTCTGCCGCCTCTAACCAGTGAGCCACACTACTTCACTACTTACACCGTTTATGTTTGCATTATGTAACTTCACTTACCAAAGCTTACAGCTAGCTTATTTTGTTTTTGACAGCAAAATGTGGCTGTTTTCTTTCTGTGTTGAGGATATTGGGCAGGACGAAATAGTTTGACCACCTCCCGGGATAATCGGCTGGACTGGATTTTACAACAGTCAATGTTTTCTCCTTTTTTGACTGCCAGTAAATACTACCTGGCGGTGATTCCCATTTACTGCTTGAGGTATTGGCTCATGGTGTTTTACTTTGCATATCTATCACTCACCCAAACACTGAGGGACTGATTAGAACTTTGGCGGTCCTCCTGTGGCCACCACACCAGTCCCCTGCTGGCGGACTGCCAAAGCTGTACTCCCACTGCCTGCCAGATTGTAATCTGTGACGGTTGGGCGGTGCTGCAGCTGTGTCATGGCAGTACCTGTCTAAAGGCCCATGGGTGAGCCCCTGACAGGCACTGCCATGATACCGCCTCAGCACACTCCTGCATGGTATGGCATGCACAATGTAGTGCATGCTGCACCATGCAGGAACTCCATTTGTTGCCGCACCGCCACCCCTTTCATGGAGGGCTCACCGCCATGGAAAGGATGGCGGTGAGGCAACTCATAATATGCTTGGCGGTGTTGCAGCATCACTGCCTGCATATTACTCAGCCTGACCACTGCACCACCGTTGCAGGAACCAGGGTCCATGGTGGCTGCAGTGGTCCTGTTGTGGCCCAACCGCCAAACTCAGAATACAGTGGGCAGACTGCCAGGCTGGCAGTACATGGACTGCCACCACGGATTTGGCCGTCCACTGGACCACCGAAATTGTAAGCACCCCTTCGATGTCAGCAATCGAAGTTTTCATTTTGAGCACCTTTATTGAAGTCGCCAATTACTCATATACATTCACTGAAAAAAAACAAAGGTTAAAGTAACACTATAGATAGGTGTGATAAAAAGATAAAAAAAATTTAAACGTAGACGTTTACTGATAATGCTGTTTTGGAATATGGACTAGACGCCCCGCCCACTCTTCGCCCATGCTTGTCATTGGCTTGTGTCATTGCCCTTTGTAAATGCTGGCTTCTGATTCATTAAAATACTTGTTAGTCCCTCCTTAGTACCGCCTTGTCTTCATTTGTAACCTCCCATGAGGACTGGTCTCAATATCTCTCGGGTCCGGGACCTGGAGGCCCTGGAGGCCCTGCCTGTTGTCAATATTTTATGTCTCAGGCCTCAGGTTTGTGCCCCTGGGTAGTTTGTCTAGTTGTGGACAACCAGTGGCGGCTCCTCCACGCGGGCATAGGGGGCGTAGCCCCACTGCTTTCTTGCAGTGCGAGTAGCAGAAACGTAAAATGGTATAAATACCATTTTACTTTTCTGCTTCTTGCACTGCGAGAAAGCAGAAGAAGGGTTATGCCTGGTTGGGGGCGGGCCAGTGGGCGGGACGGGGATGAGTGGCTAGCCCAATGTTATGGGCGCTGAATGTTTGGTCGGCCCCAGGGCCGACTAAAGCAGCCATGGCACTCTCCGTTTTCTCCATGTAGGCTGCTGCGTAGCCTGCATAGAGAAAACGGCCTCCCCATAGAAGCCTGTAAGGATGACATCCTAGCCAATCACAACGCTGCCCTTGTAGCATTGTGATTGGCTCAGGGGAGGAGAGGGAGGCTGCCTGCTTCTGCTTCCTGTGAGCACTGAGCAGAAGATTTGACGCTGGAGTCCGGGACCTGAGGTGAAGGTAAGTTCTTTTAAAAAAAAAGCTTTTTAATTACATGAATCCCCCCCACCCGCGATTCATACTGGCCGTGACTAAGAACAAACAAAGCTAGAGCAGAGCAAAGGACACAACAATGATGCTTATAGGACCCGTACCCTCCAGATATGCCTCCGCCGCCCAACTACCCTAGACATGCAAGATCCCCACATTTGAAATCACCAGAGATTCAGGTGGGGTTAAAAAAGGCCATGTTTATTCACACATTGTATAAACATGACAAGCAATAACATGCATATCAAAATCACAAGTTATAACATAACTACATTTATGAGCATATCAGCTCAATGAGCATATCAGCTCCATCACCTTCCCAACCCTAAGGGAGGAACACCATGTGGTTCGCATCTCGCAACTGGGTATCCTACGCCAAGTGCCGTGCACCTGCCCCTTAGAGTGGTGGGTCCCGCCCTTCTATCCTTGTCTGCCAATACCGGGGCCCACCTCTCGTCCACCAGGCTGCCCAGGGTCGCCCGGGAGGCTCGAA
The DNA here is from genome assembly GCF_964263255.1 of Lissotriton vulgaris. Taxonomy (NCBI): domain Eukaryota; kingdom Metazoa; phylum Chordata; class Amphibia; order Caudata; family Salamandridae; genus Lissotriton; species Lissotriton vulgaris. Next base: position 1,712,431,095 of record NC_141695.1, on the reverse strand, counting down.
ATCTGTCCCCCCAGCCTCCCCAGCCGGTGGTCACTTCCTCCCAGTGGAGAGCTTGCCACAACCACCACACGTATATCCCACTACACGTATAGCCCAAGTTTGGCAATGCTGGGGAACATTTAGAGGCAGGGCACCTCCAATGAAGGAGTATTTGCTGCTCCCAGTCTTGTGAACAGGGCTGAAAAGCAAGAAGCACAGGGGCATATGAATAAGGAAATGGTTCAATCCAGCATTGCTGCAACTTTTGCAGCGCCGTGCTGTGTCATTTCCAAAATGCAGTGATGCGCAATATTTGCAAGAATACGTTGGACCCCTGTGATTTCCCTTGTGCTGGCGCTAAAAATAGCTGCCTAGCACCAACACAGACACCCTTGCGCCATAGTGCAAAGGTGCCGGAGTTGCAAGGATAATTGTTTATGTGCAGGAAGGTATCCCTTCCTGCACAGAAAGAATCAAATATGGAGATTTGATACTTCTATGTGTGCTGTATTCTTCAGCACACATGGAAGTAGTACATTTCCTTCATTTTATGGGTGTTTTTGTGCAGGAAGGGACACGTTCATGCACAAAACCAATCATTAATTGTGTTTGCTCCTTTTGTGTGTGCTGCAGAATACAGCACACATAGAAAAAGCAAAAATTAGGAGAAATTGAAGTATTTCTCCTCATTGCGCTAATCTAATGCCTTTGCATGGCATTAGTTTTTGCTGATGGCTCAGATTTACAGATCCTTGTAAATCTAGGACAGCATCAAAAAGCAACGGGTGTTGCGGTGGAACATCCACAGCAACACCCATTGCACGCCCCTTTCATGCAGAGACCTGCATGAAAGGGCACCATATTTATAATATTTACAAAGCGGCGTTGAGCCAAGCAAAGTGGCTTAACACTGGTGCAGGGTATTGTGCCACTGGAACGTGGAAAAACGTGGTGTTCCGGTGGCGCAATCCCCTTGTACATACACCGCGCGGTTTATTGTTGGCAACTGAGCTCTCTATTTAGGATCTGTGCTGCCAACCTCCCAGTCGCACGCCCCAACTTTACATTAAAAAGGATATTCTACACTCCTCGGTCACTTTCTATTGTTGGGTACATTAATCCCTAGGCAGTCTTTCCATTGCTTGTTTTATACCAAGGACTGGCAAGAAACAAGAGAGACCTCACAAACATGTACAATCTTTTTCCATGCCACACAATAAAATGAAATGGTATTACATTGACGGTACTCACAGCGATATATACATGTAGTAACACTTTAAATTTGTATGCATACAGATGGTACAGGAACATTAAATGAGTATCTATGCTGACAAGGCTCCTAATTGTGATGCATACTGCTTGTCTAGCTGACAAATTCCCAATAGGGATTAATACTTTTCAATGGCAGTGGATGTGTGCTTTGATTTACCATTAATTAGAGATTACAGCAATTACCCGCATTTTGTAACGCCATCAACACCTGCTATAGGATAATGTTTGCTTGCCTTTAATCCATACTATGTAAACATGGCTTTCAGTTTAAAAAATGAACGGAGATTTAAACGAAAAGGCAGACATGAAAAACCCAGTGGGTGTAAGAATATCAGAGGTGAGTGCAAAAAAGCAGGATATGACCTGACATCAGGGCCGGACTGGCCGTAGCAGGCACAGGGCAATCCACCAGTGCACCGCACGGGTGGGGGCCAGTTTTGGCCCACGGCGGCCGTTTTTGTTACAGGGCCGTTTTTGCTGCAAAATCGTCTCTGTAACAAAATCAGCAGAAAACCGTCCCTGGCAAAGAGCTCGGCGACACCCCCAACCCCCCGCGAGAGGTGGGGGGGGAGGTGGAGGTGGCCGAGCGCTTTGCCAGTGCCGGTTTTGTTTCCCTGTCCGGCCTTGCCTGACACGCCACTCGGATTTACAGTCATTCCCTGAATAGAAATGGACGAGTTTATTTATTTATTTGAGAGTTTTATATAGCGCTAGCTAGACCCGAAGGTATCAGAGCGCTTGCACACTTAGTGACTTCTAAACTTCATAACTGTGTTTAATGTACACCAGTTGGCAAACCATGAAGGTGGCAAAGATTTTATTAGGAAAATAAATATGAGATTACAAAGAGAGCCTTTTATTGCAGCTGGATTTACCAGTTTGCCTTAATTTTCAAGAGCACAAAGCTCTGTCTCCCCCTCCCAACCCCCAAAAGACCCTGGTTAGAACTTCTGGCAAAGGAAATAGATCATGGTTGAGTGGTCGGCCATTTTGTTTCCTTGATGTCACTTTAGCTACAGTGGGGAAATACACTTTCGTGCAGTGAGATGTATCCTCCATGTAGCCCAGACATGTGATTGCAGAAAATGGCTGGAGATGGGTCCCGCATAATTATCCCAGCCTCGGGCAAAGTCAGAGACTTTGCAAAGTTCAAATTTCCCTCAATTCTCTCAACAATAAATGTGCCACTAAAAACTTGCCAACTATCTTCAGATGGGAATTGCTAAATGCACTCACTATGCACGTGCAGGCACATGAGCAAGCACCGACAGTTATTTTGGACTAGGTAGAAACAATTTCAACATGCCCCTCCCCCCCAGTAGGGTGACAGAAGCAATACAAAACATGACTGAGAGAGAGAGAGAGAGAGAGAGAGAGAGGGCGAGAGGTAACAAGATCTGATGTGAGCAATGGAAGAATGCATCTTGCAATCAAAAGACTGTGATATTGAAACACCCTATGGGTGGGATAAGAATGCAAGACTAGACATAGAATCGGAAGCGGGAAGTGAGATAGACATCCAATCATGACCAAGGAGCTGACTTAAAGCCCGCCCTAAGTATATGTAATGTATTATAAATTATAGCTCCCCAGAAGACAGCTTTGTGTAGACAACGTACAAGTCCTAAAAAAAAAGAAGTGGGGGGACGCTGATGTCACAACAGGAAGTGACGTTACGGAAGGTGGCTTGCACCATCAGACTCATTGTCTCCTCTCGCTCATCCCTTAGATGCGATTGCATCAGGGAAGCCAGCGCGTTAGCAGCGTTCGGAATGGGCTCTGATCCTGCCCCAGAGAGGCCAAAGAGTGAATGTGTGGCTCCATTTGCTCCAGTTATCGAGCTCCCGGTAAAATAATGGGGCGGGGGGACGTCCACCCGCAAGGTACCCAGACTCGAGCCCTGTCTGTAGATAAAAATAAAAAAAGGCAACACTTAATAAAATCACACAGGACACCTCCCCCTTGCCCAACAAAACATCCTCTTAATCGCCTGGCGGGTGAATATGCATGAGTTAGAAGACCACGCAGCTCTGACCTTCCCTTCGTGATGAAACGCTCTCGGATTCTTTGCCCAGATTGCCTTTAGGAGCAAACCGGCCTCTTCTGCCAACATGACTATTAGCTCTGTCCTGCTGGCTAGCAAAATGCGCGGACATTTAAATAGAGACCGCCGCATTTCTATTTCCAAATCTGAATATATTTGAATGGAAAGCTTTCCTTAGAACCAATCTCATTCCCCTCTCAGCCGGGGACCTCGCTCCGCCGATGTGTTCTGAAGTCATTTTTAATGTGACTTAAATGTTTTCAGCGCGAGGAGCGTGCCGGCGCGTGCTGCTCGGAGGGCTGTAATCTTTGCAAAGAGCCTTCCTCCGGGTCCCAGAAGCCTAGTTTAGGGATAAAACCGTTTGATATTCCAGACTTCAGCTCTTCTTTCAGATTAAAGTGAATACTGCTTGCATTTTTGCAATGCTGATTTATGTAATGGTTGAGAGTGAAGTTTAATGTCTTGGGAGGATATTCAGCCCTCCCTGATGTCTTGATGTTGCCACTTAGCAGTTATTTCTGTGAGTTGGGCATTTCCAGGGATCTCTGGCTCCTGATATTAGCAGTGAATCGTTGGCTCAGAGTGTGCTGCTCTGTTATGAGCATTGCAATGTCCCTGTTTGGTGAGCACAGTTAGCTGTTTAGGTGAATGACCAATAGATAATGCAGTTTTAAATCAGAACATGAAGCTACATGACAATAACACAGTCCTATGTGCGGAACTATACGCATGATTTAGCACCAGGTTGAACTTTACGTCCACCACTCTTTTTCAGTATCCCGCCTCCCAAATTTAGATTTTGTTTACTGTCAATGACAATTGGGTTTTATCTGCCAGTGAGGAACAGCAAAAAATAACCCACCTGACTGCCGACTCTAAATTGAGGGTAGGCTCCAGTGGCTTACCTTCAATGGCCCATGATCCGTCAGTCAGTCATAGGAGTATATCATGCACGGAGCCCCTTAGAGTTTGGCAGACAGGGTACTCAACCACAAGTGGGACAGACTACCCTGTCCACCAAATTCTTGGTCGGTTTACACTGTTTAAAATCAGACGGACTGTCATATTTCCATGGGTGGTTCTCCTGTTGTTTCCATTGACAAAAAGATTACTCCCACAGCCTGAGTGCTGACCATCACAGTATTGGCATTGCTCTTTACACCCTCTTTAAGGCTGAAGGTCTGATGTCCATTTTTTAGGTCTCACCTAGTGATGCAGCGCATGCGCTACAGCCTTGGCGAGACTATTGTTGCCACTTTCTGTTCGGAAGGGGGTCAGGACATGTGCACGAGCTCGGACAGGCGTGCGCATAAGTGCCCGGAAAGGCGAAGTGCACGCGTTCGGCTAGCGCGTTCAGCACAACGCGCACATGGCGCGCTTGCACTTTCACTTTCCCTCCCTCCCTCCCTCGCCCCATCGGCTCAAGATTCACAGGGCTCTCACATCCTTAAGCTGTTATTTCGAGCTGCCTGCCGGGGAACCTGGAGATTGAGATGAATGGGCTGCTAGCCGGTACAACTGTGTCACATTACATCACTTCCTTAGCAGAGTAAAGTCCTGGTTGCTCTAAATAAGGTGAGACACGATGTGTAATTTCCCTCCCTTACACCATGAGCAACACTATGATAAATTAAATTCTTGAACTTAAATCGGTCTAAATAAAATCTAATTCTCCTTAGACTGTTAAAATAACTGGGTCATCCACGATTTCAATGCATGATACCTTGTGCTGGCTCAAAGTTGCAACTAACACACCATAAAGTTCAAATACGCGTGCTCCGGCGTAATAAAGGTAACAAAAAATGCGCTATAAGTTTATACTACATTGACTCTTTTTGAAGATAAAATGAATTACAAATCCCCCCTCTTTCACTTCACAATAGATTGATAAGTCCATCTCTAGCTCTACACTCGTATGAATCCCGAGATTTCCCTCCAGTCCGAGGAAGTTTTATCGACATGCAATAAAATCTGAACACACTACCGCAAGGGCCACTAAGGTAACAATGCGCGCCTCAGGCGCTTACGTTTTCATTTGATTCCTAGGAATATAAAATAAGTTGAAAAATATTCCTTTTCCTTTGCTTTTTATGAGATAGAGTTACACATCTCCAGCGCCACGATTTTGATGAAATTGAGTCAAGTTGGTCTGATTGTCTCTAGGTATGTTTGAAGTTTTAGTATCAAGTTCTTGAATAACATGCAATGTATGGTATGTGCAATAAACTCTGACTAAATACCATCAATGTTTAGATTCAAAAGCCATTATGGCATCACTTTATGGAGGGTATCTAGTTAAAACATCTCTCAAAAATCTCTCATTTCTTATAATAATAACAAACGATAAACTATGATGCTAGGACAGGCGTTCAGCTGGCATGATACACATCCACCAGGACTTGAATGGATACCGCAATCTTGTATGATTATTTGTATGTGCCTTAGATATGTGCATTTACATTACGAACTAAGGGACATGAAGATATCCCACGAATTGCAAATGATTTCCAATGCATATTGTATATTCAAGTATGTTTGTTTTTTCCAATGGAATAATTGTATAATGGTGTTACACTTACACGGGTGTTATGATAATATTGTCTTTTAAAAGTATATATTAGAACAAACACTAATTTTCTTTTGTTTTACATTATAACAGGGGTCTACAACCTCAATACTATACAGTCCTGAAGATGGTCTCACTAATGCAAAACTGGAGACTGAAACGTCGACTTATACACTTTTTTCTTTGATATTAATTTGTGGTTTATTTTTAAAAAATGTGTTGCAATTGTTACAGTGAAGGTTTTCAAGTGCATAATAATTACCTTCTTGTTTCATTGTATGTATTGCATACAAGTATCCTGAAAAATTCTAAGATAAAATGTAATACTTTCATATATACACCCATTTTTTTCTGTTCTATAAACCTCTTTGAGATTTACTGCATGTGATTGTTCGCCTGTGAACGGAGTTGTACCCGTCTACAAGAAATTGCTTAAAAGAATTGACGAGTTGAAAGAAATCACTTAGCAAGCATATCTTCCACATTGCTCCCAAATGATAGCTTAAAATAAACTAATCATTCAATTGGATAAATCCCTTGAAGGCACATTTACCCATCACTGTCCATTTGAAACTGTGGCTTTCCATTAGTTAATAGGCTTAGTAGTCCCTCCTTAGTACCACCTTTTACCAGATTGAAACCTCCCATAAGGACAAACCCTGTTACCTGTGTTGTAGCTCAGTAGGCTTTAATTATGGTCTTTGAGCACTATTTTCTCAAATAGCTTTGTCCTTCTTGCTGTTGGCAGGAAAAGGCAGGACACTCTCTCTCCTAACACCAAACGCAATGCAATAGGTCTTGCATTTGAGAGAGCTTAAGCTATTGTCATTGTAAATGACAATGCCTTTTATTGATCAGTTTTATAAACAACACATAAATAAAAGGCATTGCCATATACAATGGCAATAGCTCAAACTCTTGTAAATGCAAGACCTATTGCATTGCAAATGCTTGTTTCTCTCTGTCATTGACAGGGAAATACTGATGAACAGAATATCTAAATAAAGACCCTCACACCCAGGAAACAAATCCTTGGGAGTGAGAGTTATTAGTTTATTTGTTTCAAAAACAAACTCCCATTTTGGAAATTTGTTTTTAAAAAAGAAAAAATAATTGGTGTATGGCTGACAAAACCAATGTTGGCCGTCCTCCAAACCTTTGGTACCTCCAGAGGAACCATGATGGCGGTGGTTCCTCTAAAGGCACAGCGATCACTGCTTCCCCAATGGAGATCTCTAAATATGGCAGTGCTCTGTAGATCATGTTGGTGGACATAATGTACTCCGCCACCCTGACACAAAGTTTAAACTGAGAAACAATAAATCATGTTATAAATCTCTTTTGATTCCAGATTACTGGCCTGGTTTTCTGGGTGACCTTCTTGAACGTTTTTCGTCTTTGCTTAATCTTGGGGTCTTACTTGATACGTGCATTTCATTTAAAGCTCAGTTAGGTGCCATGATGAAGTCCTGATTCATTCAATTCAATATATTTTGATGCATTTTACCTTTTGAATGTTTGTGAATACCTAAGCAAAAAGACTTCAGTTCAGTACCAAAAGCCAAACAAAATCACACCAAAACAAACGCATGACAATGAAACCCCAAAACAAACATAAATACAAAACGTCATCAAAGACGCCATCAGCATATACCACAATCATCACAACAACACAGTGACACACAAGAGGACACAACATTTGATCACAGCAGCACAACACATCAGTACAAGACAGCACATCCACAAACCCCAACAACTCACAATTGTGCAAAACAGCTCAACAGCATACTAACATTGCATAACTAAACAAAACAATTTGACACCAACAGAAAATAAACAAGAGAAAAATACTACAACAACATAGTATTTCAACTGTACAAATGTGTTGCACATTTGAGCATGTGCTGTTGTTTTACTGCTGTAGAATGTATTTGTTTTGTATTCAAATTATGTTGTGGTGGTGCTGTTTGGTTATCGATTGTTGGGGTTTGCTGATATTGTGAGTTGCCCTGTGTGATAGTGTGGTGTTGTATTGACAGAGGTATATTGTTGTTTGGATGAATTATTGCATAGTTTTAATTTTGTTGATTCAGTGTAATTTAATGTAGTTCTTATGTTACTGTGTTGGTTCACCTGTGGAGTCATGGTGTGGTCCGTTATGGCTGTTCAGTTGTACACTACTATTATAGTGTGTTATGTTATTGTTATTAGTTTGTTAATGAATGTTTAGCTTTGTTTGTTGTTATATTGTTGTTTTCATAGTTTTTGTTGTAGTTAGGTTAAGGTGTGATTCTGTGCTCTGTTGATGTGGTGTGCTGTTGTTTTCTGTTGTTACAATTTTATGTTGTGGCTGGGTAGCATGCTCTATTGTGATGGTAGTTCTCAGTGATTTTGTCTTGGACCATGTTTGTGATGTCATTGTGATGTTGTTACACTTTATTCTCTTGTGGTAATTGAGTTTTGTTGTGTTCTGTTTTGTCCTAGTATGTAGTATTCACTGGTTGTTTTGTGATCTATTGTTTTGTGTTACAGTGTTGTTATTTTTACTATTTCCTTTTTTCTGATTTCAACAAATGCTGCTCCATTCCCAGGAAAAATCAACAGATTCCATTAGAGTCCAAACAAAACTAATAATTAATCACTGGACTACTCCAGATCTTCAAACTTTCAGGACACAAAACAGCTACAAGTTTACAACATGGACTATTCAACCTACCTTTATTCACACTAACTTTATACCTGTGGAAATATGCAACATTAGAACAGAACAAAACAAAGTACCATTACATTACACAACAAAAGAAAATAACATAATGAAAACACAAGAAAAGAACAACACTGTAGAGAAATAACTATACCAATTGTGCAGCACAATATATACAATAACATATCACAGCACAAAAACTCCACAGAAAACCAAGTCAACAAAATATCAGTGTTAGACATGGTGTTCATGGTGTGGTTTCAACTTACTTTTTGCCTTCTAACTTTGTATTGCTATTTTAATTTTTGCTGGATTTAGGATTCTGGGCAATGCAGGGCTGCTAACCAATGCTAAAGTGCATGTGCTCTGTACTGAAAACATGGCCACATTGGCATATCCACAATAGGCATATTCAATTTACTTATACGTCCCTTGTAAAGTGCACTACATGTGCCCAGAGCTTGTAAATTAAATTCTAGCAGTGGGCCTGGAGCACGGATTGTGCTACCCACTTAAGTAGCACTTTAGTATTAAATCTATTTATTGACAAATGAAGATACGCGCATACATAGTGCAACGCAATATATGTCCATGACAGTAATTTGACGGACGTCATCATAGAAGAAAAAACAACAGTAGCCCAAGTTAGACATAACGTGGCTGCGAGACCACTGCCAGGGTCGAAGGGTCCATCTGAGCAAGCATGTGAGTATACAAACGGAGATACAATAACTAAATCCCATTCCCCAATTTCCGTTTTCCCCAAACTACCCACCCACCACCCCTGTTCCAGGTCCAGTATCCTCCAGCATCCACAGTATCATCTAACATGATGATCCCAAACCTTCTCCCTGCGATAGCCTCAGTACCCGTAAGTATCTGGGACAGGTCACTTCTCTGAATTCCGTTGCCAGTAATGATAAAAAGGGCTGCCATAGTTCTGGATATTTGTCACCCTCCCCCTTCACAATCAGGGACAACTTTTCCATACCCAGGACATTCCAGAGACGGTATAACCAACCCTGAAAGGTGGGGATGTGTGTGGTACGCCAATGGGATAGAATATTCTGTAGCGCGGAACCCAAGGCTATGGCAATCAGTCGGCCCGGCGGGAGCGCAGCGGATAAGTAATGGGATTGGGCAGTCCTAGCAAAACATAGGCAGTGAATCTTGGGCTAGACATATCAAAGTGTGAGTCCACTACATCCAGGACCAGCTTCCAATATTACTGCAACTGGACACAGTCCCATAGTAGGTGAACCAGAGTACCCCTCTCTCCACACCAGCGCCAACAGGACACCTCCCTCGTGTGATCCATCTCATGGAGCTTCTCCGGGGTGTAATACCAATACGAAGTGATCTTAGTGAGGGTGTCGGTCAAGCCCATATGGTAAGCAGAGTGTTGTGGCCGATAAAAAATACCCTCCCAGTCTTTGATGCTAATTGTACGCCCCAAATCCTTTTCCCAGCGTGCTTTCCCTGAGTTGTAAATATGTGTATATCGGCCTAAAAGCATGCGGTAAAGGTTCAATATGACCCCCTCCGCTGAGTAGAGATGGAATAAGAACCTGCATCCCGCCGGGCGCCACCGAGCAAAGGCCGTTGTGTCTTGACCGGGCCCGAAATCAGGGTTATCCAGTAGGGGCGTAAGCGGAGACAGAAAAGTCATGAGCTCGTGCTTAATGTTCACAATATCTCATACCTCCAGCGGGACCCTTGTGATGTGTGAAGCGTAGAGATTAGGGGGACGGTGTTGCCTTCGAAGGAAGGGAACCTCCTGGAGTGGGCGGCCCGCCACCGCCTGGTCTTGAAAAAGCCAGTGGTTCTCGGATTCCCACCTGCTCCATTCCACTAGCGTCCGCAGCTGCGCCGCTTGATAGTATAGCAACAAGTCTGGGAGCCCCAGTCCACCCCTCTCAGGCGGCAACGTTGCCAGCCGAAGTTTCATTCTCGGCTGCCTGCCATTCCATATAAACTGAGCCAGCTCAGATTGAGTCTGGCGGATCCAGCCCTCCGGTGCCCGCAGAGGTATGGCATGGAACAGGTAGAGAATTTGCGGAAGGATCGTCATTTTTATAGCAGCAACTTTGCCCAACCAGGATAGTGGAAGGTGTCTCCATCTACCCAGCTCCGACCTGACAGTCTGGCAAATGCGGGCATAGTTTAGACGGACCGTGTCCTGTAATGTGGGTGGCAATTGAATTTGCAGATAGAGTATGGCCTTCGATGCCCAGAGAAAGGGGAAGAGGTCCTGCAAGTGAGCCCGGGTAGGGCCCTCCAATGAGAGGTCCAACGCCACTGATTTGCTCATGTTAACTTTGAAGCCCACCACTTTCGCGAACGGGTCGAGTATATTGATACTTGCCGGCAGTGACTCTCTGGGAGAGGATAGTGATAGGATGACATCATCAGCATATAAGCTGATGGTATGCACGTATGCCCGTACTTAATCCCACAAACTGTGGGGGCGAGTCTCATTGCGAGAGCTAGCGGCTCCAGGTAGAGGGCAAAGAGCAAGGGCGACAGAGGGCACCTATGTCTCGTTCCCCCTTCGATGGGAAAGCGGGGCGAGGAGCAACCATTTACACGTACCGTCGCTGAGGGCCACGTATAACAATTCAGGATCCAAGTGCGGAATTTATCTCCCATCCCTGCCTTAACCAAGACCTGTTCCAAGTACGGCCAGTGGACACGGTCAAATGCTTTTTCAGCGTCGATCGCGAGCATCATATATTCCCCGGGCGTCCGTGTGGCCTTCTCTATTAAGTGCAGCGCCCTCTTGGTGTTGTTTGCAGTTTGCTGCTCCAGGATAAACCCTGCTTGGTCTGGCTCAATTAGACCCGGCATAAGCGGAGCAAGTCTCGCTGCCAATATGCTTGTATAAAGTTTAAGATCTACATTAAGTTGCGATATTGGCCGATGGGCCTCGCACTTTGAGTGGTACTTTCCAGGTTTGGGGATAACAGAAATGGTAGCATCCGGGAGGTACCTCGGAATTGCGCCCGGGTCCAAGAAGGAATTAAAGAGAGCGGTAAGCAGGGGAACGACCCGGGAGCAGAATGTCTTGTAGAATGTCGCTGTGAAGCCGTCAGGCCCAGGTGCCTTCCCTAGCTTAAGCTTGGAAATAGCCGCAATGACTTCTTCCGGTCTAATGCTTCGTTCTAAGAGCTCAGCCTGTTCCTGAGTAAGGGCCGGGAGAGGAATTGGAGTCAGGAATGAATCCCCGGCAGCCGGATCTAAAGAGGACCCGGTATATAAGGAAGTATAGAAGTCACTAAACGCTGCACCTATCTCTGTGTCTTCAGTAGCCAGACGTCCGTCCTGCTTCCTAATCTCCTTCACCATGTGTCGCTGCCTAGTTTCTCTGAGAGCGCGACCCAATAACCACCCACATTTGTCCCCCGTGTAATACATGTGCCCAACCCTTAAGGCCGCGTATTCTGCCCTGTCTTGAGCTAGCGCACTTAACTGTTGCCTCACTAATTTCAGTTGCTTCCAGACCCTGGGTGCGCCTGTCCTTTGATGCATGTGCTCTAATTCCCTCACCTTCTGTGTAAGCTCGCCCATTTTGCTCTCTCTCTCCACATTCTCAGCCACCGAGACCGCTATGAACTCGCCACGCAGTACTGCCTTAAGTGCTGCCCAATGTGTTGCCGGTGAGGTGTGAGAAGTGTTATTGTGGCTTAAGAAGTCTGTAATAGCTCCGTTTATTTTTTCTACTATATCTTTGCGGTGTAACAGTGTGTCACGTAGTTTCAAGTAGCGCATGGGTCACGTCACCGGGGGGAAACTGAACACCAAGGAGATTGGGGCATAGTCAGAAAGTGATGCGGTACCTATTTCTACCGCAGAAGTCAAGGCCTGGAGGGAGGTGGAAGCTAAAAAGTAATCCAATCGCGCATAGGTGCGGTGTGCATTCGAGTACTATGAATATTCTATAGTACCAGGGTGAAAGCAGCAAAAGAGGTCCACTAATCCCAACTCCCCCAACCTAGTCAACCCCCCGCTGGAGAGGGTCCCCGCCTGTGTGGAGCGCTGAGCTGATCTGTCCAGAGTGTTGTCAAACACTAGGTTAAGGTCCCACCCACTAGAATGTGGCGATCTGTAGAGGCAGCCACTTCGCTAAGCGCCAGGTGAAAGAACCGTTCCTGCCCCTCGTTAGGAGCATAGACTGAGCAGATCGTGAACTCAGACCCACCCAGTGAAAAGCGATACGATAGCAGCCTCCCTCGTATCACCGCCCCCTTCTGCAACACCTTCCCCCTGAAGTGCTGGGCCACCAAGATCGCAACCCCTGCCATTTTAGTCAGAGCAGAGGAAAAAAATTGATGTGGGAAGCAGCGCGCCTTCATCCGCAAGTAATCCTTTGCAGTGGTATGCAACGCTTACAACGCTAGCGTTACCACGACCTACTATTACAACGCGGTCGTAACAACGAAAGTTGTTACCACGCATTGCGCTGGGGGGCGCTCAAGGATAGGAAATGATTTAATTTACTATCCCAACACCTTCCCTACTATCCACGGGGACTGGTGTTGGAATAGTAAATTAAATTATTTAATTTTGCGCCTCCCCAGCGCAATGCGTGGTAACAACTTTCGTTGTTACGACCGCGTTGTAATAGTAGGTCGTGGTAACGCGCGCGTTCTAACATCATACATCCCTTTGCAGTAGATGCGTCTCTTGTAAGAGGCATATATCTGCCTTGGAATGTTTTAAGCAAGAGAGGACTGCCTTGCATTTAACTGGGTTACTTAGTACCCTAACATTCAGGGAAAGAATTCGCAATTCAGTAGCTGGCATGACTCATCACCTCCCCAACCCGCTCAGTGCTCAAAAAATCAGCCCCTATTTCCGTAAACTCCCCTCTAACGTACCAAACTTCCTGCCTATTGTGTGACCCTTCGTGCCACCTGACAGCTACCTGGAAACTCAGTCCTACACCTACCAAAGGATACCCCAGGACGTGGAACACCTCCCTCCTCTCCCCAAAAACTCCTCCCATCCCCACCCCCAGAATCCCCCCGGAACTCTCCCCCCCCCCAGGAACCCCCCCAACAATGAAATTGAAATTAAAGAAGTAGAAAACCAAACCATTGTCCATCATCTTTAGGGATGATTGGCTGGAAAGTAGTATGGGGTATTTCAAGTCCGGCCGCCCCTCCTTCCCCACCACCACCGACCCCGTAAAAGTGAACAGCAGTCCCCAGTCTCTTGGGGCTCGGATGGCGTGCTCATCCCGGCTGCGAGGAGGTTAAGTCTGATGCTACAGCTTTCACTGCTGCCCGCTGGCCATCCTCGATCTCTGTTTTCGGGGGCTTCTTGACTTGACGCCTTCTACGCTGTTGACGCCATTGGGATGACGAGCCTCCGGGGTCCCCGGAGCGCGCTACCGGGTCTTCCTCCTCCGTCGGCGGGTCGATGCCTAACACGTAACAGGCTTCTTTCAGAGAGCGGAGCTGATAGAGCTTATTGTCCAATTTGAACACAATCCGAAACGGGTGCCCCCAACTGTAAAGTATGGCTTGTCGCTGGAGGTAGCTCGTGACGGGTTTGAAGCTTCGGCGCATCTGCAATGTGAGAGCTGACAAGTCCTGAAAGAGCGTCACGAATAGCTATGAAAGGAGATAGGGTGCAACTGCTGTGCCTTCTGAAGGATGTCTTCTTTTGTGCGAAAGTCTTGTATACAGACTAAAATGTCCGCGGGGGCGCCCCAGCTCGCTGAAGCCCAACCCTATGCGCCCTGTCTATCATCAGACCTGCCTCCAGGGGGGCGACCCAGGATATGATTGAAGAGCTCCCTAGTAAATTTAAAAAGATCTCTAGTGTCTTCTGACAGTGCCATTCTCAGATCCGTATGATATGTTGCCGAGAACGGTTTTCAAGGTCCTCAAGATGCGATTGCAAGTCCACCTGTTGATCGTGTATTTTTATGATCTCCTGCTGCATCGCCTCTATTTCGACGTCGCGACCGTCTTGCTTTGTTTCGAGCTCCAATACCCGATCGCCAATACCATCCATGTCTCTCCGTACTGCCCGGATCTACTCTGAAAATTCCTTCTTGAGGGTGTGGATTTCATCTCTTAGGGCAGCAAAAAGAGACTCTAGGAAGTTCTTCGTGATGGGCTCTGAGCCTACTGCCGCCGTTTCGGCCTGTCGCGCCTCCATCGCTGATTTGTCCTTAGATGTAGGGGACGGCTGGGCCTTGGCAAACATCTCTTTCACTGTTTTGTCTTTGCGGATCCTTGTCCCTGACATTATTGCCATGCCTCTGACCAAAGGCGCCGTCGTAGGGAAATCCTCCAGGCCGTAGATCGTCTCCAAGGCTGTGGGCGTCTAATAAGCCCTCTTTAGAAGTGTAGGCCAAGTCACATAGGGGCCACAGGGTTTAATGGGCCCTTGGCATGGCAGGCAGGGTGCCGCTCTTCCTCCGGTCACGATCCACGTCGGCCCCACCGCTCCGAAGTCCGGCCAGTGCTCTCCCGCCTCCGATCCTCAAGGTAAAATCTGCTCCCTGGCTGGGCCTGCGGTGGTGCTGTGCCATCTGCCGATGCTCGCCCCACGTGGCTCTCTCTAAGACTATCCGATATGGGGCCGTCCAAAACCACTCGTTAGGGCCGTGTGGGTAGACGGCAGTGCCCGGGGAGCTCTTCTCTCCCTCCACTCAGGGCCCTCCCAAGGTCTCTTTCACTGCCTGCTGTGGCCCTCTCTCCTCACCACGCTGGGGGCTACCCCACCAAAGTCGCTCCCTCGCACCGCTACTCCTAACCTCCCCGCCGGCTTGCCGCACGTATAGGCTGACTGCCTCGCCGTCTCCTCACTGCTCGAGGCTGGCCGCACCACAGTCCAATAACTGCCCACGCACCACAGGCCTTCCGCAGTCTGTCGCCGCACCCTCCTCCTCACCTTTGGGGCCGACAGTAGACCCTTCTCCGTCCTGTCTGACCGGTGGTATGGCGGGCCCGCAGTAGCTACCAGGGGTGGGCCCCGCCTGGTGCCTGGCGCAGGGTGTATGCGCGGGCCGGACCCGCCGGCTCCACACCGGTCCTTGCGTGAATCTTCCCCGAGCTGCGGCCTCACAGCTCAGCTGCCTCCGTGCAGGCCTTCGGCTCCGCCCCCACAGCAGACCGCGGCAGCAAGCCACACAGTAGGCCTTGTGGCTATGGCTGCCTAACCAGCTCATTCCTTTTGCTTTCGGCCCCCCATGACCTCCGGGGCCACGGGGGGTGCCGGACTGGCTGCTGGGGTTGCTGAAAGGGCACTCTGTAGAACAGGAGCCCGCGCTGTAAAAGGCCGGCGGCGGGAGCTTGGATGAGCGCATCCGCTCACGCCGCCATCTTGGCCACGCCCCCTTAAGTAGCAATTTAAACATTGCTCAGGCCTCCCACTCCAGAGCATGTGTGTCCAGTTTAACCTGCCATTTTGACATGGCAAGTCAGCCCTCTTGCCAGGCCGAAACATTCCTTTTTAATACATATAAGTCACCCCTAAGGTAGGTCCTAGGCATCCCCAAAAGCAAGGCACAGTGTATTCAAAATGTTGGACATGTACTTTTATGTTTTACATGTCCTAGCAGAAAAATACTCTTACATTCATTTTTCACTACATCAAAGTCTATCTCTCAGATAGATTAAAATAGGGACTGCCTTCTAACACTTTATATCAATAGTTTCTCATTGGGACAAGATAGGAAAATCAAATTTGGTGTCTCTGGACTCACAATTTAATTTAACTTATGGTGCAGTTGGTTTTTAAATTGCAGTTCTGAAAATCCCACTTGTAGAAAGTTGCTATTTTCTTTCTTAAGCCATTTGGTCCCTTTTGCCTTTTCGTGTAATACATGTCTGAGGTGGTTGTCAGCTGGCATCCTGTGGAAGAGGTGTGGCGCAGCAGCCAGAGTGCTGGACTCTGGACCACAGGGTGCACGGTTTGATCCCCGGTGCCGGGGGCAGGTCAGCCCAGCACCATGTGACTCTGGGCAATAGCTCGCTTAATCTTCCCGAGGGCTCCCAGAGCCGGTAAACCACTTCGGAGGTACCTGCGCGCTTTAAAAATTCAAGGTTATTATTCCCTCTAGACTACCACATACAATGGCAGAATAGGTGTGACTTAGCAGCCATCTGTATGCTGATGGGTCATCCCACGGCAGGATGAAAGGGTTTCTTTAAGGGCTTGCTGGCTCTACTCCTGTTTTGAAGTCTCATGGCTAGCAAATACTTCCTTCAACTCTTCTTCAGATTGGGTTATGCAGCTGTTTTTCCAGAAAAATCAGTGCAGTGATGACTTTTCGCAGTTCGGAACTGACACAGAGCTGCTTTGAAGACATCCTTGCATGGCTTCACAATAATGCGAGACCTGACTGCAAGGTTTGGGCCCAACACAGCACATTCATTATGAAGAGTTTGCTGTCAAAACGGCACCCGACTGTGAGGTTCGACACCAACCCAGTGCCGGCATCGTGAAGGGTTCAACAATGACACAGGAACTGACTGCGAGGTCCAGCATCGATGCATTGCCTGCATCATAAAGTTTTCGACAACGACGCAGGACCCTACTGCCAAGCTCGGCAATGATGCATCAGCCCAGCTACGTGAATCGGAACAGAAGCATCAGGACTTTGAAACTGACTTTTGTTCCATCCAAGGTACCTTTTCAGTAGGCCCTGCTTGGGTACTGTAGCCAGCCTGCCTACCATCATGGTCAGCGGAACTTTGGATTTACTCCTGTTGAGCAAGACCTCAAGTAACCCATAAGCACTATTGCTTTTAAACACTATTATGCAGTTTATTCTTTAAAAATGTATATCTCTAACTTTACTCATTGGATTTTTGTTGTTTTGGTCTTGTTTTACTCAGATAAATATTATATATTTGTCTAAACTGGTATGTAGTCTTTTTGCGGTGTTTTCACTGTGTTACTGTAACTAAAGTGTGCACAAATACTTTACACATAGACTCTTAAATTAAGCCTGACTGATCTATACCAAGCTACCGAAAGGTGACCACAGGTTAATTTTTTCTGTGTATCTGACTTATTATGACAAGGATTGTGGCTCCTGCTTGGAAAGTGTGTATACTTTGCTGACCAGAAACCTCAACTTCTAACAAACAGCAGCAAAGAACCAACGCAGCACAGTCACAAAAGAAACACTGAGTGAAACTAGTACTAATCAGATTAAATCTTTGCACAGTGTTACCATGCATAAAAATTACAAAATAATGATCACAAAACTATAACTCATTAGGCTGAATATTTCCCTTTTTCCTGCTGCAGAATTTAGTCAACCCTGCCGCATAATTTGGTCCTCCCCTGCCACATAATTCCAGTTGCCCGGCTCAAAGGCAAGGTTGACGATGCATTAATATCTGACAGTGTTAGCTTGGTCAGCTAAGTTAATTCAGTTGCCATTTATAAGCTCTTCAAGGATGTTACACCTTTACCTGGCTCATCAATATGGATTCTATCAGCTTATACCTGTCTACCTAGTTTGTTCTTGGTATTTGCCGACAAAAGAGAAATAATTCCAAAATATGTGTATTAAGATAGCAACACTCAAGTTATCTATCACTCCTTCATTTGCTTTGTTCATCCATGTCACTCACAGTGTAATTTTGTGTTGTGGTTTACATTATTTTGGTGTCTATGACTTGTCAATAAAGGGGTTCATTTATTTACATGGACCACGACTTCAGCAGCATTTGAGTCTTGTGGTTTGGATTTTTCATGCAGCTGTTCATTACTTTCTTCAATATTTCCTCTGAATGAGAAGAATGCCTCATGGATGAGAGTGCTAGTAGAGAAGTAGCCATGGATAGGGTTAACATTCATTAGATTTGTCTCTTGTGTGAAGGTGTTTGGCCTCTCTTCACAGTTACAGGAATTAATAGAAGAGATACATTGGTAGAGAGTATCTTTCCACTTAAGGGTATCTTGGAGCCGTGTACTGATAATGCACTTTTATTGTTACCAATCTCATTGGTACAAAGGGGCATATTACCAACAACTAGCGATAATTTTTGTCTCTAACTTGTTTAGAGACAAAAATTATCGCCGCACAGCGGCGATTTTTATCGCAGATAAACCTTGCTATTAACAAGGTTTATCGCAAATGCGATAAAAAACGGCCGAAATGCATGAATATCGCTGAAAAGTCAGCGATATTCATGCATTATCGAGCAAATGCTCTTAGCCATGTTATCCACCTCCCATTGGATAACATGGCTAAGAACTGCTCAGGGCAGGTGTTAGCTTTTGGAGATATTCCCGCTTAGCGCGAATATCTCCAAAAGTTGGTAATAGGAGATAGCGATGTTAGCGACTGTTTTCAGTCTCTAACATCTTGGCACGCCCACTTTGCATCTCATTAGTGATAAATATCACTGACATGCAAAGTGGGGCCCAAGATGGTCGCTATCTCCTACTAGCTGTTGCTAACTGGTGTTAGCGACAGCTTGGTAATAGGGAGATAATTTTATCTCAGCTTTCTTGGCTTTTAAAGCCAAAAAAGTGGAGATAAACCCCCTTGATAATATGCCCCTAAATTCCTTGATCTCACATTATGAAAGGCAGAGTACATCTGTCAGGTTTTTCAGTTTTGTAATGGATGCAAAAGTCCACTTAGCCACAAGACTCTGAATAGATTACAATGCAGTGGAAATAAATATGCCCAGAGTCTGGGGCCACTATTGAGAATCAGGGCTAGCATCTGGCAAGTATGGAAAAGGTGGCTGTCTGACCACTGAGCAAAGGTAGACCCCAAATTGGTGCTGCTGTGCATGCAGACCTTGAGCTAACCCATTGAACTCTGTTCATCTCCAAAACAGTGTGTATGCTGGGCACAGTCATAATTTGAAGAGAGATTTTACACCTATCAATGATCATTGAAAAGGTGACATGCTGTGAGTGAAGCTGGTTTCCATTCTAAATCCTTGTCTCATAATTGGTCGATTGGCAGATCCACAGAATTTTCACACATAGAAAATATGTGCTGTATGTCTGCAAAAACTAAACAAATAACAGTAAGATACAATGAACTTACAGGTCCAAACCAAGGAATTTGCCTGGATAAAGTATGAGAAGACGAGTTGCACAGAACAAAATTGGTAAACAAAAATTTCAAAAAATTATAAAGCTTTGTTGCAAAGTGTATAAAAACAGATAAAAAATCCAAAATATGTTTAAAAAAACATTGTTAATCCAGGTTCATGTCCGGTTCAAATGCAGTGTTCAAAGGAAATCAATAAATCAAGCTATGCAATGGCACCAGCTCACTGGGGCCTTCTTTATGAAAACGGACATATCACTGGATTACCGCAGAAATGCCTCAATTTTCCTGCGCTGCGTCATAAAGGTTTAGTTTGCAACGGATGCACCGTATTTACAATATGCTGCTCCATGGCGCAGGGTCACAAGGATGCGTAGAAATTCTGAAAAAGTGGTGCATTGCTGTAGGGGGTCAGAAAACTCATTCAACTACAGCAATGCATCAAATTACAGATGCGAAGAGCCAGTTTTGACCGAAAAATAGCCTACTATATGGGGATCAACGTAATAGAGTGTACTCTATTACATTGGTCTTTTTGATACAAGTGGGTTCAGTGTACTTATGTGTTCCACTATTCTACTCATTGTAATTCATGGTGTGGATGGCCATCAAATCATAAGTGCTGGTCAAATATTGTATAATTCAAATTCATTTTGGCATTTTCAAAAGAAAAGAGTCGCATTTGTTTTTTGCAGTTATATAGCGTGAGTTCGGCCTAAGGGCATTCGAGCACTTTAAATGAGCACCACTTACATTATACAAGGTCACATTAATTTGTATTTAGGTCCGTAGGTGGTGGGTTCTTCTTGTTATGTTCCCACCACAACACTTGTAAGAGTGAATGCCACCAAGGCTTCTCTCAGATTCCACTATTTTGGGATTTTCAAGCAGATGGGCAGTGCTACCTACTCATTGCACAAAATAAAGAAAACAAGCTGTAAGTGAAAGATTTCCAGGAGACATTGTTTTTGTTCACTACCCAAAGCTTCTGAAGCTCCTGAGTCCTGACTAGTGTTTGACGGTGAACATCCTTTTCAACGCAACTTTTACGACGCAGTGCCTTTACGACGCAACTATTACAACGCATGTCGTTACAACGCATAGCGCTGGTGGGCGCTCTAGGATAGTGAATAGATTTAATTTACTATCCAACACCTTCCCTACTATCCACGGGGACTGGAGTTGGAATAGTAAATTAAACTATTCACTATCCAGCACCCCTCAACACTATGCGTTGTACCAGCATGCGTTGTAAAACAATAAACCAAAGCACACAGCAGCAGACCAAGGTTCAGCACATCAACTTTTTCTGTTTCCAATTGGTTAGTGGTGCAACCACTCTCACCATCCGCTGCCAGGGATGTCCGTCAGAGCAATATTACAAAAGAATAGAGAGGTGCACTCGATAAAGTCAGCAACGCGTTGTAAAACATGCGATGTAAAGGCATGCGTAGTAAAAGCATGCGTTGTAATGTCATACAACCGTGTTTGACGCATGCATTTACCCCAAATAAGGTTCTCAACGCTATTGCTGAAGGTTTTTGATAATCACTCTGCTCCCCAGTGGTGCAGTGGAAGAGTGAGAGAAGCTTAGTACACAGACAATCTCTGTAGGGTTTGTTTTGTTGAGGACCTAATTGGCAAATAACGCCTCCGAAGCCCCTGGGATTGTCTGTCAGTGCCGTCCATACAGGGCTTCACTGGTGGCCTCATCAGGAGCTGCAGAGCAGCACCTGACCTGCATTGCTACACATATGTAACATGAGCTTGGCTACTGTACCCTCAACCCCAGAGCACTTGTACTCTCCCTGGCAGAGGAGAAGGAGGGAAAATCAGGAAGTGCTGGTACTCAGTACATGTGAGTACCGACCCATTTGAAGTACTGCTGTCGGAGAGGGTTTGCTATGGTGGTGACGGAGTGGTCACTGCCGTAGACAAATCGCCTATACATTTTGCAGGCAGACCATTATTTGGATGGTATGTACATTCTTTTGCTGTTGCAAAGAAGTATACATGCCACCAACATATAAATCAAAATCTTCTTGTGGATTGTGCGAGAGTCACATTGGATGTATGGCAGGAGGCTACAATGTGTGACGTGTGCAGGAAAAGCTGAATTTGATTCCCACTTTTGAATTATTTTGGTCTTGTCGAGGGCAGTCTAAATCATTCCAAATATAACCTGCTCACGCTATCTGACTAAAATGAACATGTTCCTTCTTTTTCAACTTTACAAAAATGGCTTGAGAGCATGTAAGCCATGTTCCATCTATGTCTGTTTAGTACAACCTTCATATGTTTGGCTTCAGAGTTTGCTACTTTACATACGTTTTTCTCCTTGGCATGTCTTGAAAACAGTTCTAGTTAATTTAGTTTAATGGAAAGTTGGAAGTAATCCCTCTATCTTTTTACACTTACACTTAGACCTCTATGTAACTACACATATTGTAAAGCAGAGCAGAACATTAGACTGATTTAGGTTATCTATAAACTTCTCTGGTTAGCATTGGAGTTTGATCTGTACATGAAAGATTTATTCATAGCCAACTTTACGATTGGTGTGAGAGTTGGAGAGTTCAAGAGATGGAGAGAGTTTCTCTCATTGCCAGTCCATGCACACCTTATCCTTGTATTGTTCCTTACGTGTAGACGCTCAATCTATTTAACTGAAATGTGCATTGAAAATCGGAGTCTGGGTCTGGAACTTTCTATTGAACTTGAAACACATGAGGCAAATATGATTGGGCACCAGGATTTTTCACATGAGACATTCTCAGATCAAAGGCAATTCTGGCAGCCAATTACAACACCATGCTCAATGTATGAGATAAATAGAAATGTGCTGCTCCCTTTCGCCAAAGAAGTCACTCGTGAGTATTTGGCACTCAGATGATCTTGATCCGAATTTTTAAAAAACTTGGTTAGTGAGCAGGGCCGTGAGGGACAGCCACATTTTTTGCAAATTCTTTCAGCCTACAGTACACAACAGGTTTCAACTCAACTAGAAAATAATAGAAGAAGCACCTGTATAAAGTCACAGCACCTGTTGTTCCCTTGCACCCCCTGAATAGTCCTCTCTACAACCTGAGGGTCATGAGTTGTGTCAGTAGATGCCTAAATGGCAGGCCATTTGTATAAGAAATACTATTCATCAATATGGTGAAAATGGGGGGCAGCTGATTGGATGAAAATACTGATATTACTGTGAGCTGCACCTGCCGCAATATCAATGGCCATGTTGTGCATTGCCGTGCACAACGTGACAGGCACCGTGCGGTGCCTGCCACTTTGTATATGGCAATAAAGGGGGTACCATGGGTACCCCCCAGTGCAGCCACCCACACCACCCACCCCCCTGGGGCCCGCAATGGGCCCCCATGGAGATTTCCCACATGCCTTTCCATGGCGGACTCTCCACCATGGAAAGGCATGCATCTTAATATGAATACCCTCACCATATTGAGTCCCTTTTCTTCCGGCAGGTAATCTGATGGGTGGAAAAGCGGCAGACGTATTCCCGACCGCTGCGGTGCCCCCCTCCATACTAATATGGCGGGGGTGAACCAGGGACATTTAGCGGGCGGATCGCCACGGCCGGGCCGGCGCTGGCAATCCACCAGATTAGTTCTAACCTAATTTTCTAAGTGCCATTTTTTTATCATTAGGAAACATAATTTTTTCTTTTACCAAACAAAAAGCAAGGTTTGGGCCTGTATTAGGTAACCTCTGACTGTGTGCAACGTGAGGTTGGGCACTAGCCCCTGCCACTCACAGCCTTCAGCAATACTTAGCATGGGGTTGGCCGCAGGGCCTCACCTATGGCCAGGCCCTGTGCCCAACTCATCCAAAGGCAGCCAACCCTTCTCCTCACATAACCTTCATCCATACTTGATATGGGGTTGGCCCTAGGGCTTGGCTTGTGGCTAGGTCCTGTGGCCAATTTCCTGCAGGTGGGCTACCATCCGTGTCCCCCCCCCGACTGCTTACAGCCATTGGCTGAGGGTGGCATGGGTTAGCCGCAGGGTCAACCATCCGTTCATGGCCAACCCACCAGAGACACTGAGCCCTCCCTTTTTTTAATGATTTTCCAATCCAGAGGACTCTCATGGGAACCAACGCTGCCCCTACACTCCCATCAAACTTTCACCGGAGCAGAGGAGTCCCTGTGGCTTCCACAAGAGTCCTGCAGATTGTGACAACCAAAAACAAATATGAATTTGACTCACACCACAAGGTCCATGGGTTCAGAGTACCTCTACCCTGCCCCTTTACCATATTTTTTTTTTAATTTGCAGGACATGGAAATCAAGTCCCTGTGTCCTGTAATGCTGGCTTACAACATTTCTCCTAATGTTGCTCTCAGCAGTGTAGAAAGTGAGTTCCTGTGGGATACATGGGAGCTTCTCTCCCCTGTGACAGCAAGACAACTGATGGGAAAAGAGGCCATTTCAGCCAATCACATTGCTATAATATCTAAAGCTGTGTGCTCGCGGGACTCCTGAGATAGTCCCAAAAGAGTCCTGTGAACCCAACCATCCAGATATACATACATTTTAAATCTTAATTTTCAAAAAATACTGACCGGATTTACAAAAGCATGGTTTCTGGGTAAAGATGTAGGGGCAGATTTACAAGCCCCTTGCGTCATTTTTGCGCCTCAGTTGCGTCCCTTTTTGTGACGCAGCAGCAGTGGAAAAAATGCGGCCCATTTACAACGTGACGTATCTAGGGAGATGCGTCACGTTGTAAAGCCATGCGTCACATTATACCTGCATCAGGTATAATGTATGCAGGGGGGGCGTTCCAACGCAAAAAAGCCTCGTAGAAGGAACGCAGTGAAATCTACAAGATCTCACTGCGCCACTTCTAGAACGCCACTGCCTCAAATTCTTACGCCTGTTTGAAGCAGGCGTAAGGAGTGATGCAGCACAATCAAGATAACCTTCCCCTGCATTGCTGGAGTTGTGTCTTGCTTATGAGACGACTCCAGCAATGTGTGACTTTTGCGTCAACAGATGCGTCAGAATTTCTGATGCATCTGTCAATCCTTGCGCCATGGTGCGCCGTATTGTAAATACGGTGCGTCCATAGTGTCCCAAGGGTTTCTCAAAGTGGCGCAGGGAAAGTGACGCATTTTCACAGATGCGTCACTTTCTTGTAAATCTGCCCAGTAGTGTTCTGCCAAATTTTGTGTCATTCTGTTCAGCCGTTTGGGCTGTAGTGCTGTTCAAACATCCCTGTGAAAATTGTATGGGCAAGTTGCATTTGGAACCTCTGTTTTCAGCTGGTCCCCGCTTAACGGATTGCACCAAAACTTTCAGAAAGAGGTGAAGTGGATCAAATTATTTTGGGGAAAATTTAGTGAAGATTCAATAAACAATAATAAAGATATCAAGAAAACACTCTTCCTATAGTAACATCGTCCTAACTATAACTACACAGTGCAGTGGTGACCACAACTATGTTTTATATATATATATATATGCACAGAAAAAAAATGTTATTATGAAATTCAATTTGTCTTGTAATGATGGAAAATCTATCATTTTGTAACTAACAAATACTGAGAATAACCAGTTACGGTTTTCTGAGCTAACTATAACTTGTGCCACCCACCATGCGGTACTAATGACTGCACATATTACAAGTTATGTTATGTGCATTTGTAATTCACGTTATTACCCAAAAGGGTATCTTCACTCCTGGCATGTCAAATGACATAATTGACTGAAACCATACCTAACATATCTTACTTAGTTAGATATCTCACTTGGAGTTTTACCTCTATTTTACAGGCCATGTGTGGAATGTGGTTTTAATTACTGCAGGCCACATATGGTGTGTTGTGTCCATTTATGAAGTGTACAAGTGACATAGTGTGTAGCATTCTGAAGGTCTCACAGGGAGAATTGGGTTGAGTTCTTCTTGTCTTACTATGAGAATGAACGGAGTCTACATTTTGAGGTGATATGGTCTGAGGCGTCTTTATCTACCAATGAATGAACAACACGTGGGGTTTCAATCCCAGTGCACATCTAGATTACTGTTCCTAGCCATTGAGGGTTTGCATACAGAATTTTGACTGCTTTGGAAACCTTATGTCGAGCACGGTATCCACTTCTGTAGGCAACCCATATAAGACTACTCAGAATTTTGGAGACCACACCTGGATTGTTGTATCCACCTCTGGGGGTCGTACCTGTAGTATTATATCTACAAAAGAGAGAGAATTTAAAAAACATGTATATTTCCTGGGCT
Source organism: Lissotriton vulgaris (assembly GCF_964263255.1). Taxonomy (NCBI): domain Eukaryota; kingdom Metazoa; phylum Chordata; class Amphibia; order Caudata; family Salamandridae; genus Lissotriton; species Lissotriton vulgaris. The sequence goes on along the minus strand of NC_141695.1, from coordinate 1,712,405,228 downwards.
TTTCAGAGGTTTCCTGCTTTGCTTCATTTGAGCTGGATTTACCTGGTAAATGAGATAAATACATTGACAGACTACTGCTACGGAAGCCTCCTGTTGATGGATCTTAATTGACTAGCAATGTTCGTGTCAAACACCACTTCATTTGACTCTCCCCTCGAAATGCATGAGGCCTATAATGCATTTGAAGTGGGAAGCTAAAGTGGTAAGGGTGCACATTTTAAAGTAATCGGTCGAAAGCTCTCTGCTGACATATGTCCACACTTTCTAAAGTGGGCCCACTTCATGCCAATGTCAGGGTTTTCTGTTTTATTATCTGTTTTGTGTCTGTTTGGGGAAACAATACTGTTGCTGCCAATATGTTGCACAACCAGTACAAAAGCTGGCATTGATGGAAACCTGCCTCATGAGCTTAAAGTGGACTTAAGCATTCTCTTCTCTTGAAAGCCTGTGGCCTCATTTATGAGGCAGTGCGTTACTTTTACGCCGCCGGTGCGTCACTTTTTGTGACGCACCAGTGGCGTAAAAAATGCGCCTTGTTGCACCATATTTACAAAGTGACGCATCTAGGTAGATGCGTCACTTTGTAAACCCCTGCGCCACATTATACCTGCGCCAGGTATAATGTATGCAAGGGGGGCGTATTGACGGAAGGAAGGGTCATGAAAGTGACACAGTGAAATCTATGAGATTTCACTGCGTCACTTTTAGGACTCAAATGCGTCAAAATCTTACGCCTGCCTCACAGCAGGCGTAAGACTGATGCAAGCCCTTTCACATGGGGCTTGCCCCATGTGAAAGGACACATTGCTGAAGTTGCGTCACTTTTGTGACACACTCCAGCAATGCGTCACTTTTGCGCCTACAGATACGTCAGAAATACTGACGTATCTGTAACTCCTTGCGACATGATGCGCCATACTGTAAATATGACGCATCATTGGTGTCGCAAGGAGGGCGCAATGAAAAGTGACGCATCGCTGTTTTCACGCAGGGATGCGTCACTTTTCATAAATGAGGCCCCTAGTTTCATAAACATTTCAACCCCATCAGACTTTTCAACTTTGTAAACATACCTTGAAACACAAACAAATTGGGCGAGGTTATTTCTCCAAAAATGAATCTGGTAAAACTGAATCTCCCCCTCTGCTCAGTGGAGTAAGGCAAAATGATGAGCCTTCCCCACAGAAGGTGATGAGGGGGAGCCCTGATTCTTACATAACCCATAGTGATTCATTGACCTTGGCAGAAGGGGACCCGGATTTGCGACCCACCAAAGGAGTGGGGCCCCTTTCGCTGCAGGGGCCACAGGGACTTGTGTCACACCCTACCTCACTCTAAAGAATCCTTTCGTGAATAACAGAACCGACTTGTTCTAGTGTTTCACCTTGTCATCTTGTCTAAGCTGTCACCCTTTGATAAAACTGTGGGTTTCACTATCAACAAAAATATCTGATGCAATCTCACATCACTTAAAAGCATAACAACTTTGCCAATCCAGCTGTTCCTTCTCCAAACATTTGACTTGGTATCCCCCACATGAAGTTATGAAGAACGGTGCAGCTCAGCCTTTTTTCACCTTGGCAGGAGCAAGGCCTTACTCTCCGGCCTCCCTAAAAATCTTCCTTGACTCTTTAAAAAGTATCCTCCATGCAACAGCTTGCCTCATAACATGTGCTAAAAGATCAGACCTCATCACTCCATTTATGGGAGACTTGCACTGGCTGCACTTTGAGGCCAGAATGCACTTCAATATGGCTTGAGTTACTCATAAAGTGGCTCATTACGGCCCTCCCTACTATCTGAAAAACTGACTACGCATCAGGATGTGCAGTCATGCTTACCTCTGTGGTCCAGTCCTGTGTAGAGATGTGCTACTGAGAATTTACTGTACACATCTACCCTCAAGAGTGGAAGAAGGTGACTTGGAGCACAGATTGTAGAAGTGGAAAGAGGCTTCAGGGCTCAGATAGACAAAATGTGTTAAATTCCTGAGTAAAGGTAAGAAGGACTATGTGACTCCTGGAGCCACCGGGTTCTCATGAGACTTGGACATGGTGGTGGCCATATTAATTTGTTGTTCAGAAGATTGGAATTCTCTTAATCTGTTCTCCTCGTAAGTTAACAAAAGGCATACCTGGAATCAGGAAACATCTAACATAGCACTCTTATAAAAGGAAATAGACTTTGCATTTGAATGCTATTTCAGGATTTCTTAATAAATGTCTACAAACTCTTTTGTACTTGCTAGTTTTTATGCAAGGAGTTGATCAATTGGAATTACAAACTCTATCTGCAGTTACACTTGATTAACCCACTGCATAAATTGCATTCAATGAGCTTTGATTTTGTATTTGGAATCAATGTGCTCAAAATAGGTTGCTGGAAGACATATGAATAGCTGACTAAATTCCTCACTCTGCTGTCTAAATACTCCACAGGATCACTTCTGTACTTGGATTTTGATATTCTTACCCTGATATTGGTCCAGGTACACCCATGTTTATTTTTGCACGGCTTACTTTAGGCACACACATGGTACTAACTATACCTGCTTCAGGACACAGGAGGGGCGTGGCCGTCAGCCCCTAGACTCCCTCCTGGCCGCTGCAACTTCCCTCACTGGACTTGTGCACACAGGCGCATAAATCATTGCTGCGGGTCCCACTGCTCGGGACCCGCTTCGGGACACAGAAGGGACGTGGATTTCAGCCCCCAGACTCCCTCCCGGCCACCGTAGCTTCCCGCACCGGACTTGCGCTTGGAGGCGCATGAATCATTTCTGTGGTGCGCATGTGGCGGCGCCCAGACAAAACCCGGGCTAAGCGATAAGATAAGAGAGCCAGGGCGGTCTATTGTAGGTCTTGTAAGGAACGTAAAATACAACTCAAAGAAGAGGCCTAAAATAATCTACTTACTGTCAGCACGTTAAGGGATACCGCTGACGTTTGGCAAGTGGTTAATCGGCCCTTGTTCGAAAGTGACCAACTTTCTATCCAAGGATCAACTATTACTTCACAAGCCTGGGTTGAACATTTTAAGGCTATTTCCACCCAAGAGAGTGAGGATACCTTGTCAGACAGCACCAAGGAGGATTTTCCTATTACATTTTTATTGACTGAGGTGACCTCTGTGATTACTAATCTTCCTACTAACAAGGCCCCAGGGCCTGACTGGAGTCTGTGGTGATCTTTTGAACTTTTCCGTCAATCTCTGGACTTCCTTAATAACCCAGCATTTAAATTAAGTCATTTGAGGGCCCCTCCCATCAACCTGGTGCAAATCAGCTATTGTCCCAATTTTGAAAAGGGGATACAGGTCAGATCCGGCCTGCTAAAGACCAATCTCCCTTATTGACTCTTAAGTGAAAATCATAGGCCGGATCCTGCTTGAGCGACTCTTTAATGGGGCAGAGGTACACAATATCCTGTTTGATCTGCAATATGGATTTAGGCCGGGAAGGGGCACTGTCAAGCAAAACTTGAATCTCTACCTGCTGATTTGCAAGTATACCAGAGCTAAGAGGGGCGCATACCATATGGCCTTGATGGACCTCAGCTCAGCCTTTGATAGAGTCAATTGCACCAAGCTGTGGTCCATGATGGCTCAGATGAACATTGAGCCCGCCCTGGTATACTTTTTGTGTGATTCGCACAGGGACCTCTCAGCTTCTATTGGATGTGGCCCCAATGGTGAATGCCCAACACACTTTAAATGAAAGTGAGGGGTCTGTAAGGGATGCATACTTGGGGCCATTTTTATTTATACTCTATATTTATCAACTAGAATCAGTTCTTACAAACCCTCACCTTGACACCCCAACGGATGATTCCCGCTCTGCTTTATGCAGACAACACAGTTTTGATGGCACATACAGCTAGGCGGTTACAGACATCTTTAGACTTATTTACTGATTTTATGAACAGCCTTGACCTCTCAATTTTTTTTTCTCAGTCACTTGATGAAGTTTGGCCCGCCTAAGACAAAGACAATGAACTTCATAGTAGATGGTCCTCATATTAGCCAGGTTGACAAGATTAGTTATTTGGGTGTTCATTTATACTCTGTTCTCAGCTGGCTTCCTTTAATTAATCACAATGTGGCTTTTAATAGGGCAACATTTAGTATTGGAGACTTCTCCCCACAACTTGGATGCACTCACTATAAAAACAGCTCTGGATATTCAAGGTCAAGTGTATATCAATAGCTAGCTATGGGTGTGGCATTTGGGGACATGTGCAAGTTATCCCGATCCAAGTGGCAGAGATCAAATTCCTCAGGGCCTTCTTAGGAGTCCCATAAGTATACCTTCTGAGGTTGTTCACGAAGAGTTGGGCATAGGCAATGTGATTGTTTTTATTCAGCTCTGCCCTCTGTTGCTTTGGCTTTCACTTTAGTGTTAGGAGGAACTAGGCCGCAACAGGTTGACCATGCACGATTGCATGAACCTGGATAACTCTTCTCTGATTCCTTGGCTGGCTTATGTCTCCTCCACAATGGAAAGCCTAGGGAGACCAGAACTTGATCATGATCCAAGTGGCATTGTTCAAACTGATAAAAGATGGCTCAAAGAAGCGTTCAGAGATAAGATGACAGCAGATCGGGAGGCATCTGCTCAGAACAAGATTTCGGCACGTCACACACATTTTGTGAAAACTGTTTGCGGCTTGGTGCCGCACCATATCTTGGACATGCCCCATCACCAGCGACGACAGCTGACTTTCTTTCAGACTTAATTTATTTGTGCGGCTTGTCCCTTTTAATCATGGTTGTTTGAAAGACTCTAGGCTCCCAGTGTGTGACTTTGACAATGTTTCTATTAATGATACTTTGCACATAGTCATAGTCTGCTCGAAATGCAACCATTTGCATTTCAGATATATGCTGCCACTCTTGAAGAACATGAATGTTCATCAAGTGAGACCTGCTTTACTGTTTCTTAAGTTCCTAACCACTCCCACAGTGTTCTGTTTTTCATCTCGTTATCTTTCGGGTGTTCGAAAATCAATAAAATTGTATTTTATCTGATTTATATGTTTATGGAATGGACTGTGTCTGACTTTTATTATTTTATTTCTTAAAATCGAATATAGAAGGTTGACGATGATGATGAACTATACCTGCACTAAGTAATCCTTAAATTCTAAAGAAGTTGGTTAGCAAAATTTTCATTTTTCCACATTGCCTCGGAAACCGCTGTTTTTCATCTTTTCATAATTCTACAGTTAACTCACCTCTTAATTTTTCATAAATCTACAGTTACACATGTTGTAATGTCACATTAATCTACAGCCAGCCACTGCATATTTTGTAAACAAATAACTGCCAGGGTCCAAAGTTATTTCACGGAAGACCCCTGCAGCTAGCACCCTCCACTATCCCTGCCATGCAGTCACCCTGTGCTGCTGTGACCTTCTAACATCACTCTCCAACACATATATCAATTTGGACTATTGCTTCTCACAGTAAGCTTCAAGAAATTTAATGTGGTGCGCTCACAAATAGACAGACAGTGCCACCATATTATGGACTATCAGGAATAGTTGCAAGTTCCGAGCACCTGCAAATGGGTGCACAAATTAACCACTGACTGCCAGCCAACTTTGCAATCTTCTAAAACACAAAGATAAAACACATTTCTATTGCCCTAATGCCCAGCTATCACATTGTGCTACTTTGTAAAAATGTTCCGGCAAGCCCCTATTTCAGTTACCATAATGAGTTGTTAGCATACCTTGCAATTGTCTGTAGTGGCCCCACTATACAAACATTGTAAATTCTATATTTCCCATTTAGCACTATGGGTAACTGTTTTTCTAGTTCTGCCTAGAATAATAGGGATATGCTAAAAATCTGGCATGGATCCGCCCTCCAGGGCCGGCTTTGGAGAACCCTGGCCTAGATGGACACCGGCTTGCTCAGCCAGGAGGCTGGGATGAAGTTAGAATCTTCATAATGTTGAGACCTCTCAGTCAGTCTGTACCTCCGGCTCCAGACCTGCTGCCTTACTTGGTCTCTAGCTCTGTCCACTGGCCTACCTTGAAATTTGGACTAGCTAAATGAAAAGGCAGATGCCTAGGTATGTCATGCTCTGTTTAAGATTTGGCCTACAGAAGCTTAAACGTGAGATGACTGTTTGTTGTTAGTTTTTCTTTGTAGCCCTAGCACTGTCTCGTTAAGCTCGTGTTTTTTATTTATTTATTTAGTGTGAATATTGTTTTTCATGCATTTACTCTTTGTGATTGTAAGAGTTTCGTTCTAGCAGAAAATATTGTGGGAACTCTGAACCTCATCTATTACCTGAAAGCTTAGTCTACCTCTGGCCCCTGTTGCTGCCTGCTCTTGACTGTGGCAGAAACTCCAATAGAAAGCCTCAAGTTCTCATTTGCAATTCATGAGCCTGACTTTTACAGACTCCAGTGAAGGTCCCTTCTCCCAAGATATCATGAACACAGTGCTTAATTTGAGCCGGTGGTTGCAGATGGGGCGTACTAGCACCTATTTTGGGAACTGGCACTTAGTTTCCCCTCACAGATATGGAAACAAAGAAAGGCAGAGAAAACGCGAACGGAGGAAAGCAGCAGCAAGAGAAAGACCGAAAAACAGTAACAAAGGGAGACAGAAGGGATGAAAAATAAACTGCAAGAGTGAAACAAAGGGGTAGAAAATGTGTGTTGGGGAAGAAAGAGTCATAAGGATGGTTTTCTGAAAAGGTTGATATGTGTCCCAAAATCTTGTTAATCTTACATCTGCTACTCTAGCTGAATGTTCCTTACATAGCAGATAAGATTTGTATTTCATCGATCCTTTTGTGGTATTCAGTCAGTCTGGAGAAAAGAAACGCTAAGCCTAACCAGAGACATCTTGAAAGATTGTCCGAACGTAAATGGTGTAGACAAAATACAATGGTTACAATGTTATTGAGATTAACCTTCAGGCTATTGGCCTACCGAACTTATTTGCAGATCTGAAGCTATGCTTGACAATATCCAAAAATTAAAACTGAAGGCTCGTTTATCAGATTATTTTAGTAAAAAGAGATGTGACTTTAACCGTAATCTAAGTACAGTGAGACAATACCATATAGGTCCTAGTATATGTAACACACCAATTTCTTACTTGACATTTGTCACGAATCTCCAACACACATATATTCTATTAATAATAATATTAATAATAATAAACAAGCTTATAAAGCGCATGGCTACATCAGCTAGTGTGTCCCCCCGCTGCGACAAGAGCCAGTTTCAGGCAGTGAGGTAAAGCAGAGAGAATCAAACAGGTGGATTACCAGATGGGAAAAGCCACGTCTTGAGCTTTCTCCGGAAAATAATCTCAGAGGGTTGCAGCCGGAGCCCCAGCGGGAGTTTATTCCAGTGTGAGGCCGCTAAAAAACAAAAGGAGCGCCCACCCATCCTAGCTCTTCTGATGGTCGGAATGCTAACCTGACCAGTCCCACTTGATCTCAGATGGCAGATGGTAAGATGCAGGGTAAGAAGGTCATACAGATAGGGGGGCCTCTTCTGCAGAATGCAGTGGCTAACACACATGGCTTTAAAAAGAATTCAGTTTAACACCTTGACTGCTGCAGCAATTCCCGCGCACGACCAGTGTACTGCATGACGAGCTGAGCTCGTCATGAGCAGGGAAGGGGTTAAAATATATTCCACTCATTCTTGGCCATCCTTCGAAAACGTATTCTATCGATACCCTTTCCTTTTGCCCATGTGATATGTGGTCTCCTCAGAATGCTTTGCACTTTGTATTCTTTTGCAAGTTGTATTCTAACGAAAGAAAAAGATATATCCCCCGCTTATACATAAATTAAACATTAGACAATGCCGCTCAGCCCTTAATTACCTCCAGCTATTACCGGATCCCTTGGTATGGTTTCGCTTGGCCTCGTTTTACCTATCTGCATTGAAGAAAAGAAGACTAACCTCCTAGTCTGATCCCTGTAAGCAAGATGAGGGCCAATTTGATGAAATTCTGTTTATATATCTATATTAATTATTTTTTATACTCTGCTTGTTTTATACTTCATATTTTTATCTGCTTTTTATAAACCTTGTAAATAAATATTTGTTTCTTTTTAACTTAAATTGTTTTTTAAATTGATGAACATGCGTTTGAAGAACACTTTTTATGCTGTTATTGTAACAGTGAAATAAAGTTACTTTGACTGACTGAGTCATGGGGTGGAACTCAGCCTTGGTACTGATTAATAAAAGAAGAGTCCTGAGCACTTAAAAACTCAATCATCAAATTTCTGAAGAATGAGAGATTTAAGTTGTTCTTTATTCCATTTTTTATCCCGTGGCTCATCAGACGTAGATACAATGACAAGCAGCCAAGAACAAACCAGCCAACACGTGTTTTGTCGTACAATGTTTATTCCTTTGACTTCTTCAAGGCTGTAATATTAAATCAGAAATAACTTATAAGGGAAGTACCAGTATACTTAATTAAAGACACACCATTACCCACCGGAAAGGTGTCAGGGAATCCTGGAACGTATGAGATTGCTATCCCAGGCCTAGAAACCCCATTTACACAGGCATGCAATCTCATGTATATAATTATACAGGCACATAATTAACGATGTGCTAAAAGGAGAAAAATGGAATACAGTAACATGCAAAAAGTGCCTGAAGTGATAAAAAATATTTCCATACACAAGACCAAGTAGGCTGAAACCATGAGTGAACACTATGTTTATTTACAACAACACCACCTAAGTGAAAAGTACGAGGAAGAAGAAGAAAGTACGGAGTGGGAAAAGACTGGGAATAATAGGATATTACAACTGACTAGCGATATGAGTATATGTATTCCTATATAGGAAAAGACAGGTGATTCTGAATATGATTGGCCTAACTGGCCTCTCTTTAATTTACTCCTGCAGTCTGTATTTGCAGGTAACTTTATTGCATATATGTTTCTCCTGTCACTTTTTTCCTTTTATCTCTCTCCACCTCTTTATTCTTCTTCCTCTTTTCTGGTGGGTAATGGTGTGTCCCTAATTCAATATGCTGGTAGTTTTCATGTCGGCTATTTTGGATTTCATATTTCAGTACTGAGGAAGTCGAAGACCTTTTCACCGTAGGAAGAAACACGTGTTTGCTGTTTTGTTCTTGACTGCTTGTCCTTGTATCTTCACCTGATGAACCAAAGGATGAAAATGGAATAAAGAAAAACTTGAATCTCTTATACTTCAGAAATTTGATGATTGACTTTTTTCAGTGCTCAGGACTTTTCTATTGTTCGTGAATACATTTACACCTAAGTGGGAGTATGTTTTGAGGTTGCTTGGTAGCCTTCATTCTAGAGCACCACCAGATATTACTAGTAGCATATTACCGGTCCCTGACATTCAGTGAGGGCCCTTCTTAGCCTGGCTACCTCCTCTCTTGTTATTGAGTTGGTATTGATTAATCCCAACAGTCGTCAAGCTTCTGTGAAAATCTTTTTGCACAATTTATATTTCAAGTTAAGGACTGAATGAACATGTGGGTGTTTTCTAGACTTCATCGCCAGGGAACTATCATCACATTCACAAAATGTCCATTGCCCTCCCAGAACACTGATTTAAAAATAAATAAAAGGGTGAACTTTCTTACATGAAACAACTTATCACATCCTGATCAATGTATTGTGGGCCTCATTAATGGGTCATTTGCCCTATGGCCAAAGAAAAAGGAAGGAATGCACCGTATCTATCAGATACCGCGTATTCTTGTCCTTTTCCCCTGCGCTGGTGCACAATGGGCTGCCGTGCTCCAACGCAGGCACCTTTGCACTTTGCTGTGATGCGGGGATGATTATTTTTATGCAGAGAAGGAAACCTTCCTGCGCAAAAACAATCACTAGAGGCTTTTTCCTCTTTCTATGTGTGCTGCTACCTGGGGAGGCGTACGTTTTTGGCGCTGCCTCAAGGTTATTATTTCTTGTAAATCTGGGGCAGTGTCAAAAAGTAATGGATGTCGCTAGGAACGCCCCCAGCAACACCCATTTGAACGCTCTTTCACGCCGTTTTCTGTGTGAAAGGGGCACGTGGTTATAAGGCCATGAAAAGCTACGTAACGTGGCCTTATAAATATGCCAGTGGCACATTGCGCCACCGGAACCTTGTTCCTGTGGTGCAATAGTGCCGGAGAGGGCCTCATTAATGAGGCCCTGTGTGTGAACTATTTTTTGATAATGAGATTTAATATTAAGTACCCCTTAACTAAATCAAGATACAACAATACTAATTCTCAAGCAGCTAGTCAGATTGCCTGCATTGTGAGCTTGCACTCCACACACATGTGCCCTGACCCTTCCTAGCTTTGCCTGACAGAGCATTGCACCCTCTGATCTGCTGAACGCCATTGCATCGAGCACCGCCCCGGAGCTGCCATCCAGCTGCAGTCAGCCGTGCGCCTCTTCCAGCAGGTGTAGGTGTAAATTGCTGCTAAAACTGCTTGGAAGTGTTTGAAATCTTTCACAAAAGACCCCTCCTTAAAAACCGCCAATTATTCTCCCTGCATTAGTAAGGATTTGCACAAATTACAATGTGAGAACCACACTCTTTTGTGCAGCTTTTGCCCTATTATCCGATGTTAAACCCATCTGATATTTTGAGAAATGTGCTCCCGCTTTTGATGTGTTTTACAAACACAGACAGTGACAGCGGAAGAAGACAGCCAGGCCTTTAGAGACTGCTTTTTATTTGTATTCTTAAAGATGCAGCTCTTACTGAGGGGTGCTGTTAGAGTTGAGTAAAGAAGGGGTCCCACACCCAGATGTGACATGTCTCAAGATGTTGTTGTCCATGGTGCTGTTTGTGTTTTGGACCTGTCCTCAGGAGGCAGCTTGCAGCAGCTCACGTCTACTGTCAGCACCGCCTAAGAAAGAACTAACTGCTAACTTTGGATGTGAGGTAATGGCCAGAGCTGCAGACCTCTGAAGTGGAGAATCAGGTTCGAGTCTGGCTGCCGACTCAGTAGCCTGTAAGGCTGGGCAAATCACTTATAGATGGCAAACCAAGTGCACTCACTCCCCGCCCCAAAGCATGCTTCAACAAGAGGCCCCTTACCAATTAAACTCCGGAGTCTCGCTTGATTTTCCGCAGTGCGTATGTTTATTAAAAATTAACATCACAGGTCAATTACCTCATTGACCGCATTCTTTAATTAAAGTCCAAATTACTTTTCATATCACATCATTAAAAATTCACTCTTATCTACAAAATTAGTCTTTTACCGCCCATTCTCCAATGGGCATTTGGTTTAACTTCAGGGCTGCGCCAGCAGGCCACAACCCAGATAGCCTGCTCTCTTTTCGTTAACCCCCTTTTGGTCAACAGAGCCGCAGGTGAATTATAAGCCCCCACTTGGGCAACCAGCGGCTTCCAGGGTAGGGCTGGAGAAGCTAAGGCCACCAGCAGGTCAGCCTCAACTCTCCTGCCAGCCCCGGAGTCCATGATGATTTCTAAAAACCTGTTCAAAGGTGGAAACTGTCACTGGACAAGAAGTTCCCGTGTTATTCTTGTCCGGAAACCCCGCTCTTGACCTGCTGAAATACCTAACTTTTGGGGTTGGGTGGGTGGGTGTCCGCTTCACGGAGGTCCGACTCCTCGGCTGGCCAGCAAACAAAGAGGGGGACTTAAAATGGGCGATGGCATTTAAGCCTCGCGCCCAGAGAGTACTTCCGAGTCACTAATAAGCCCTGATCCTATTGGGCTACCACGATTCCCCTTCCGGGTCGGCTGACCCGGAAGGGGAACATCTAAAGTGGCACTTTGTTTACCACTAACGGCGCCACTCCCCGAAGGGGGGTGGCGCCGTGCATAGATGGCAAACCAAGTGCACTCACTCCCCGCCCCAAAGCATGCTTCAACAAGAGGCCCCTTACCAATTAAACTCCGGAGTCTCGCTTGATTTTCCGCAGTGCGTATGTTTATTAAAAATTAACATCACAGGTCAATTACCTCATTGACCGCATTCTTTAATTAAAGTCCAAATTACTTTTCATATCACATCATTAAAAATTTACTCTTATCTACAAAATTAGTCTTTTACCGCCCATTCTCCAATGGGCATTTGGTTTAACTTCAGGGCTGCGCCAGCAGGCCACAACCCAGATAGCCTGCTCTCTTTTCGTTAACCCCCTTTTGGTCAACAGAGCCGCAGGTGAATTATAAGCCCCCACTTGGGCAACCAGCGGCTTCCAGGGTAGGGCTGGAGAAGCTAAGGCCACCAGCAGGTCAGCCTCAACTCTCCTGCCAGCCCCGGAGTCCATGATGATTTCTAAAAACCTGTTCAAAGGTGGAAACTGTCACTGGACAAGAAGTTCCCGTGTTATTCTTGTCCGGAAACCCCGCCACAGGGCGAGGCGCTTACTGGCGGACTCGACCTCCCCCCGCGCTCAAGAGTTTCGGAGATAGCTCCTAGGATTGTTTCTAAGAATATCATGTTGCCCGCCTCTGAAAGGTGTACACCATCCTCCGCATACAATTCCAGCCTGGAAATTTGTATCAATTTGTGACGGATCGTTCTGATACTAGACTTCTGCAAGATCTCCGCCACCGATTGATTTAGCCTCCTCACCGATTTATTCACCGCTTTCCTGGGTGCGTTCCGCGGCCATACTAACCTTGGGATAACTTCAGACCACAGCAGCCTAGCCTCGGGCAAGATATTTTTTACAGCTGCTAGGGTCGAAAACAAGAACTCTTTAACACCTCTCCTTCCTGCCGGGATCATGTCGTTGCCCCCACAGTGCAACACGAATATATCTGGGAAAGGCATGCCTCTGGCCAAAGCCGCCTTTAAATCCTTAGGAACGTCAGCTAGGAGTTGCCCGCCTACTCCCACCCAATGATGATCACATCCTTGCACCATGTGCACCCTTTGTTCGAGCGTCTCCTTGAAGATCGCTCCAGCCCTGCGAATGAAGGAATGACCGCACCAACATATTTGGACCCTCTTAGGTGAGTTACCTACGGTAAACATGAAGACAGACGATGAGAACGATGGGAGGTAAAATAATCATACAGCTGTTAAAGTAATTGCGGTCTAACATAGCGCTCGTAACATGCAGATTTCCAACGACCTAACTTCTTGATGGTCTGCTCGGGTAACCCCAAGCCCGCAGCTGTTGTTGCTGCCCCGATGCGAAAAGAATGAGAAGTAAAATTGGACGGGTCCACCCCAATCTTTGCTAAAGTCATCTTAACGACCCTTGTGAACTGGAACCTAGTGAGGGGCAGACCATTCAAGTGAAGCAGTACTCTATCGTCAGCCCCTTGCGGCCTAATTAACATGAATTCTCTCATCAGGCTAACTGGACAGAAAGACTGGCCCTCCGCTCTTCCCAACTGTATCCAAGACCCTCTGCCTAAAGGGTCAGTTTTCGATCTTCGCACCCTCAGTCTCAGGACATCTGTTGATTCTATCACATCTGAGCACCTTAGGCCACCCTCTCTATCTGTTTTCGATGCCGGGAGTAATTCAGAAATTCTAAGAGCTCCGCAAAAGGCTAGCACATAGGCCACCCTAAATAATTGTGTCTCGTATGATGAGAAGCAAACCAATGGTAACGTGTCCAGAATTTTTACCAGTTTTCCTACATCTATAGGCCTTCTAGAGTCTTTCACCCCAGGCGCCAAGCGCTCCCAACCCTTCACCGCCCTTTTCACTCTCTGGTCCTTAGTTGGGTCAGCGACTCCCTGCAACCCTGCATAAAATGCCAGTGCCGAAAGTTGTCTCTTCATACATGCAACTGAATTTCCTTTCTCTTTCTGGTGCACTATGAATCCCAAAACACTCTGTGGCATAAAGACTTCTACCAATCCCGCCCCTTTCAAGAATGACATATAACATTCCCAAGACTTTTGATACATACACTTAGTCTTGGGGGCCACGGATGCTGCAATCAAGTCAGAGGCTGTGGGGCACCAAGCTTCCATAGCTCCGCTGGGAAAGCTGACATTGTCGACTCTGCTTGCGGCCAAAGCGCCCGGAACTCTGTTAACTTAAAACGAGACAATGCATCAGCCGCTTTATTCTCAACACCGGGAACGTGCCTAGCAGTGAAATGGACATTGAATCTCAGGCATTTCAAAATCAGATTCTTTAAGAGACGGAGGACCCATGTGCAGGTTGCGCTCTGGTTATTAATCACCAAGACTACTGACATGCTGTCTGACCAAAATACAATGCGCCTGTTAGCGAGCATATTCCCCCACAAATGCAATGCCACTACTATGAGGAACAACTCTAGGAAGGAAATGTTACGGGTCAGCCCTCGTTCTATCCAATCATCAGGCCAGTGTTGCATGCACCACTTGGCTCCCAAAATTGCTCCAAAACCAATGCTTCCAGCAGCATCAGTGAACAGTTCCAGATCAGCATTAGAGGTGCTGGCAGACCGCCACAACACCGTGCCGTTGAATTCCTGCAAGAAACACTTCCAAATACGCAAGTCTTCCCTCACTTCAGATGATAATCGAACTCTGTGGTGTTTGGCCCGCAGGCCAGACATTGCTCTTGCTATACTCCTGGAAAAGGCCCTGCCCATTGGTATGACCCGCAAGGCAAAGTTCAGTTGGCCCAAGAGTACTTGCAACTGGTGTAACGTTACTTTTCCTGCTCCAATACAGCTATCAATCGCCCCCTTGAAGGCATCTACTTTTGATTTTGGTAACCTGCACACTCCTGCTCTGGTGTCAATTTCGATGCCTAAGTATGTCAGGCATGTAGTTGGGCCTTCTGTTTTCTCCGTAGCTAGAGGTACCCCCAGAGCTCCAGCGACCTGTTGGAAGCCCAGCAGGGCCTTCCTGCAGGACTGTGAACCCTTAGGGCCCAAAAACAAAAAATCATCGAGGTAGTGCACTACAGCGTGGGATTTGTCCGATGTCAAGAATTGTTCCACTGCCCATTCCAAGAACCTTGCGAAGGTCTCGAAAACTGCACAGGCAATAGAACAACCCATAGGCATGCACAAATCAACAAAGTAGTTGTCCTCAAAGGTGAAACCCAACAGCCTAGTGTCATCCGGATGAACTGGGATTAACCTAAACGCCGACTCGATATCAGCCTTGGCCATTAAGGCACCTTCACCCAGACCTTGCAGTTTTTCAATGGCTGTGTCAAAAGATGTATAACGCACTGTGCACAGTTCGGGATCTAATTTATCATTGACCGATAACCCCGGAGGACTTGAGAGATTGTGTATGAGTCGGAATTTGCCCGCCTCTTTCTTTGGGACCAAACCTAATGGTGAACAGACAAGGTCAGGGTTCGGGGGATTCTTAAAAGGTCCAGCGACACGCCCAAAGGAAACTTCTTTCATAATCTTACTTCGTGTCGCCTCCATGTTCTGGAGCACAGAGCTTTGATTGCGAGGCGGGACTTTAGTAGGGGATGCTGAAGAAGGAATCCGAAAACCAGATGTGAAGCCATGGAGCAGGAATTGGGCCTCCTCAGAATTGTCATATTTACTGAGTAGGTGTGTCAAGACATGACGTTTAATTGGAGTTGGGAGCTTTGTCGGATGCCTTGGGTGGTTTTCCCTTTGGAGTGGTATGGGCGGGCTGCTCTTTAGGGTTTCCATGTTTTTTGAAACATCTAAGTTCAGGATGCGACGTGCCACCACAGTAGGAGCAGCAGTGTTTGTACCTACACAGAGCCCCCCTCGTACACTCGTTTCTATTGAACTGCCAGCAGGCCTGTTTTTTATCGCCGACTCCCTTGTCACTCCGAAAGGACTGACTCTGAGCAGGGGTACTAGCCTTAAGGGTTGAGGGGGAGGAGTAAAAAACTGTGTGCCATAAATTGATCTCTCGTTGGTCCCACGAAATACCTGGGTGTACTGCCTTCATTTGCCTGAACATTTTGTCATACTTTAACCACCCCGATCCTGGAAACTCCGAAGCGGCACCATGAATGAGAGATATATAACTCATCATTTGTGGACCTAACATAGGGTATTTCTCCAGTATTACTGCCGCATAGATGGCGAAACCTGTGATCCAGTTTTTCATAGACCACTCCGTCCACGACTTCTTTTGGCTATACTCGCCCTCTTTTCCACCTTTTGACTTCCCTGTCGCCACTCCTGCATTGATAAGATCAAACACGTCAATATATTCACCTCTAAGTATCCTTTCCTTTAAATCTGCGGGCACATGCCAAGTGATCCCCGTGGATGGCGATAGGGTCATGGAAGATGAGCCGAACATGAGTGGACTGAATGCCAACAGTGGATGCCCAGACGATTGCCCACCAACCACTCCCTGCGCCTGACTATTATGGGGCACCGAATGATCAGCAGTACTGTTATCTGTCGATGACTGTGAAGGACACCCTAAGTTTGTGTAAGCATTCAACATTACCTGCCCTGCCCCCGTTGGATACGTCATGGCGGGAATTAACGAGCTTAAGGGGCCATTACCAATTGCTTGCCCATGGGAACCGTACAATTGCATCCCTGGTAACTGTGCTACCCCCCCAGGTTGTATCCACACTTGCGACACTCCACTACCTGGCTGCGCCACCACTGGCGGTAACATACCTTGTAGACCTGGGGCCCCCACAGGAGTGACGGGGCACCCTCCTATTTGCGTATGCCTCGCAGTATTATTCTGTCCTTCCCTGCCATCCTTCTCATTCTCTGCCGGTGAGTCCATTGTCTCTAGCACCTCCTCCTCACCTGATGATGCTGGTTGGGGCTGTGTCGCCCTGGGCCGCTTGCCTTTTGATGACTCTTTAAACCTCTCCGGAGTGCGCCTCGCTCTCTTGCCTCTCCCTCTTTCTTCCCGAGGGTTCGCGTCTGCTCTAGCCCCTTCTCGCATGTTCTTTAACACCCAATCCATGCCCTTCTCTCTCGTAAACTCCAGCAACTCCGTAAAACCAAGGTATTCATCACTTTTTGTAGAGGGCTCTTTACCCTTCTGCGATTTTTTTGGCGGCATCCTGCACTTAAAAAGAACAAGCATTACTTTCTTGAACACATTGCAAGCATCAATACAACCGCGCTCTCCTTTCCATGGGCCCTGCCCATTCCATTGCAATCCAACGTGGATGAACCTGTACCCAAACAACTACAGTTAAGCTCATTATGCCTGCGCACATCCTTAGGTTATGACCCAACCCGTACTGCTCACCCGGTGTCTATTCACCATACCATTTAGTTAAAGGTGACCCCCCTATTTCCAGTTGCCTTTTGATCTGTCAGTTAAATGCACGACCTTTGCATTATGTCCATAGCACTATATCCCCAGCTAAATTAGAAGTATTTAAGGTTAACATGTCCCACTAATCAAACTTCATTCCTTCCCCAATTTCAGATAGGTTTATAGCAGGGGGTGGCACACATTTGAAATTGAAACGGAACAGCCCACCAATTACCTTCTAATCCTACTGTTTTAGCCTTTGATCAATCATGGGGGAAGGGAGAATATAATGGAACATCAATCCATGCCTTAACAGATCTGAAAATCGGATGCACACAAAGGCAGTTATTCTGGATTAGACACTGTAATAATGCGCTCGAGCATAAACACCCTCATCTCCTTGCAGCGCGCATCGTCCACTTATCAGCACCGCTGGCGGGAGAAGCATTTTCCTCAGAGCCCCCCCGGGACGCCTCGCGCTAAAGCCTGAAGCGCGCCTCGAGGTCCGCATACAAAGCGTCCCCCTCCCTTTCATTCGCGCTTATCCCGTCTCCTTGCCAACGCGCTCATGATATCAAAGTCGAAGTCAGACGCGCGCCTCATCCCGCTCTGTACACCCGTACTTCTGCTACCTCGCGCATTCAGTAACGCGCGCTTCAGCATTCGAATACCGCGCGCCTCCAATTTCAAATAAAAAACAATCCCCGAATGCCCATCCATTACCCTACGCACTGCACGGCTTGCCGACCTGCCCGAAAGTCGTCACAACCCTCGCTCGCCTTTCTCGTCGCGATGGTCGCGTGAAGCAATGTCCGCTTCACGGAGGTCCGACTCCTCGGCTGGCCAGCAAACAAAGAGGGGGACTTAAAATGGGCGATGGCATTTAAGCCTCGCGCCCAGAGAGTACTTCCGAGTCACTAATAAGCCCTGATCCTATTGGGCTACCACGATTCCCCTTCCGGGTCGGCTGACCCGGAAGGGGAACATCTAAAGTGGCACTTTGTTTACCACTAACGGCGCCACTCCCCGAAGGGGGGTGGCGCCGTGCAATCTCCACATAAATGCATGTGTCCTTAAATGGTGGTCATGAAAAGTGTCAATGTTGAGGATAAAGTGCTGGTGCTGAGCCTCGGAAACCACTGGCTCAAATTAAGCACTGCATATACCGCAATAACAGGGAGTTCTCATTTTCTGTGCTTCTCTATTCCCTTGTAGCATTTGCTTTCCACTTTCAATTGTCCTTGGTCTTCGTAAAGGGGCTACCACTGGTGCTACACGTGTCTTCTTTTATTGCACCACATTTTCATCATGGATCTTCCATTGACAGTAATGTTCCTGGGCGTGTGCTCAGGAAAGCCGAGGGCCGACCGAATGCCGCCAAATTAATTAGTGGGCGGAGTTTGGATGGCCCCGGCCGTCCTGAGCACCAGCCCAACATGACGCAGGACGGCTGGGGGGCTCCCTGAGCATACATGGGGTTACGCCCCCTAATTATATCCCCGCACCGCAGCGAAATTAGCGCTGCAGGGAAGGGGTTAACACCAGGAGAATTTATGAACCAAGACTGCTTTTCTTTACCTTTGTGACTCATTTTACTTAGTTTATGAAATGTTTTAGCTGTATCGATTGTATCAAATATTTTATGATGCATGATTAAACTAAGCAGGTTTTACAGCTCTTTTGGGTGTATGCTCGTTTGATCTTAATGTTTTATACTATGTTTCATTGTTCTTTAATGGCTTACAGCCCAAATGAAGATGTAGATATTGATACTGAATTGAAATAGTTTGACACCAGTGTCTTGATATTCCTTTGTAAGGAAATATATAAATATTTGCCAAGAAAGTGCTATACAAAGTGGACCACTGCTCCGGAAATGCATTCATTCTGAGGTTGTATGCATATACACCTCATGTATCATCCCGCTAAAGTTTATTGCTCATTCAGGATCCTGAGGCCATTTTGTGGTCACAAAGTGAGCGATTCACAAAACGGCGGGGTTTTCTACAGCAAAATTGATTTTTGTTATGTAATAGGCCCATTTACTGAAGTTCAAAAGGGGTTTAGAAACCCTTCACGAAATTCTGTTTGGAAGAGGTATGTTTAAGGCACCCCTTCCAATAAGCAAATTATCAGGGTATGAATCAATGTTTTGTGACTGAATTTCGGTTGCAACCCAAATGGGAATGGATGCCCTTGGGACCTCCTTCCCTTTGTGAATATTAAAAAAAAAGTTTGTTGAGGAGTTGGCAGACTACGGTGCGACTGCCAATTCTCAAACAAACAACCAAAAAAAGCTTCTTTGCAAATTCAGCCCATTTCCTTTCAGGATACTTTTTTTTAAAGATGAATTTATTTAAAATGTGATCACAGATTTTGTCGGCTGACCGCAGCAGGTCACCACCGGTGATAACATCCATAGTGAGTCAAAAATGATGACCTGCATCATGAATATTGATGAGGTTGGTTAGATTGCCAACCACTATGATTTGTAACTTTGTGAACCGTCCTCATTTCAGAGGTCAGTTCACAAATTCTTATCAGTTTGCAACCACTATGTTTTCTGGATATCTGGGCAGGGCTAGACATTTAAGAAGTTGTCACAGACCCTTTTAAGCCTTTGAAAACAGTTATTGGGTGTGCTCTGCATGCTACCATATCACTTCATCCTCCTGAGAAAAGAGAAATCAGCAGTCACTCCTTGGACCTTACCTAGGCTTCTGCGCCCTTTCTTCTCACCCCCCCCCCATCCTGATCTCACTTTTCAATTCAATTTTGCCAGAGAAAACAATAGTCACTCACTATATGTCACCTGGGTTTCTTCTAGCTTCCACCCTAAGGCATCAATTTACTGAGGTCAATGCTGGAGGAGAACTCTAATGGTAATCTTCACACTTCTCTCTGACTGAAGGTTGACTCTCTCAAGATGCAGTCTCTAGGATTTCCCCCTGTTTTCTTGAAGATTGTTTGTCCTTTCTTCCTCCTCTCCTTCTACTCCCTTTATCAACAAACCCTACCCTGTTCTTACATTTTGTGGCATAATGGCGCCTCTTCTAATTTGAGACTCTGAGAAATCAGGTAAATAACTGCTTTTTCATTTATGTAGATAAATATCGGGAAAACTTCACTCCTTGCTTCTTTTCCCAAGTTGACTAAACTGACCACCAAACAAAGTCAGCACCCCATCTGTAGGCATGGCTGCACCCGATCAGTCGCACTACTCACTGGCAAGAACGCGGTGCCAGATGACGCCTTCAGCGGATCCTGGATTTTGATGCCTTTACCGACAAGAGTCTCTTTGGAGTAGCCTTCCTGCTTACCATCTATATAGGCGTCCCTTCTTTTTTCCTGTTTATTTATTTATTTATTTATTTATTTTTTGCACTTATAATGCGCGCAGATACCCACAAAGGGTTTCCCGGCGCAAAAGATGTGAGAGCTGAGAAACACCGAAAGCGCAGAAAAACAACCTATTAGAAGCCTGCAATTATTTATCAAAGAGCCAGGTTTTTACACCTTTCTTAAAACTGGCGAGATTTACCTCCTTACGCAGGGCTAAAGGCAAAGAGTTCCAAAGAACTGGTCCCAGATGGGAGAAAGACTTTCCCCCCATACGGGCCAGTTTAAATCTAGGAACCACAAAGTTGGCTCCATTTGAAGAGCAGAGGTTTCGTTCAGGAACGTAGGGCCTAACCAGATTCTGCAGGTACTTAGGTGCGGTCCCTGCCTTGATCCTAAACATGTAGGTCAATGCTTTGAACCGGACCCGGTTCTCAACCCTAAGCCAGTGCAGGTCCTTTAGGTGCTTTGATATCCTAGCTGTCCTAGGGATCTTACATAGCAGCCTGGCGGCGGAATTTTGGACCAGTTGGAGCCGCCTAATCACAGCTAAATTGGAACCCAGGTATAAGATGTTACCGTAGTCAAGCCTAGATGTAATCAGTGCATTGACTACGGTCTTCTGGGTATCCATAGGCAGCATCCAGATGATCTTCCGTAACCATTTCAGGATGGTGAAGCACGTACCAGCTACTTTGTTTACCTGCTGTTTCATTGATAAAGAGTCATCAATGCATACCCCTAAGTTTCTGACTTGAGTGGCCGGGCAGGGGAAAGCACCCAGGGAGGGCGGCCAATGGGTATCCTGCCATAGATCTCTCTTTTTCCCTAGGAGAAGAATCTCCGTCTTCTCCCCGTTAAGCTTCAGCTGATTAGTTGACATCCAGCTGAAGACTTCCTGAAGGCCTGTTTTCAACGCAGAGGGGGATGAAGGCTTTGAGTTGGTGAGGGAAAAAATAATCTGCGAATCATCCGCATAAGACATAAGTTCTAGGCCAACTCGCTCAGCTAGATCGGCGAGTGGGCGGAGATACAGATTAAAAAACAGCGGGCTCAAGATTGAGCCCTGAGGCACGCCATGTGGAGACAGAAAGGTGTCTGACTGAGCTTGCGAGGACGAGATCTGAAACGTCCGGTTGCTCAAGTAGGACGCGATCCAGTCAAGCGCTTTCCCTCCGACACCATCATCACTCAGCCTAGCAAGTAGTCTGTTGTGTGAGATGGTGTCGAAGGCCGCGCTAAGATCAAGTAAGACAAGAGCAACCGTTTGCCCCTCATCCAAAAGTCCCCTAATCTTTTCGGTGACTCCCAAGAGGGCGGACTCGGTGGAATGGCCTGCCCTAAAACCTGACTGAGTAAAATGGAGTAGATTATTGTTCTCCGTGTATATTGAGAGTACACCGTGAATGTGCTTCTCTAAGATCTTAGAGAACGCAGGTAACAGGGAAATTGGGCGGTAATTGGCCAGCACCTCAGGATCAGCCGCCGGCTTTTTCAATAGAGGGCTGACCATGGCATGCTTCCAAGCCACTGGAACAGTTGCCAGATGAATGGAAGCATTTAATGTATCAGCAATAGTCCCCAGGGCTGAGTCGTCCAGCTGCCTCAGGATGTTAATGGGGAGAGGATCACAGGGAGAGCCAGATTTAATGGACGCAGCTAAGGATTTCAGGATGTCCAAGGAAATAAGTGGCCAAGAGTCAAGCCGTGGTCCTATTTGATTTACCAAAGGTGGGGACGGAACTTCCCCGTCATCCCTCATCAGAGGATTAATATTGGCAATAATATTCTCTATCTTTTCCACAAAATACGTGGCAAGATTTTGACATTTTTGAGGGGTCAGGGGAGGTGCGGCCGCCATAGAATTTGCTCCGGCCAGTTCCTTAACAGTGTTAAAAAGAGTCCGTGCTTTGTTTGCGGCTGAGTTGATAGTCTCAGTTATGTAGCAAGCCTTGGCTCTAGTGCAGGCTCTGTGGTAGAGGTTTCTGGCACTACGATAAATTTCCTTTTTTAAAGGATCGTAATGTTTGCGCCACTTCCGCTCTAATGCCTTACACTTGGTTTTTTCTAGCTTTAATTCATCGTTGTACCAAGGGGCTGGAGGGCGATGAACATTACCTCTGCACTTAGTAACGGGCAAACAGATATCGACTGCTCTCTCCAGCCAGGTATGGGCTTCACGCGCAATCGTTTCCATATCGGTGCCCAAGACGGGGGGGTGAATTTTTAGTGCATTCTGCAACTCGGACAGGTCTAACCTTTTCCAATTTCTCATAAGAATTGGGGGCCGAGCAGAAAGTGACGGCTTAGAGTCAGTAGGGGTAATGCTAAAAAGGGTTAAAAAATGGTCCGACCAACAAATGGGGTCAGTTTTCAACCATTTTAGTTCCTGTAAGTTGGATATTATGGGGTCCAGCAAATGGCCAGCTTGGTGAGTAGGACCCTCATTCCGCAGTGTCATGCTAAGAGTAGTCAAATCTTCCAGAAGGTTGACAACCGTGCTATTTGATGTGTCCTCCAAATGGAGATTTAAATCACCCAGTATGGTCAAATTTTGGGCATTCAGAAAGTAAGGTGAAATGACGTTGGCCAAATTCGCAGCCCAGACATTACTGCCTCCAGGAGGGCGATAAATTAAAAAACCAGAAAAGGTAAAATTAGGGTTCAGTGCAATTTTAAAAAATGCTGCTTCGCATCCTGGGATATTGACCGTTTGGAAATCACAATTAAATTCCCTATTAAAAATCACAGCAATCCCCCCTCCAACCTGTCTTTCTCTATCAACTCTAGCGATAGCATAATTAGAGGGTAGTGCGGCCGCTACATCGGGACCAGCACCATCATGCAACCAGGTCTCCGTAAGGAAAACCGCACATGGTTTTTCCTCTGCTAAAAGATGGTAAATATCTGCTTTATGTTGAGGCAGTGATCTGCAATTAACAGTGTAGAATGTAAAGGAACGGGTGTTTTGAACCACGGTTGGAGTAGGTATCTTACGTTTGTGTGTAACGTCTGGGTAGGGCTGAACGTTAGATAAAGCAAAAGCACAGTGATGACAGCTTTGGGAGCCCGCTAATGCAGGGTTTAAAATGGAACATTTGCTATTTGTACTAGGGCGCAGGGCCTTTAGATGACCCGCCGAGAGCGTACCTCTGACAGCATTTCCTGCCCCATGCCCCGACCTGGCCCGGACGGGCACAGACGGGCTGGTCTTTGGCTCGTCTTCGGCGCAGTCGATGGCGCCTACCCTGCGCGCCATCGCTGCGGGCTGGGGCCGACGAGTAGCTAAATACCCTCAAGAAGCGGAGGTCTAGAGCGCTAACCGCTCAACGCTCCGGGAGGTGCCGCCCCTGTCCCGCCCTCGACAACCGCGATTGGCTGGAGTGCCGGTTGCCTTAGAACTAGGCGGAAAAACAGTTCTTGGGACACAATTAGGGTCACAGGTGAGTGCAAGTGAGTGCTCGTTTTTAACAGAGTGCTATTAAAAACATCCTACAATTTCTACAAACAGTTCTAGCAATTTTTAAAATTAGAGCTTCTGCTCAAGTACACTGCGCGAAGTGCATTAAAATAATTCCCAGCCTCTGAACACGGGCTGTATTCAAATGAATTCGGTGCTCAGCGCCCAGCGGGGAGTAGCTGCCACCAACTCTTACCGCGTGGAACGTCTGCCTCCTCGCAACCTAAATACCCTCAAGAAGCGGAGGTCTAGAGCGCTAACCGCTCGACGCTCCGTGAGGTGCCGCCCCTGTCCCGCCCTCGACAACCGCGATTGGCTGGAGTGCCGGTTGCCTTAGAACTAGGCGGAAAAACAGTTCTCGGGACACAATTAGGGTCACAGGTGAGTGCAAGTGAGTGCTCGTTTTTAACAGAGTGCTATTAAAAACATCCTACAATTTCTACAAACAGTTCTAGCAATTTTTAAAATTAGAGCTTCTGCTCAAGTACACTGCGCGAAGTGCATTAAAATAATTCCCAGCCTCTGAACACGGGCTGTATTCAAATGAATTCGGTGCTCAGCGCCCAGCGGGGAGTAGCTGCCACCAACTCTTACCGCGTGGAACGTCTGCCTCCTCGCAACCTAAATACCCTCAAGAAGCGGAGGTCTAGAGCGCTAACCGCTCGACGCTCCGTGAGGTGCCGCCCCTGTCCCGCCCTCGACAACCGCGATTGGCTGGAGTGCCGGTTGCCTTAGAACTAGGCGGAAAAACAGTTCTCGGGACACAATTAGGGTCACAGGTGAGTGCAAGTGAGTGCTCGTTTTTAACAGAGTGCTATTAAAAACATCCTACAATTTCTACAAACAGTTCTAGCAATTTTTAAAATTAGAGCTTCTGCTCAAGTACACTGCGCGAAGTGCATTAAAATAATTCCCAGCCTCTGAACACGGGCTGTATTCAAATGAATTCGGTGCTCAGCGCCCAGCGGGGAGTAGCTGCCACCAACTCTTACCGCGTGGAACGTCTGCCTCCTCGCAACCTAAATACCCTCAAGAAGCGGAGATCTAGAGCGCTAACCGCTCGACGCTCCGTGAGGTGCCGCCCCTGTCCCGCCCTCGACAACCGCGATTGGCTGGAGTGCTGGTTGCCTTAGAACTAGGCGGAAAAACAGTTCTCGGGACACAATTAGGGTCACAGGTGAGTGCAAGTGAGTGCTCGTTTTTAACAGAGTGCTATTAAAAACATCCTACAATTTCTACAAACAGTTCTAGCAATTTTTAAAATTAGAGCTTCTGCTCAAGTACACTGCGCGAAGTGCATTAAAATAATTCCCAGCCTCTGAACACGGGCTGTATTCAAATGAATTCGGTGCTCAGCGCCCAGCGGGGAGTAGCTGCCACCAACTCTTACCGCGTGGAACGTCTGCCTCCTCGCGACTCCATTACTATTCTGGTACAGAATATGGCTACTTCAACCTAAGCACCGGTGGTAACGTGCTCTGCTTGCCTCTGTACTAAGTGACACTCATTTATATTTTCCTCACAACTAACTAGAAAGAGTAGTTTTATGAAGGAAAGTACATGATCTCATCTATACTCATTGAAGTATGGTGAAACTGATAAAGCCTGTTGTGAAAGTCTCAAGTTTCACAGAGACACTCACCTTTATGCAGCATGAATAGAATCGATAGTGGCCATGACTAGAATTAACCCCGGGTTGGTAACTCTACTCCGTCAACGGAGTTTGCTAATTTTTGCCTACTACGGCCTCCGTTGCAAATGCGGAGTTTAGGCAAAAACTCCCCTCCATGGTGGAGCGGAGTAAGCCAGCCCCTCTACCCTCCCAAATTTTAAAAAAATTAAAAAAAGGCACTTACCTGTGTGGCTGCCTCCTCCTCTGCCTGGCCACTCTCCTTCCTGCTCCTCGCCGCCCTTGCCGTTCTCCTCCTATGAAAAAACCACTATGTTGTGCATCTTGCATAGGAAAGTGCCTTCTTTGTTATTTTTTTATTAATTTGGGAGGGGGGGGGAAGCGTAGCGTATTTCCATGGAGTTTCTTTCAAACTCTGTGGAAATACGCATAGAGGCACTACGGCTGCTACGCCCTCCCTTATATAGGCGTAGTACTACCCAGTTGATACTGATGTATCATGTGTTCTCTCTAGCTTCTGCCCTTTAGTGGTGTGCAAATATTTATAACATATGCATAGTCACATTGTGACCTCAATTATCAGCCTTCAAATAGTTCACTTAATTTTCCTCTTTTGCCATGCCCACATACATGTTTTCTCATCTGAGTATTAGTTGGCACTGCCAATCTGCAAGCATTTTGTATGAGAGTGCATACCTCGCTTTACTTTTCGTTGGAAGTAACAACACATGCTAAATTTGCATACAAAATACTTGCAAAGTCCAGGTTTTATGTGAGAGATTAATTTGCCTGAACCTC
Organism: Lissotriton vulgaris; assembly: GCF_964263255.1. Classification (NCBI taxonomy): domain Eukaryota; kingdom Metazoa; phylum Chordata; class Amphibia; order Caudata; family Salamandridae; genus Lissotriton; species Lissotriton vulgaris. Next base: position 1,712,378,846 of record NC_141695.1, on the reverse strand, counting down.
TCAGCACTGACATATTGTCATAGTTTATGTGAGAGGCACCTGCAGTTCATGAGAGAAGGATTTGCAGCTTCACTGAGTGGTAAGGGGCATGCAAGCAGTGGCATGGGCATGCTTCAGAACCCGGAGAGGGCTGAACGCAGCTGGCGGTGTTTTATTTGAGCCGGTGGTTGCTGGTGGGGCACTTGTGTTTAGAGACCGGCACATATTTTTTTCTTCATTAAACTTTGACACAGAGCAAGAGTGAGAAAAACACAACAGGGTGAAAAAAGGAGGAGGAGAAAGACTAGCCATCTATATTGAGACTCTGGCCTTGACAAACAACCAATTCACACTTATTCTGGGAGGACAGAGCATGTTATATTCCTCTGCGGGCTCTCTTAGATGAATATACCATTTGACCACTTTTTTTCCACTTTACCTGTAGACATGAGGTCTCAAACCTGCCGCTCCCCTACCTAATTGCAACCTTATCAAGAGGATACCTATTTGCCAATTTGGAGGAGTTTATTTTAAGTCAGTTTAACCTTTTCCAGTGCAGAGTTGGTCCCATATCATAAGTTTTCTATTCTCAATTAACTCTCCCCGCAATGTATACAAAATGCCAAAAGTGGGGAAGTTGATGAGTGTTGTGCATTCTGGTGTTCCTGGTGAATCCATAGTGGCTGCAAGTTCCAATAATATGGGAATGAGATTAATCTCCTTACCCCATGCCAACGTTTTGCAATATTACATGAGATCTGCAAATGAATATTGTTAAGATATTTTGGAGGCAATAATGTATACACCAAATCATCCTTCAAATAAATGATTGTCATAGTTTGAGTAAATTGTCTTTACACTGACTGATCATTGTGTGTTATTCATATCCTCAATGTCTTTAATAAATTCAAATTTGGTAGAGCTGAATCACTTTTCAATAGACCATCCTAACTATCTTCTTCTGAGAAGTCTTACGCTATGAGATGCTCACCAAAACTGTTAAGCATCTCTTGAAATTTACCCATCCATTTTTATTTGTTTCTGATGAAAAGGTATCAAGACAAAAACTAAATGTATGTGGTATGGATATTTTCAGTATATTCCTCCTACTTATTAATGAAAGTGGTAATGACTGCGATATTTGAAACAAAGGGGTAATTTGCTTAAATGCCCAATTACGATTTTCATTTGTAAGGAGGTCTCATCCCTGCAGGGGTTCCGACGATGGGACCTCATTGGAGTTTCAGTGCTCGGAGATGTTTGGGTGGGGGACCACATCCTCTCCTTTGCAGACCTGCAGCAACGCCACGCCCTTCCTCCTTCCCAACTCTATAGATACCTGCAACTTAGACACGCCCTCTATACGCATGTCTCACCTCCTGTCTCCCTTCCAGAGTTCAGCACGCTGGAGGCTCAGGTGATGATGGGTAACCTAGGACGAAGGGGAGTGTCCCGCATATACCGGTCCCTGGTAAACAATGGTCCCGCTTCCCTAGATCGGCTCAGGGCTCGCTGGGATGTTTGGCTGGGCCCCCTAGAAGAAGTGGATTGGATGGATGCCCTCATGGTGCCCAAAACTCTGTCCACATCCTCTAAGTTGCGCTTGGTCCAACGGTATTACCTTAATGTGGCATACCTCACCCCGGCACGTCTATTTTAGGCCCGGTTGAAACCTTCTCCAGCATGCATACAATGTGCCTTTGCCCCTGCCGATTTTTATCACATGCTATGGTGCTCTCCTGCGCTGGTGCCGTTTTGGAAGGGGGTGGAGCTTGAGCTTACGCAGGCCCTGGGGTGGGAGGTTCCCCATGATCCAATGCGCATGTTGTTGGGGGCGTTTGATGGCTTGGATGGCTCTAGGATGGACAAGCACCTTTTAGGGACAGCAGTGGTGGTGGCCAAGAGGAACATAGGTGTGCACTGGTCCCAGGCCAAGGCACCTACTGTGCAGAGACGGAGGAGGTGAATGGACTGGTGTGGGGTCCAGGAGGAAGCCCTATTTGAAGCCCGGGGATGTTCTGACTTATTCAGCAAAGTGTGGGGTAAATGGTTTAATATGATGCCACCATGATGATCTGTCTTCCTTTTATTCCAGGTATCACTGTAATTAATGTATGGACTGCTGTGCTATGCCCTGATGGACCGCCCCTCTCCTTGTCGGCAATTAGTCATGACATTCTTTCTTCCAATGATTATTGAACTGCAACCAATACATTTTTCCTGTTGTTATGAACCCAATAAAGTTGATTATCAAAAAAAAAAAGATTTTCATTTGTAGGCTTAACTAAATACTTAGGGCCAGATTATGCGTTTGGTGGTTAGAGAAATTCTCTCAAAACAGTGTAGAAAAGCACGCGGCACAGTTAGGCGTCCGCCCATGAAATGCGATGTTGGCAGTTTGCTGAACAAAACACCGCAGGAGCACTGCTGCCACCACCAGCCATTTGCAGAACACCTCAACAGAGGCAGGGGAAAAGCAAATGTCAGTGGACAGTACAGAGAAGTTCACTGCCATCCGAAGTACAAGTTGGCATTCTGACGAGCTGACCGTGGCGGGAACACTGCCTACTTTGAGTTTGCGGAATCGAAGGCAATGAGGTGCATACTCACCCATTTTCTTTTCTTCCCATCAGTCTTCCACATAGATCCCTTCCTCCAGATCCCCCTTCACAGCAGTATCTTGACCTTGAAGGAAACAAACCTGTGGTTACCAAAATCCAGGTAATTCTGTTTTGCATTTTCTGGCCATTGACTGCACTTGGCACATTTAGTTCAGACTCCAGCAATGAGAAATTACTCATAGTAGGTATTTTTTCACGTGTCTTGGATTTGTGTATATTCAACACTTGTGCAGTCGAAATATACACACATGCCTTGACACATACGAAAAAATATTCACTGCTATCAAACACCGCTGCTTAGCCAGCGGTAAAATCGTAATATGGCAGGCGGGAGACCACCACTCCAGCAGTCATCTTGGGACTGCCGCCATGGCGGTACGGCAGTAAGACTGCTAAATTCATAATCAGGCACTTAGTATGGGTTCTGAGTAGGGGTGGGCGGAAGTCATGGAAGGGACTATCATGGAGAGGCACGGAGATTGAAGCAATTACCGTGCCTCTCCGCGATATTTCCGTTTCTCGAGGCCACCCGCTGCCCGCCCACATCCCGCTTCCCATTTGCCTGCCTCCCGCCTGCCACCCGCATCCCACATCCCCCCGCCCCCGCCCGCCTCCCACCCACATTATTAAATTAAATTAAGCGGGAGGCGGGCGGCCAGCCAACTTCCGTTGCACCATGGAATGGGTGGTAATTTGCCCCGTTTTTCCACCTTCTTTGCGGAAGGCAGAAAATGCAAATTTCCACCCATTCCTTGGGCGGAATGGAAAAGTCTGCCCACCCCTACTTCTGAGCTAACAGAAAATTATATAAGAATTTAAGGACATAAACTCCAACTTCGAATTACATTCTGCATACCTAGACATTTGGTCAAACATCTCTAATAGTTTTACAGCTCAAGAGATTGCAACTGAGCACATTAACATCCTTACACAAAGTAATTTCTTGGTGATTCAATAACAAAAATCAACTTACACAATTGATAGATATTATTCTTATCTAGTTCAAATTTGAATCCTGAATTTTAACATTAACTAATTGTTAAGTACTCTAGCTTTCAGGCAATTGCAGAGATCCTGAATTACTATTATTACTTAGGGACAAAATAAATAATTTCAAAGTCACCCATCCAAACTTCCAATTAACACAGTCAGTTCATAAGTTCACACAGCTTTATTCGATCTTTTATAAAACAGACCATAAAGCATAAAACATCATACAAATTTCATCACAAATATAGAGTTGTATGTACAAGATTTAAAAAAACGATTAAACAAATTTGCCATGATCATAGTGAACAATTCGAATAAAACTATGTAAAATCAGTTAAAATAGGGTAAAAAATACTTACATCTCTTAGGGGCAAGGTTTAGAACTATAATACATTTATGGGACCAATTTGTGTTAATCAAATACTGATGGAGGGTCTTGCCGCCATTTTCCTCTTTCTAAGGCAGGCCCATAAAAATGAGGCTACTGAGAAGCATACAAATGGGTCTAAAAGAGCCTTTAAGAAATAAATAGCCAAACGATTAAGGCCCAATTTTGAGTCTGGCAGTCTTTGAACACCAAACTCGTGATGATGCAGCAATGGCTGCCCTAAACTGAGGGGGCTTTCTTGGACCGTCGACTGCTGTACCTGCGGTGCCAGGGAACCGCCATTCCTTGGCAGTGAAGCAGCCGAGAGAGCTATTCAATATGCAAGGCTGGACAGCCGTGGTCCACCGAGCATATTTCAGATTTCCCCTCTGCCAGCCTTTTTAAGGCGGGCTCACTGCCATGGGGATGCATTCTGCCCCCCTGTTTGCATACATCCCAAGTTACCGCATGGCATAGACTCACAGTCCATGCCATTCTGGAACTTCTTTTGAGTTCCCTATTGTGGGATCAGCAAAAAAAGAAAAGCCTTGCAGAAAAGAGTTGTACTTGCATTCTGACAGGTGGTCCCTGCATGGCTTTGACATCAACCTTGTATACAGCAAGAGAAATGTTGTGTGCTGACACTATATCTATTGATCTGATAACAGTGTGAGTTAAATTTCCATGTTGTGTACCAAAAAAAAATCCCTTTTATCGTCTCTGGCAATCTCCCTGCTAATGTTCTCGTTTAACTGGAAGCCAAATATTCAGGCAAAACGTTTGCCATCATGGGGGCACTAGAGGGTGCACATACAAGATGACCTCTCCACTGTGAGGCTCCGGCAGCCTAGGACACAAAATCAGAAAATAATCCTGCCTGTTGTCCAGACATGGCATGTGCACAAAATGATCTTTATACTCCTACATAGTGGTAGTCCAACAAGGCGTGTCGCCGACTTCTTCATAGTCTGGAACAATGGAAAAAGAACGCTTGGTGCTCACAGCAGGAGAACAATAATGAGGCGGATGGAGACGTTCCAGGGCTAAATGAAAATTGACTCCAAGGCTTCATGAGACAAAAATCAGGCTTGTGTGCACAGAGCAGCACATAAGGTGAGGAGTGGCTCATGGGGCCCAGAACCTTATGTTACCAGCAGGGGGCTTAGGATTGCAAATAGTTTTAATCTGATGGCCTGATACACCAGCACCGGCCCTACCGCCTAGACAACGGCGACCTAATAACAAGCGACCCTGCTGTGGCCTTAATTATTGAAAGCGTGCTGGAGACCCTACAAGGTGAAACAGAAATTTGAGTCCGATGCACCACAAGATGGTAGAGTAGGCTCACGCACACAGAACAACAACTGAGGTGGGAAGCGGCGCAAGTGGCTTGTAACGTAATGCAAGGGCGCCTACACATTTCTGTCTTCCTGGGACAATGAAACCAACTGGGAAAGGGCCACAACTGTAAGTAGAAGGAATCTAACAGCTTGATATTGCAGCACCTGCTGCAGCATTAAATATTAAATATAAAAAAAGGGACTGGTGATTTGTGTATAATCAGGAAGAACCGCTAGCATTAGTAACTTGAGAGGCATTGGGAGATAGCCCAGACACGTGTAGAGGGCTTGCTGACCCCCTGCATAGGGGACTGATCCTCCTCGTTAGCGAAACTTGTAAAGGCAGATAAAAGGAAAAGACAAGACACAAATAAAATAATAAAACGGTGGAAAACAGAAGATGGTAGAAAAATAAATAACGCAGTGTAAGACACCATGGGCAGCTGCAAAATTATCCCACTGCTGGTGGTGCTTCTCCTTAGGGGATAGAGCGGCCACTCAGGCCCCTACCTCAGTGGATGGAATTGTAACATCCAATCAGAAAACATACTAAAGATAACAGCCCCAAAAGAAGAAAATACTCGTCAAGACGGTGCACACAGCACTCTTAGTTGTACCGACTGCATACCAGACATGGTATAACTGAGGGGAAGCATGCTAAATTGCCCTTTGAAGCATGTAAGGTACCATATACACAGAAAGAGGAATTTGAACTTTCCAAGCCAGACCACTATTCAGGCACTGTGCAGAGTCCAGATGCAAAAGTCCTACTACTCCAAACATGTCTCATCTCAATCGAGACTAAAATGGGCTCCATGTCCACTTGCATTGCCCAAAAATTTAAAAACACTACATGCATTGCAGAACCAGAACACAGGATATCACAACTGAAAGACAAGTCTGATGGCAGGAGGGAGCGACTACAATGGAGCACCTGCTAAAAGTTATTGTTGCCAAAAATTGAGGATCTAGAAGCACGCTCCCAGGGCAACAATATACGTATTCTTGGTGTGCCTGAAAGCACTAATACTCAGCGTATGATACAGTATGTCGAATGCATGCTCCAAACTGGTTTTGGCACTAATGCTTTCTCCTTGCAAATGGTGACTTAGAGAGCACATTAATCATTTGGGCCACGTCCTCCACCTGGTGCCATCCCTAGACCAATAATTGCTAGACTTCTTAATTATCGAGATGTGGCTCTACGCTTAGCCAGAGAAAAGTGACAAATCATGTTAGAAGGCAAAACGCTGTCATTATATCTAGATTTTACAATTGCAGTGCAAGAAGCCAGGAAAATGTTTGTGCCTATGAAGAGAAAATTGCAGCAAGCCCAGACTATGCAATGATATACCCAGCATGCTTCAGAGTCACCTGTTACGGAAAGCAAAAGCAACCTTTCTTCATCAATTCACAGCAGGTGAAAGACTTCCTGAAGCCTACATGCCGAACTATATCCGGAACTGGTCTGGCCTTCTCGCCCACTCGTTTGCCATCACCTCTGTCGGAACAGAGATAGTCAACATCATTAGAGAGACAAGTGTGCAAATTTCTAGGCTCTTCAGTGGTCCATGCCATAGTCAGCCTATCATGGACTTATAGAAGACTAATAGATGGTCTTCCTGCAGAGATGTGGGCTGTTACAAGCTGAAGATATAGGTCAACTATATGTCCCTTTTTGAAAAAGACCTAGTGCTGGTTAATTGGGACCAATTTAATCTATATGCCAGGACACCCTTCCCTTCTTTTCTATCGCACCTTTACTTCTGGGTGGCAGTAGAGTTACTTTGCCTTCTGGGGAGGACCCTCTTACTCATCTTCGGTCTTTTCTTTCATTCTACTGAACCACACTTGGTTGCTGTTACAACCACTTACTTTAACTTCCTCATCTTTTTCTTTATTTGTCAACCTGAATTCCTATGGGATAGAAATGTAAAGGGGGAATGTCCCCAAGAAGTCTCTAAGCAGAGCAACTATTGAGTCCATGCCCAGAGGCAAAGCCTCTAAGAGGAACAGTAAGTAAATTAACCTAATATACAATGTACATAGATCTGTTGTTTTGTGTTCTTGTGGGGGGTGAGAGAGATGACTCCAACAATGGTAGGGTGTCGTTGTGGGTATGGGGGTTTGGGGATGTATTTCCACAGGTGCTTAGTACAAGTCAACATAAATAGTGTATCACAGTCATTGACAGCTACATGCTCATTAATGAGACATTGCTGCTCTGAACGACTATTACACCCACTACTGAAATCATGACCAGGCCAATGAACTGCTCTGAAATTCATTTTTTTCCTGGAATAGCCGAGGATTAAACAAACAAATCAAATATAGACATTTCCTTGCCTACTTAGACAGACTTTAACGTTCAAATTGCATTGTAGCGGGAGACACATTTTAGCCCCCTGGCGACTCTTGTCTGTGCAACCCTCTGGGCGGGGCATCGAATCTTCGCATCTTACTCCACTTATGCCAGAGGCACAGTGATACTGATTTAAAAAAACACACCATATGTAGCCATGGGATCCATCCAAGACATGCAAGGCCATTATAGCATTATTTTGTGCAGATTGGGTTCACTGTCTATCACTATAGTGAGCTGTTGTAGGCCTAATTCTGAGGTCCCCCTGTTCTTCTCTGAATTGTGGGGAAAAGTGCTGATCATCGGGAATATGTATGTAATATGGGGAGGGGATTTTAATATAGAACTAGAGCCATCATAGGATAGATTACACCCCCAGCTCCATCACTATACAGCAACTCAAGGCCAGATGCAAAGACTTATTAATGAAAATTGTCTTCTGGACGCATGGAGATACCTTGATCAGACTAGGAAAGAGGGCACACATTATTCAGCGGGGCACTCAACTTGGTCTTGGCTTTACTATTGGATAGTCTCTAAGGTATTGGGACCCTGTATCACTCAAGTTGAGCACCTGGTGCATACTTATTCAGACCACTCTTCGGTGAAGAGGTTTTTATTAAACTCCAAAAATAGCAAATATACTATTCCCACTCTAGTGTGTGTAACAGTAGGGAAAGCATAAGCCTAAAGAGAGGTAAAATGATCTATTCCCACTCCAGTGCGTGCAACAGTACAGAAAGCATTGCACTCAGGAAGAGTAAAATGTACTATTTCGACTTCAGTGTATGCAACAGTAGGGAAAGCACTGGACTTAGGAGGGGTACATTTTACGATTGCCACTCCAGTAGTTCCAACAATAGAAAAAGTGTTGGACTCAGGAGGGGTAATATTTACTATTCCCACTCCAGTGTGTGCAACAGTAGGAAAAGCGTTAGACTCAGGAGGGGATAGATTTACTTTTTTTACTTTTACCACTCCAACCTGTGCATCAGTAGGGAAAGTGTTGGACCCAAGAAGGATAACATTTAATATTCCCACCTCAGTGTGTGCAACAGTAGGAAAAGTTTTGGACTGAAAGGATTGGTACAATTTACTATTCCCTCCTCACCCAGTGCGACAATGTGTTGGACTCAAGAGGGGTTCAATTTGCTATTCCCACACAAGTCAATGCAACAGAATTGTAATCGTTGGACTCAGGAGGGGTCAAATTAACTATTCCCACCCCACTGAATGCAACAGTAGAGGATGAGTTAGACTCAGTTTACATTTACTATTCCCACTCCAGTAGGTGCACCAGTGGATAAAGCGTTGAACTCAGGAGAGATTAAATGTACTGTTCCCACACCAGTCAGTGCAACAGTTGGAAAAGCATTCCCACTCCATTTATTGGAACAGTACAGAAGTAGGGCTTCATTTCAAACAAATAACATATTTTAACAACTCTATTAAATATCCAATATTAGAAATGGGGGTCTCTAGTTGGCAATCGTTTGCACCATTATCCAAGTAGGGACCCTTCTTCCCAGTCAGGGTAAGGGGGATACACTTCTAAAATAACCCCTGCTCACATCCTTGGTTGCTTGGCACAAGCAGACAGACTTATCTCAGAGGCAGTGTGTAAAGCATACGTGCAAACATAGAGTAATACAGTGAACACACTACAAATAGACACCACAGCAGTTTAGACAAATAAGTAATATTTATCCAAACCAAACAAGACCAAAACGACAAACTTCCAACATACAATAATCAAAATGTACTTCTTACAAGGTAAAAACAGTTCTGTCCATAGCAAGCTATAGATGCAACACTTTAAACACAAAGTACCTCCGATGCGTCAAAATCATCAACAAAAATAGCTGCAGAGAAGGTGATGCATTGATTCCTTATGCGCAGGGAAGGTGATGCATCGATTCCTTACCCCAGGGGAGGTGATGTATTGGTTCCTTACTTCCTCGCAGGGGAAGTGATACGTTGGTTCATTACTGAAGGGGAGGTGATGCATAGGTTTCTTACTGTGTGGGAAGGTAGTGCTTTGTTTCTTATTGCGGCCCAGGTTTCCTTGTGGACTTGGCACCCAGGAGAAATGCGTGGGGATTGGGGATGCGTCAGTTCTCAATATGGTGGCACTGCGCTGGTCTCTCCAGCCACGGTCCCACGATGCGTTGCTTCTTGCTGCCACACAGCCCACAGCGGTGCAGTGATCTTGTACTTCGTAGTTCGGTACACTTGATGCGGCATGCAGTGATTTCTCCAGCCATGGGCAGGTGCTGCATCGGTTTCTTCTGCTGGTAGTGAAGTCTTTGTGTCCTTGAGCCTTCAGAACAGGAGGCAAGCTCTACTTAAAGCCCTTGGAGATCTTCCTCTAGCAGGGGACAAAGCAAACAGCAAAGTCCTTCTATTTTTCTTGACAAAAACAACCACTCCAGGCCAACTCCAGACTGCACACAGCAAAGTGCCATTACTTCTCCTTCAGTTTCTCCAATATGTATACAGCATTTATCTTTGTTCTCTTGTGGCAGAGAGGTTCTATGCCCAATCAAAACCAGTTCTGTCCTCTCTGGTCCAGCAACCGATCGGGAGGTGGAGAAAATACCTTGTAAGGCAGGCTAGGCCTATTCAGGTGCAGGGAAATCTCCTCCCACTACTCTGAATGCAGCCCGGGCATATTAACCCACCCTGACTCATTCAGGAAAGGCAGGACACACATCAACGCCCAGAGTGGCTGTCTGAGAGAAGGCACATTCACAGTCCCTGTCACTCCAAAGCCAGACAGTAAATCCACTAATCAGCAGAGGCACACTGGATGGCTAAGCAAGAATATACCTACTTCCTAAAAGTGGTATTTTCAAACAATATAAAAATCATCTTTACTAAAAGATGCATTTTTATATTCGGAGTTCAGGCATACCAAACTTCATCTATCTATTTATCTTGTCCCAATGGGAAGTTATAGCCATAAGATGTTCTAAATAAACTCCCATTCTATCCTATGGGACAGGTAGCCTTTCATTAGTAAAAAAAAAACCAATACGCTGTATTCCACTATCAGGAAAAGTAACACACATCAGTACATGTCTTGCCTTTCACATACACCGCACCCTGGAAACATGGGTACGTTGGCCCTTCCTTAAGGGTGACTCACATGTAGTAAAAGGGAAGGTTAGAGCCTGGCAAGTGAGTGCACTTGCCAGTGGGACATGGCAGTAAAAGCTGTGCCCAGAAACTCTTGACTGGGTGTGCTTATTTGATTGGTTCAGATGCTCCGTCCATCACCACCCCCTTTTGTACCGCTTTGTTTGCCATAAGTTGGCAGGGTATGCTCAGACGTGAGCCCCTTGCTCACTTTGCCACTGGATTCAAGCAAGCCGGGCTGAAGACGGCTGAAATGCCAGAAACCGGTCTTTGGAAGCTTGTTTCCGGTCCAGGGAAGGCATGGCTTGGCAGTTCGGGCTGGACTGTTCCCATGAGGCACAGGGTCAGACTGATTTGCATATGGCCATGTCTGAACTGGGGTGGCAGAGTGGACTAAAGAACGGTGATGGATTAAACCCAGATCTCTTGACTGGGTGTGAGTATTTGATTGGTTCAGATGCTCCGTCCATCACCACCCCCTTTTGTACCGCAGAAACTGCAGTGGCAGGTCTGAGAACCTTTTGCAAGGCTGCTTGTGTGGGTGGCACAATCAGTGCTGCAGGCCCATTAGCAGCATTTAATTTACAGGCCCTGGGCACTGACAGTGCACTGTACTAGGGGCTTAGTAGTAAATCAAAGAAGTCAATCATGGAAACACCAATCCATAATAACAATTTACACAGCAATTTACATGAGCAGCAGCAGCCGGACTAGGCCAACATGCAAAAAGTCTGGGGATAAACCCTCTGGAAAAGCCAGGTCTACCACCCAAAAATATAAAATTCTAAATATAAAAATTAAATGTCTTAATTTTAAGAAAATACAAAAATAACATCAATATTAAAAAGAAATTATAATTAAAAAAAATATTAATATACTTAAAATACCACACTATATTCCCACAAACATACCAGCCAACAATTAAAATGTAATAGAAATAAACAAATTAACATAATATATCCTTACAAATAACATATTAAATAATAGTTATCAAATAAATTAATGCTTCTTTTTTTATTGATGATTACTTAAAAAGTTTCTCCATTCTTCTACAAACTAAACCTAAACTATAACTTAATAAATATGATAAGTTCAAAATAAACATTATTATCAATTAAATAATGAATATGAAAGTAATAATTAATTATCAATACATTATTTTGTAATTAGCTTCCCACACTGTAACACTAAAACACACTACGCACCTGACAAATAATAAATAATTTACGTAATTACACAATTTACATAATTAATTAGCATTTAAATAATTCATATTAATTTCAATTATTTATTCATTAACTGCAGTTAATTTACTTCCCACCCTATATCCTACAAATCTCACAACCCACACCTAAAACATCTTATATGATAAATTAATTACAGAATTCACATAATTAATTATCAATTAAATAACCAATAACAATTAAATACTTAATAATTATTAAAAATGGTATCATTAATTAATTATAATTAATCAACTTCCCGACCTATAACCCTACAAACTCCACAGCCCGCAACTAAAACTTAACTTTAAAGAATCAAGGTATTTCACAAGTTGCATAAGTACCTATCAATTAAACAATTAATAATAATGACAAATGAAATAATATTTAATTACAATTAAATTACTCCCCACTCTATACCCTACAAATTCCACAACCCTCTACAATATTAAAAATTACAATAAAAATTACATTACATTGAAAAACAATAACAAATGTACAACCTATATTAAAAAAACATTGACAATAATTATACAATTTGTAAGTTACAGGTAAAGCATATACTAAAATACATTAAAAGAATTTTTAAATATTATTAATAACAATATTTTTGGAAATGCTATCAACAGCATAGATATTTTTAACATCGATAATTACAACATAGATATTTTTTGTAAATGATATTAACAACATAGATATTTTTGACATCGATATTACTTACCTTAGAAAATTGATATTCTTGTCAGAAATATTCGTGCATCATAATTTGTGAATCACGATATTATATTTGCATCTTGATATTTTTGTACTCAATATTTCGTCTGAACACCAATAAATCGGTAAATAGTCTTTGTGAGATCCACAATGCACACACTATCGTCTTACACAATCACAGCTTCTCATTTCATTCATAAACCTATGTAGAATGTTGATTTACATGTATAGCCCAAATTGTTGCAGTGAAGGTAAAATATCATACTCATAATGTATTTTTCAAGATGTTGTTAATGCTGTCCATTAATTAAATATACAAGGAATGGCCCAAGTGGATAATCATATTTATATTTATTTGACGGTATGCACTTGGTGGAAACCATCAGTCACTACAGGATGAAAAACACAAAATTTAAATTGAAGTGCCATGGTAATAGAGGACAAGTACAGGAATAGTAGAGCTGCCAGTGCAGAAGTACTGCTAATTCCTCATCACTGTTCAGTCTTTCAGGAGTTTTGTAACACAGATCAATGATTATACATCTCAATTCTAAAGTCCTATGACCTCTTATTCGGTTCAGCCCTCCCACAACTTGGTAGAGTCCTGCCAACACCAAAGACCTGTAACAAATATCTTCTACTACTGTGCTTTTCTCTAAACTGTAATTGCCACTGAATAAGAGGAATCCTAATTTTTTTATTTCTCACATGTGTTCTTACGTCCTTTTGTTACCTCTGTAACATTTATTGCATGGTCACACCTGGATGTACACTATGGAATGGGAGTTGTATGTGATGTTTTTAGCGATCGGTCTTTCACCTTAACCTATGGTACCTTTTCTGATGTCTTATTCTTGCTGCTTTTACCCGCTTGCTTGTGGAGCAAGTAAAACTCATTTTCATTTCCTAGACAACTGATCTCCATTTTTATTGATTAAATGACAGTGTAACAAATAACTGCTTGGTGATAGAGGTCTTCTGCATGCTGTTTCGGGGTGTTCTTTTAATGTTCTACCCATGATAATATACATTTTTTAATACTGCAGTTCTTTTTCAGAGAACCTCTTACTTATGTGATATCTGTACTCTAAGATGCTATAAATAGAATTACAGAATTCTGAGTGTTATTTTACTCATCGATCTTACAACAGATCCAATGTTACCCTAACTAAGGATATCTTTAGATCATTTTCAGCAAAACCCTTTTATTAGACTCTCTTACTCATGTCCTTATTGGTTACTATATAATCTTCCACTGTGCTGAAGTTCCTTTTAGATCTGAGTAACTTCCCGAAGGGAATGCTTCATTTTAAATCCTTAGAGTGGCTACTTAAATTATGTAGAATAATATTGCTCCCTTTGTGTTTCTTATAAAGTTTTGTCTGTTGTCCATTATGTACTGCTGTTAACATGCAGATTAAGTATTCTACTATGGTAGTGGTGACCCTTAGACTTGAATTATTGTGGTAAAGTAAATAAGCAAATGTATTAGCCAAATTTTCTTCACCTCTCCAGATCTCCAGATAATGAGTCCTCATTACATTGGTGTTAGGGGACACTGCGGTTAATTCAGTGTTCTGTGCCGCTTGCCCAGACTACCTGCTCCTTCCACTAGGCCATGATTAAATTAATTAAATTTGCATAGCTGGCAGTTAAGATGTCCATGGGGCTTTACTTTTGTTATCCGTATAATTAATTACCAACAGTAACAATGTTTTGAGTAAGGCAGAATCTAATCCTTTTTAGCAGGGTTTGATTTTGCTGGTAATATTTGATTGATCTGCTCTGCAAGTACTAATATTTATATGTATTGACATTTTGATTATGTTTTAGGCTGGTGAACAATATGTTCACATCCATATTAATCATAGGAAAATGCACTTCCCATTCAATGTCCTTTACCTTACAGGTAAAAGCTTCTGGATCCCTCCTGTATGAGTTGAGTGCATGTAGATAGGGGAATAGGAAACGTTCCATGTAGATTAATGTACATTTAAGTAAGCTACTTATGGACAAAACTATGTGGCGCATAATGGGGCTGTAAGGATCTTTGTGAATCCTGGGTAGAAAGGGAGAATGTTGGGACCTGGGGTTGATCACATTTATACAAAAATATATTCATCAAATTTTAGTTTTTCTCTTTCTTTCCAGTACATCAAAAGATCAAAGCATTTGTTTACACTGGATTCAGAAGTTAGTTTCCTGTATCAACTAATTCATAGCAATCAGGATCACAGAGTTATCAGAATATTTCAGCAACATATTTGTCTCTGTCCAAAATAATTACATTTCCTCCCTTATCTGAAGGTTTGATTATGATAGTGTGGTCTTTCAAATGTTTTCTGTGCGACCAGTGAGACTAAGGGCCTCATTTATATCTAGCTGGGTGGCCTGCCATTCTGCCAAATATATAAATGACTGTCAAGCAGACGGTCATTTATTAAGCAGTGGCAGGAAACGCAGTTCCTATCAATGGAATCCGCTGTTTGTTGTAGAGCTGCATCAGCATAATGCAACAAGCACCAAATAATCTTATTTTATTTTCAAAAAGAAAATTCCAAAACTGAAAATGAAAAGTAATACTTTCCTTGCCATGAGAACCATCTCCTAAGTGACCCTCTACAGGGGACTGCCAAGCAGTGTGGGAGAGAGTCCAAGGTTTGGTTACCACTGTCATCAGTTTAGATACTACTTCATTTGTTGTGATGCTGAGATGCATCAACCGATGTTCAAAGATGCTGTTTCCTCTTGACTAGGGTGTGCCCGCCACCATTCCTGGTAGCTATTGATCTCATCAGGACCAATGCTCGACCAAGTCAGAGCTTTTGCGATGACTTTAAATGTATCCACGGTGCTGAACCATTTTTATTTTCTCTGAACAGCGCTCATATGTATCTCAATGGACTGCCTAGTCTTTGAAGTTGAATGCTGGCACCGTGTACACTTTACGGCGACCTACTGAGTTCGTCTGCCGTGCCGGAGAAAAATCACATTCGGCAAAAGCTCTGACTTGGCAGAGTATTGGTCCTGATGAGAACTCCATAAACATCGCGAGTTCGAAACGCGTGACTGTATTTCAAGCCATAAGACCATCAAATCATTCTGTTTCAATTACTACAAAGTGGTTCTAAAGGATTAGTCTATGGCATTCTGAGAATAGTGTTATTCCAGTGTATATATGAATATGTAATGTCTGTGTTTGTATGAGACGGAATGTTTGAGGAATAGGAGTATTGAGAGGATGATTGGTTATGTATATAGGGTAATGTGTCAAAATAATTTTATGTAATATTGTATATGTTGTGTACAGGTGGTGACGAGCTCAGCTCATCATGAGCATGGAATCGTAACCTCCAACCATGGGCTTCTAGAGACCAAGCACTGTTAAACTTTACTGTCTACCAGTACTGATGACATGTGACTCACCTTTAAGTCTTCTGGCTTATGTATCATTTCCTATACAATGATTTACACACATGCTTGATTGTCTCTGTGTAATATGTGTGTGTGATGTAACGTGCTCCCGCACCCTAAACTGGTATAGATGGCACTATATAACTAATCAAATACATCTGATAGAGAGAGAGTGGTTATGGAGACATGAGGTGGCACTGTTAAAGGGTGGTAGTGAGGGAGTCTGTTGAGGGCGCCAACAAACATTGTCGCACAGGGCTCCACCAGTGCTAAAGCCGGCCCTGCCCCTATGTATTTATGTTTAAGTATGAAATACTGCAATTTCTGCCTCAAAAGAAAGTTAATTTGTCTCCCTTTTAACATTCCCCCCAATTTTGATTTGCTTTTCAGTCCATACCTAAGACACGATATATCTCAATACTGTAAGCTGGCTTGATTTCCTCGCGAAATACAAGAGAATGGAATTAAGTTTTTCTTAACCCTTTCGACGCTGATGACGGAACCGCTCCGTCATCAGCTGCGATGGCGATGTGCTGATAATGGAGCGGTTCCGTCATGGCCCTGCCGCCGCGCCTGCGCACCGCGGATTCCGCGCCTGAGCTGGGCGTTCTATTGAGCGGGCGGGGCCATGACGGAACTGCTCCGTCATGAGCACAGCCCAACCGCGGCTGATGACGGACCGGTTCCGTCACCAGCGTGCGGCCGCCGTGCGGCCGCCCCGCCCCTTTAGCACTGCGGCGGAATAGCCGCCGCAGTGAAGGTGTTAAAAAGTAGGATCCGGTGCATTGAAGGAATGGCAATAAATGTCCCATAGTCAATGTATCTGGGCCGGCTTTTGCTGCAACGCATTCAATGTTTCACTACTACCAGTAGGAGACTGCGCAGGCCAGAGGAAGGCCATCTCTCATGGAAAATGACATTGAGGAAGGTGGTTTTAGTATTTATGAAGATACCGAAGCAAATACATAAAAAAAAACATATTCTGCCAAATTTATGTTAAGAAATATTGGGATTAAAGTGCCAGGCGCGCAGATTTGTTTGGGAACTTTTAAAATGTCAAAGTGTAATAGTATTACATGTTGAGCTACTTTCCAAATTCGTTGCAATTGGCAAAGAGACAAAAATAATAATTGGTATGTTTATTTAAAAAAAAAAAAAGCATTTCTGATTAGGCCCTCTTGACGCTTTCAGACAGAGCTCTCGTTAAAATTGTGTTTGTAAAGGGCACTCATAGCCCAGTGTTTTTAGACCAAAATGTTTTGCATTTATAAATTCACCTTGCAGTATACGATTTAAATCATTAACATTTACAACCGCTACAAATGCCTGTTTTCTTCAGTAGCCTAATAAAATAGTTCAATTTCAACATATTACAATAAATAAAGTTTGTTCTGTCACTTCAAAAAGCATTTAGAAATGGAAACAAGTAAATTCTTCAAACATTCCCCCTCATTACTTTAATAGTCAAAGGAAAAGTTAAAAAAAACCTAAGTATTGGTAAAGCATAAACAATGGACAGGTTAAGCAAAAATAACCTTATTATAAAATGGAGCACTGGGGCACCTATTACAATTTTGGAGGATGCGGGGTTGGCAGAGGCCAACCGTGCTAAACCTGTGGTCACAATCACCGCCTGCTTTCAGAGCTGCAGGAACTACAAGGGTTCTGGCTGTAGATTTTGTCTTAGATACACTATACATGTCCAAAGCTGCCATCATTCATAATGGCCGCTGAGAACAGCATCTAGTGGTCTTTCAGAAGTGTCTCTGTCGGGGGGCGTGGCTTAGCGCCCTATGCGGATGGCGGCGGCGGCGTGAGCACTCCGGTCCCGCTGAGGGGTACAAGCGGTTCGCGACCTTCTTCGAACTCGCTGCAAGCGGGTTTCTACACCGGAAGTCGGCGAGCATGTTGTGAGCTCTACTTGCGGCTCCTTGAGGCTTTCCATTGCCATTTTTTTTGCTGCTGAATCTCCGGTCGCGGCTCTGTCATAGCCGCGGCCGCCATTTTGTTTTTATGAAGTGCCGATGCTGTTTCTCAGGTATGCGCAGCTTCCCATGCCTGCAGCTTTGCTCCTCATGTGTGCTGAGCCATGTTTCTTATAATGCTGACCCGGTATGCCTATTGACTGCGGCTGCTTCTCCTTGATGTTTCCAAATGCTGCCTTCAGTCTCTTCAGTTTTCCAATTACAGCGGCCATTTTATGAATAGTGCTATCCTTTTTCTGGACTCTCCATCCATGGTTGCTGGTCTTCCTAATTTTCCTCACTGCGTAAGAGGCTATTTTTCTTTATCTTCTGCTACATCGTTCTCATCTAGTTGCTCTGCAGTCTACGGAATTCCTACGCATATCCTATTTGGATGTTCTTCTCTTTGACGGCTAGCTTACATGGGTAAACTCATGCTGAACGGCGTCACCAAATCTTCGCAGCATATTTTCATTAAAAATTCCAAGGTGTTCTCGGCCTTCGCCCAGATAGAAGCTTCCCAGGCGTCTTCTGTCCATTTACCACAGTCCTCCATGGAGAAATCTGCGCAGACTGTAGGTAAAGGCACCACCAAAAGGCTAAAAAAGGACCCTCCTTCTCCATATAACCCTGCCTCTGCCATATCCATGGAACTGTTGTTGGAGGAGATATTAGCATTACGTCCTTTTATGGAAGAAACCAACACCAAATTACAGATTCTGACCGATAATTGGTCTCAAATGGATGCGAGAGTCACGTCTGTGGAGCGCAGCGTCTCTTCTCTTCAGGAGTTGTCATCCAAAGTCTCCCATATGCATTCACAGGTTGCGTCTCTTCAAAAGCAGGTGGAGGATCTTGAAAATCGAAATAGATTCAACAATTTACGTATTTACGGCCTGGTGGAGGGCTGCAAGTGGACTGACCCTGTTTCTTTTTTCAAATCCTTTCTTCCCACCCTCCTGCACTTGCCAGAAGGCACTATGCTCAACATACAACGGACCCACAGACTTGGCCGTGCTGTTCTCCTACCTCCACTTCTTTGAAGCCAAGAGGCGTCATCATGTACTTTCTAGAATACACCGACTTATTAAAGGTTCTTTCAGCAGCCAGAGCCTCTCCTCGTCTAACTTGGTCAGGATCTTCCTTGTTTTTTGCACAGGATTACGCAAGAGCCACGGCGAATCGACGTAAGGCCTTCCTGGATATGAGACCTGCTCTTCGTTCCATCGGTGCCAGATATGGTCTCTTCCACCCGTGTTTTTTTAGGGTTACCTACAATAACAAAATGACAACCTACGAGGATCCAGTCCGTCTTCAGAGCTTCCTGAATTCCTGCCAAGCTGCTGACATGGACCTTTCTGGTCCCTCTTCCTCTTTCCCTCCATGATTTTCGTGTCTTCTCTGTTTTTTTGATGGTTGAAATTCGTTGTTGTTCTGCCTCTTTTATCTATTCTCCGAATTTAGCAGTTGTGCTTTTCACTCCTATATGCTTATGTACTCATTCCTTCTTTCCTTTATGTCCTTTTTCCTCACTCTCTTTCTCTGTTCACATGGTCTCTTTTTTGTTTGTTATCTTCAGTCGTTTTGTCTTCTAATGTTATTCTTCTTTATCCACAGATTACATATCGCGTTCCGTGTTGTCCCCCCGGTTGGGTGGTTCGCTGACCCCGATCGCCCCCCTCCTCTAGTTGGCTCTACCCTCCTCCCTTCTTCTACTTGTTCGACCTTCTTACCGATTGTGCTCCCTTCCCTTCTCGTAAGTACAGTTTTCCTTCTTGTTCATTATGTCCATTTTCCCTTTTGCCCCCCTTTCCCCGGCTTTTGTATTTTTCCTATGTTTAAAGGTGTCTTTTTTTCTCTATTTGCTTCTCTTTCTTAAATTTTACTCTATGTTCTCTTGTTTCTGCATTTCTCTCTCTTGCGTTTTTGGGTTCCTATTGTTCTGTTTCCTAGCATATACCTGTCTTTTCCTACTTCCTTTTTCTTTTTTCCTTACTGTTTCCTCTTTTCTTTCTCCCCTATACTTTTCTCTTTTTTCTTATTTTTTCTCTCCTTTCTTTCTGGCATCTATGATCACCTTTCTCTCTTTTGCTCACCTTTTTTCATGGGCTCTCCCTTTCACTTTGCTACTGGTTTTCATTTTCTATTATTTTATGTATTATGTCATTGAAAATAATTACGTGGAATGTTAAGGGCATTAATTTTCCAATCAAGAGGCAAAGAATCTTATCTCATCTAGCCAGATTCAATGTTGATGTTGCATTTTTACAAGAAACTCATTTATCTGATGCAGAATCGGCTAAACTCAAAAGAGGTTGGGTGGGTGAGGCTTATTACTCCCAGGGTGACGGTAAAAGAAACGGAATAGCTATTTTGTGTCGTAAAACCCTTTCCCATTCCCTAATTGCTCAGGAGTCAGATGCTGAAGGCCGATGGATACATGTTAAACTGTCTCTTAAGGGTGTTCCAATTTCCTTTCTCAATGTCTATGCCCCCACTGGTGGTGATCCTGCTTTTTGGCATGACCTTTCTCACCACATTACCAGATTTGTTGATGATAACTTCATCTTGGCAGGTGACTGTAACCAACCCCTTGATCCCATCCTTGACAGGAATTCCAAAACTCCATACTTTCCAAATAAATCTCACAAGTTATTTACTCAAACCATCTCCCAACACAAGCTGATTGACGCCTGGCGCTTGTGCAATCCGACAACAAGAGAATTTACTTTTTATTCCCCGTGCCAACATTCCCAGTCCCGGATTGAATATATTTTTGTCACTCACAACATTGCCCAAACTCTTACTAATGCTGAAATCGGTCCAATTCTACTTTCGGATCTTGCTCCCACCTTAGTTCATCTTGATATACTCCCCAAACCTGTTGGACCTAAGAGGTGGCGCTTTAATAATGCCCTTGTATTGGATCCCAAATTTACTGCTTCCTTTATTGAATTTTTTGACGATTTTTTTCTGTTTAATGATACCCCTTCCATCTCCAAAGACATTATTTGGGATGCTTTTGAGGCTGCGGCAAGAGATTTTATAATTGGATATGTGGCAAAGAAACGGAAAATTGGCCGCAAATTTACAGGGGATCTCCTTCAGGATATTAAGAAATTGGAGCACGCCTATTTTACTTCAAACTCACAAGACAGTTTAACAGCCTTAGTCAATGCCAAAATGAACTTTAACAAACAATCCACAGAGGACGCTTCCCTGTATTTATTGAAATCTAGTGCAAAGTTTTATGGCTGTAGAAATAAAGCCGGGAAAATTTTAGCCAATTATTTGAAAGTCAAACATAACAAATTGAATACTGAATCCATTTACGACACTCAATCTAATCTTAAACATAAAGACGCAGACATTCTTACTGAATTCTCCACCTTCTACAAAACCTTGTACTCCTCTGAAACCCAACCCTCTTCCCAATCTTTGGATCATTTCTTTTCTACCAAACACAAACCTGATCACTTCCCTCTTGGTCTTGCTCCCTTAGAATTGAATATTTCTCAACGTGAATTACTTCTGGCACTCCAAACTCTCAAAAAAGACAATGCTCCTGGACCAGATGGTTTCACTGATGAATTTTTCCTTCATTTCTCAAAACTCCTCATTCCAAAATTACACTCTCTTCTAGACTCATTCATTGCTTTAGGTGCTTCTTCAAGTTCTTTCTCTGACGCCCACATCTGCCTTATACCCAAAGAAGGGAAAAATGCTCAATATTGTAAAAACTATAGGCCCATTTCCTTTGTCAATATCGACTACAAGATATTTGCTAAATCACTTGCAGTGCGTCTTGACCTTTTACTCCCAGATCTCTTGGGCGAGGAACAATCAGGTTTCGTCAAGGGCCGATTTATCATTGACAACACTAGACTTTTGTTCAATGACCTATCAAAATCTCATAAATTACCCACCTCCCTCGCAGCAATTGCCCTAGTTGCTGAGAAAGCTTTTGATAGGGTTGAGTGGACCTATCTTTTTCACACCCTTAAATGGTTTGGTTTTGGTCCCAAATTTATCTCTTTGATTTCTTTATTGTACTCCAATCTCCGTGCGGCAGTCTGCGCCAATGGCCTAGTCTCTTCCTTTTTTGACTTAGGGAGAGGCGTGCGCCAAGGTTGTCCCTTGTCCCCTTTCCTTTTTAACCTGGCTTTAGAACCTTTTTTATCCAAACTCCGTCAAAACCCTAACATTCATGGCTTTCATGCCTTGGATTCCCAAGTTAAGCTTGCTGCATATGTGGATGATTTTTTACTTTTTATCTCCAACCCCACTTAATCTATTCCTGCCTTCCTTGCCGAAGTAAGAGATTACTCCTAGATTTCTGGCTACAAGCTCAATAATGACAAGTGTGAGATTCTGCCCTTGACGAAATTCACATTTAAGCCTGATTTTAATACCTCCAATTTTACATGGAGTTCCTCACACATTAAATACCTTGGCCTACATATTACACCCTCTATTTCAGATATGGTCTCCCTTTGTTTAAATAAATGTATTCAAAAACTACTGGACTTAACGTCTAGATGGCATCCCCTTTATTTATCATGGTGGGGCTGTCTTGATACAATCAAAATGATGTTATCCCCTATAGTCCTTTACACTATTTCTAATATCCCTGTCTCCATCCCTTCTAAATTTTTCAGGAAGATTAACTCAATTTTGGCATCTTTTCTTTGGAGTAACAAAAAACCTAGAATGTCCTTAGCTCGGCTTATAGGTCCCAAATCAGAAGGTGGAGTTAATTTCCCAGATTTCCCAGTTTACCATAAGGCGTTTCTGTTATGACAGGCTTCCCTTTGGTTGCAAGACCCGGTTTCCCCTTACTCCTTATGGGCTAAACGTGAGCGCCTCTTTCTTCCCCCTTCTCCCTTGCTGAGTATCTTTCATTTTCACGTAAGCCTTCTTCTATTCCCACTCCCATTCACAAATTCACCGTTAAACTACTTTTATCTTCTTCTCCTGCTCCCCCTGCGACCATTGCTGATTTCCTTGCCTCCACCATTTGGCGTAACATCTCTCTCTTGATACGTGATAAGCCATTTTACTGGAAGTCGTGGCGACACAGAGGGTAATCTGGGTTTCCCAACTATTTTCACATTCTTCTTTCATACCCTTCCCTATTCTCCGTACCACTTATGGTTTGCCCGTTTCTTTTACCCACAAATATCTTCTTCTTAAAGAGGCTGTAATGGCAACTTACACCTGCCTCTTGTACGCACCTTCCCCTTCTTCTTCTCCTGTCCCTGCCTCACTACTTCATTCCTTTCTGCACACTACCCCTAAAGCCTCTTCTATTTACAAACACCTTCACACTAAAGACTCTATCAGACCCAAATCTAAAGTAGAGGAATGCTGCGAACAAGACCTTGCCACATCTTGGTCCATTCCTTTATGGGATAAGATCTGGAATAAGATTCGCAAGTCTTCTAGGGCAGCGACCCTGACACAAACCTTGTTCTTCATTTACAACAGACTTCTGTTCACGCCTTTTGACCTTCATAAACGCTTTCCAGCCACTCCACACACTTGCTGGTCATGTTCTTCCCCGCAAGCAACTTTATTTCATATGCTGTTCCTATGTAAATCTGTTCATGACTTTTGGTTGCAGGTTTGGGCCCAAATTAATTTAATTTTTCATACTTGCATTCCTTCTTCTTACACTAACGTTTTCTTGGGGAGTCTTTCTCCTTGTTGGGAGGATGCTGAACTTAACACTCAGATTATTGACTTATTGTTAGCTGTTGTGTTTCAGCAGATTACAGTCAACTGGAAGAACTTTTCTAACATCTCTTTTAAAGCATGGTGGTATAACATTTGCCATAATCATAGGCTGGATACTGCTTTTGTTTTCCCTGCTCACCTGGCTGCAAAGCGCATGGACTTAAGGCTTCCAGTTACGCTTTATCTTGATGTATGTGCTAAGCGTTCATTTCACCCACAACTTTCACAGCAAGAAGTCTTCAAACCCCCTTAAATGCCCCCCACATTCCGTTTCTCCTTCATTATCAAGTGTATGTAATTCCTTTGGCACAATTGTATTTTTGCAACTGTTATTTCCATTTTATTTAGTTTTGATGCTTATGACTAGCTTTCATTATTGTTTCTAACTGTATTATGCCCATTGCTTACTGATGTACCCATATTTTATATTCTTCTCTGTACTCTGTATTGACACCTTATTCCTCTCTCCTTTCCAAATAAAATTATTGTTTGAACTTAAGAAGAAGTGTCTCTGTCATTCATCTTGACTTGTCTGAGGATAGTCCTTTATTTTGGTAATGCTTGTTCTTGGACCTACTTTGTGCTTTGTTTACATTAGAATGGTGTGCACCGCTAAATATTTGCAAGACTAGACTGTGTAGACCTCTCTAGAAAAATTAGCTGCTTGTTTTCATTCTGAGTAGCACCTGGGCTTTCTGCACAGGGAGCTGTCCAGGGTGCTGATCTGCATGGTCTCTTAGCACATTGCACTTTGGGCTAAATGTTCTATTTTCCCATAGACAGAGCATGGTTAAAACCCTTTGAAGCAGCAGGCACTTCCATTGTCTGTCTCTGTGGTTAGTGGTGCTTGCCATTGACACATAGGCCTTATTTATGAGAAATGACGCATCGCTGCGTGAAAGCAGCGATGCGTCACTTCTCAGTGCGCACTCCTTGCGGCATTCCTGATGCGTCATATTTAATGTATGACGCATCATGTCGCAAGGAGTTACAGATATGTCAGTATTTCTGACGTATCTGTAAGCGCAAAAGTGACGCATTGCTGGAGTGTGTCACAAAATGGGGCTTAAAGGGCCTGCGTCAGTCTTACGCCTGCTGTGAGGCAGGCGCAAGATTTTGATGCAATGGCGTCCTAAAAGTGACGCAGTGAAATCTCATAGATTTCACTGCGTCACTTCTATGACCCTTCGTTGCGTCAATACGCCCCCTTGCAAACATTATACCTGGCGCAGGTATAATGTGGCGCAGGGGTTTACAAAGTGACGCATCTACCTAGATGCGTCACTTTGTAAATATGGCGCAACAAGGCGCATTTTTTACGCCACTGGTGCGTCACAAAAAGTGATGCACCGGCGGCGTAAAAGTGACACACAGCCTCATAAGTGAGGCCCTATAGAACGGTTACTTGGTAGTATAGGAGCTCTCTTTGGATCTGCGCTTATTTACATGTGAGAAGATTTACAAATCACTCATGGGAAAAAATGGGAAATCTACAGCTTTAGGATTACTGCTAGAGTGGGGGTACATTTTCGAACTTTTCGGCACTCACGAAGAATCACACGAGTCTGCCTAGAAATCTCAAACATTGATGTAAATGTTAATGTGGGATTCTTGTAAAGCGCACTGTTACTCTAACCGAGTGTCCTGGCACTGTAGACCGCTGGGGAACCCATCCTGGTTTTCTCTGTGAGATGGTCCCTTTCTGGGTATCTCTAGGGTGAAACCAGGCATCCCCGGCGTCTGCGGGGGGGGGGGGGGGCGTTGTAGAGATGAGGCAAGCATAATGCCCAGAGTTAACGAGTGTGTTCCCTGGTTAGAGTCGGCACTGAGGCAAGAATTATCGAGTCCATTGACCCCTGGTCCACGACCCCGCCACGTCAGCAATTGAACCCTGGTCCCAGGCCGTTCTCTGCTTACAGGTCTGCTGCCTCTAACCAGTGAGCCACAACTCTCCACCTTGATGTCTCACTTGTGCTTTCAAGTCACACAATTTACTTATAAATAATCCACTTTAATGAAATATACAAATTGTGCGTTCGCACATTTGCCTTTCTTCCCCAGAATGAACTTATATCACCCAGCGAACTTGTGAACACGGGCTTGTTCCCTTCCTTGTCACACTCTGGAGTGGCACTTACTTCTGCCTTTGACAGGTGTTGTTTCTGTGTCTTTACCTGCAATTTGAGCGTAAATGCCCACAAAGTTGTGTGCGACTGAGTGGTCTCTGGTTTTTTAATTACCTCCCCCTACAACCCATTTCTCACGCCTATTCATTTCCTTGGAGCAGTGGCAGGTGGACCATACTGACTGGAATATTTTTGGGGCTGTTTCGAGTTTATTTTACATTTTAAATCTCCGCATTTTGAGTTAATTTTATATTTGAAAACTCCAGTAATCGTGAATCACCTGACAAAAAAAAAGCTTTACGAATGAAGACTCGTTTATGTGAACAGGTTGCTTCTTCTTTAAGATATTTGGTTACAGTGCAGTTTCATTCTTTACTCCAACCTCTGACTCAGGAGGAGCAGTCTGTGGTAGAGTAGTGAGGTAATATTCAGTTTTCTAAAGATACCATAAAGTGGTCTTGCACCGGGATGAATCAGTGGGTCTTTCTTGATTTTATTGTTTTTTTAATTTTGCTCTTTCTGATGAAAATTATTAAATTGGATGCCTCCGTCCTCGGAAGGAGCGCGTGCGAATTAATTAGCAGCAAAGACAGTATCGCACAATTGCAAAAGTGTGGGAAGTGAGAAACCAACTGTAAAAACAAACTATTTAACAGAAAACAAAAATTTGTTAAACTTTTTTTTTTTTGTTGCAGGACATGAAGAGATGTTCCACAAATGTGTCAAAAATAATTGTTCACGTTTCCTGCCTAGCAAGCAGGTTCGCCTCTATTGACTTTCAACATACAATACTAATAACACATTGTGAAATTGTGGCCATTTTCAAAGCATCCGAATATTCAAAGTACTTATTATTAAAAATGTAGCAAAGCGCTTGAATATTTATCTAGACCTTTTCAGTAAGAAATTGAATCAGAAAAGCTTGTTCTATGAAGAAATAATTTTAGTGGCTCTTTCCAAGTCGAAAAATATAAACTAGGACCATCTTATGTTGTTCAATGTAAAAAGTTGGCGAACATAGGGGCATATTATCAAGGGGGGGCGATAGGAAATTATTGCTGCTTTAGCGGCCGTTTTCGGCCACTATGCGGCGATAATTCTATCACCCTATTAGCAAGCTGTCGCTAACAGCAGTTAGCGACAGCTTGTAGGCGATAGTGAGCGGTTTGGGGCCCGCTTTGCATGTCAGCGATATTTATCTCTTATGACATGCAAAGTGGGCGTACCCAACCTGTTAACAACTTTAAGCAGTCGCTAACATCGCTATCGCCTATTACCAACACAGGCGTAGCGATGGAAATATTTGGGCTAAACGCGAATATCTCCAAAAACTAACGCCTGCTCAGACCAGTTCTTAGCCATTATATCCAACGGGAGGTGGATATAATGCCTAAGACACTGTTAGCGATAATGCGTGAATATCGCTGTATTCTCAGCGATATTCACAGATTTTCGCCGCTATCGCCGGAAATGTTATCGCTTTCGGGATAAACGTTGCTAATAGCACGTTATCTCAGCAATAACATCCGGTGATGTGCGGCGATAAAAACATTGCTGCTAACCCTACTTAGCGCCAAATATCGCTATTTGTTGATTTGTTGATAATATGCCCCATAGTCCATAGTCAATTGATCCCTTCTTTCCTGCCCTCATGATTGTCATCACTCCTTCCAAGCATGTTTCGCTCACTCCCCAGTCAGCAAAGAGCATGGTTCAACTCAGCTCCTGCAATCGCCTCCAAATGCCTCAATCTCTATCTGTTCTATCCAACGTTGTGCGTCTCTGTACAGTGTGTTAAAACCTCTGTGCATCATTTATATATAAATGAATCATTCATGGATGGATGGATGGATTGATGTCAGTAGTGTCTATCTTTTTGTGTAATAAGTGCTACTTATGTTCAATGACAATCTTCCTGAGCTACTGATGTTGGTTGTGTGTAATAGTGAACAGATCTGACGAGATTACATCAGACACCCCAACCTAATATTATCAGCAGTGACCACTTCAGTGCATCCTGCAGAACTACCATCGGTAATGGAAAAAAGGCTTTATCAGAACGACCAAGCTAATAATATGAGTAATAAGTTACCCCATGCACAAGATTTATCACTCAAATATCTGCTTTAAATATATTTTGGAATTTAAACATTTTTTTTCCAACCAACATGAGAATACTGAAAATGCACACATTTTTCTTGAATAATTGCTTGTCGATTTTGCTATGCATAAATGTATTGAACTAGGTAAAAGCTGCTAATTTAGTAGATTGGGCTGCACTCATTAACCATCCACAACACAGCTGCCTCTACTGTCACTCATTTACCCAATGCTTGTCTTTGACACTCTAGAGTATACATAAATACATACAAATCTTATTACCTGTAAACTCATTGCTTTGTAATTTCTATGACATACTTGATTCATTGCAATCTATAACACAGGTCAATATTTAAATAAACCACTTCTATGGCAGCATAGCTTATTTCTTGGTAAACCCAATAATGCTTTATTTATTTGATCTATACTCATGTCTGGCCGATTGATAATAGTGGCAGGAAGATATTATAGTATTCATTATTTAGTATTTATTTAGTGGGTAAGCAATTAATAAATAACACTTTCAAGTTGGTTAGAAGTGTTAAGGAGATGGATACCATGCATCACAATTGCAATTATTTCTTGGAAGTTGAATAATTGTTATTACGCAACAGGCAATTCTTTCAATCAATTATCAGTTAACACACAAATAGAAAATATGTGATTATTGAATCATTTCCCATGGTGACTGGGCCTGATTCACAAAGAAAGTCAGAAAAATAAGGATGAAGCTAGTCCCCTTCATCTGGGCATATGGGCATATTTTTCTGCTCTTCTGGAATTCACAAACATTTACAGAAGTATGCCTGGAAAGCTATATCCCTTTTGTACCGCTTTTGGCCACCATAAGTGTGGCAGGGTATGCTCAGACGTGAGTCCCTTGCTCACTTTGCCACTGGATTCAAGCACGCCTGGCTGAAGACGGCTGTAATGCCAGAAACTGGTCCTCAGAAGCTTGTTTCCGGTCCAGGGAAGACATGGCTTGGCAGTTCGGGCTGGACTGTTCCCATGAGGCACAGGGTCAGACTGATTTGCATATAGCCATGTCTGAACTGGGGTGGCAGAGTGGGCTAAAGAACGGTGATGGATTAAACCCAGATCTTTTGACTGGGTGTGAGTGTTTGATTGATTCAGATGCTCCATCCATCACCACCCCCTTTTCTACCGCTAGAAAGCTATGCCTGGCACAGATTTGCAGGCATTCATTTGGGAAAGACATGCAACATTTCCACTGTGATCCTATTACCGTTGCATTGACAGCAGAGGGTGCAGCAGAAGTGGAATAGGATTCTTAGTGAACATGCGCAATCCCTAGTTATTTCATTTTTTCTTTGCAGGAAAAATATTTTTCTCTGTGAAGGAACCCCCTTTATCTATGCCTTCGCAAATCTGGGTTCATCCTTTTCTTGTTCAACCCAGGAAAAGGATTTTTTGTAGCCCTTGGGCTGAAATCACACTGTTTACTGGATGGAAGGGGAATCTGAAGACTTAGTCAATGTTGTCCAATTTCCGTGTATGTGGGTGTTCACAAATATCCAAAGATAATCATGCCTTGTAATGCCCACTTTTCCTCCTCTTGATCAAGATTTGCAGGTGCACAGAATTCCGGGTTTATGGAGGACACCTCTGCCTACATGAATGAGTTTACACCTGCCAAGAATCCCTTTGGTACTTCCTGGAAAGCAGAAAGCAGATCAATTTTGTCATAGACTTACATTGTGACTGAATTTCCCTTTGTGAATTGTGCCCACTCTGTTTACTGTATATTTTGAAAGACCAAGAGAGTTCACAGGACAAGGGGGTGTTTTTAGCCCTCTTCAAATAGGGGGCATTCCACCTTGTTTAAAAGATAAGCCAACGTGTATCCTTTCATTTGTAGGGAAACATACTCCATTCTCTGTTGATTTTGTGGAACAACAACATTCATTGGTTACTCTTACCATGGATTTTAAATACTTTGGTGCGGGCGTCAGCCAATGGCCCACACCCGCACTACCTCCCCATTATGGGTGTCAGCCATTGGTCAACACAGGGGAGGTAAGTAAAGGCACCTCTGGTGCGCTGCATCAGATGGAGTACTTCTTTTCTTTTTAAGCTCAGGCTGCTCAGGAAGAGCTTCAAAGCAGCCTGAGTGTATTTTTTTAACTTTACTGTAATGACGGTCAGAGTGCAGGGAGTGTTTACATCATTGCAGTTAATTGAATGTGAGGGCTTGTTTCGCTTTCTCTGCATCAGAGGTCAGGGGCATATAGCAGCCCCCGAGACTGATTGTGCTGGAAGAGGTATTGTTGAAAAGGGGGCATTTCCACTTTCCAATGCTACCTCTTCCTAGTGGATCCCTGCTTAGGGATTGCCACAGGAGAGCGACCCCCAAGCAGGGATTCACACACTAAGCACCAGTGATGGGGAGCGGCCCCATAGGCTAGGGTTTGTGATGCCCCAGCATATTTACCTACAGTAGTCTTGTTCCCCTCCCTGGGCACCCGATGGGGGATGTTACCCCTGATCTTCCCCCCAAGAGGGCAATATGTTTACCAAACACAAGGCATAGTTTTTTTCTGTGAATATAGGGGTGGGAGATGCCCTTCAAAGGCATGGCCATTTAAATGGGGGCATCAGTCTTTCTGCCCCCACTGGGGAGGTGGGTTAATTATCCCTGATCTGCCCCAAGGTTGTCAGGGCCCGCCTCGCAGGATTCAAATGATGAACAAAGGGGTCCACCTCCCGATGTTACCAACACCCTGAATGTACTCACAGGGGGTTCTAACCATCAGGCGAGGGATAATAACAGAGAAAGACCGGGAAGGGAAAGGGTCAGCAGGGACAAGGGATCTGAAATGACAAAGCCTAAAACATTATATATACTGTACTACATACAAGTCTACTCTCAATAATTCTCGCTAGAAACTGTAATACCTTATAAGGCTGTACTCATTCCTCCAACCAATATAAGATAGATCTAGTCCAGTTTCCTGTAACCAAAACACACTGGGTAACCACTTCATAGATCCATATAACTCCACTTGAGCTCAAAACCTATACATGTACACACCATATGATGAGGAAATAGACTTTGTCATGACCCTTTTTTATCACTGTAAGTTTCTTCACTTTGACCATTGAATAGTTCATTCCCCGATTTCCTTTACAACCTTTAAAAGAGTTAGAGATATATCTCTCTGTAATCACTCAGACCAGGTGTATCTTGTTCCACTCTTAGGACGCCTTGAATTATACTCCACAACCTCGGAAGTCAACAATGTTCGTGTCCACCCCTAATCCTTATAGTGAGAGATAAAGCTATGATGAAACGGTAACATGTGGCTGCGACCACCACTACGCTCCGCTTATCCTACTGTACTAATAAACAAAACACCTATCCAGTAGCAGGTAGTTGCGACCATCACACTGCTCTGGTTACAACATTCTTAGCCTCGCACACGGTAACGTGTAGAGCCCTACAACGCTTCGCTGCTCTTGGTTCCCAAAAGTGCCTTCGGTATCTACAATCTTTACGGCAACAAGCAGCGACCTGCCGCTTAGTTCCGCGGGACAAACCACACTGCCCCTAAACAGTTATGCATCAGCCGATACATTTCCTTCGGTTCTTTATCAGACAGCGTATACAAAGCAAAGAAATGAACCCGGGAGCTATGGCTCCCATCGGCTCTCACTTGAACAACAATACCTCGAGTTGAGCGGGTATTTCTGCAACAGAATAATTACTCCCGCGTTCAGCAGCGCGACGCTGACAGAAGCCAGTACTTCTCCAATCGACATCAACGAAGGACTCAAAATTACGTGCAACTTCCCCCCTGTCTCCTCCATCCATATACTTCCTGCAGCAAAGGCTCATGGAAGTTGTAGTCCCTTAAAGTTTAGGTAGGCCCGGCAAGGCAGAACCTGACACAGCTGGCCATCATGGGGATGGCTATGCCACATCCTATTTAAATGGGACATTAGTCTTTCTGTCCCCCTGGAGGTGGATGGGGATAATTACCCCAATCTGCCCCTGATAGGGGGGGGGCAGAAAGCCCTCTAGATGCCAGGGAAAGCATTCTTTAGAAAATACACAAGTGAGCGCTGCCCACTAAGGGCGTGGCCATATTTCTACCCCCATTTAACCCCTTCTGTGCTCATGACGAGCTCAGCTCCTCGGGGGCAAATGGAGAAATTACCCTGATCAGACCTGGTGGGGTGGGGGGGCAGAAAGCCCACAAGAGACCAGGCATTATTTTGTTTACATAGAAATATTGAGATGGGGCTGTCCACCATGGGCATGGCCATGCCCCCGCCTCAAAAACAAAGCAGGCAATCTTCTGCCCCTCCGGGGGGACCAACAGGAGGATTCCCCCAATTTGCCCCCAGGGGACAGAAAGACCTCTAGACTCTAGGGACTGGATTTATGTTACACTTTTGGGGAGTAGAAGCCCCTCCGACATGGACCCATGCGCCACCTCAACCTAGACCCAAGAGCCATGCTGCCCCTCATGGGGGGTAGATAGGAGATTCAACCGAACAGACCCAGACTGGTCTAAAAGCTAGACATCTGGGACAGTGCAGGGTGGTGTTCTACACATGGATTCCACACCATTTTCCAACCCCCAATGCCCTGCAAAACTCAAACTTTGCCTAAAAACACACATTTTTCTCACATTTTTCTGATGAATATGTCTGGAATCCCGGGTGGTATGCCTTACATGGATCCCATAAGGTTTTCTTACCCACGATGTCCTGAAAACATCTCACAAGGGCTCCAATTGACCTTAGTATATCTCTGTCTCTCCTTCACACTCTCTTCCGTCTCCCACCAAGAATGCATTTATTTGTGGGGTGTTGCACACCAAACACCCCTATTTGAGCTACAACCCTGTGTTCAAAGTCACAGAAAGCTGCCCGTGCAATGTCTTGATAAATTATTTGTCCTTTAAAGTAGACGTAAGGCAATGAAAAGTAGTGTCATGCACTGCTTTGTAGTACTTTGCATAAGTGGGAATTTCATGGGTGGTGTGGTTGCATGGGAGCCCCATGTACCACCCAGTTTTTCCTTCAAAGCCCTATCTAGTAATAAAAGTACACCAGGTTTGCACCAAAAATATATGCTTCCTCAAGACAGGCATAAATATTTGAGAATACTTGCCTCAGTACAGCAATGTGTATTAAAATCGTACCTTGCCATTACAACGCCTGTGCTAGACATGAGGCACACACTATGTTACAAGGGTGTGTGCATAGAGCAAGGCAGCATGAAGTGCAACAGAGCAGGGAAAGAGGGCAACTGTGCCAAATGTTAGTAGATATGGTGCTGCCTGATCTCTCCTTCCACATAATGCTGCACATCAAATTTTGCTGTTGCGCTGTCTTAGTAAATTTCCCCCCAAGTGGGTAGCTCAGAATGATAGTGAAACCCCATAATATGTGCACAGGGTTTCAAAGTAGGAAGGAATGGACAAGAGGAGATGGGGACAGCACACTCCCAGAATACAGTACATTGAGCAGGAGAGTAAAGTACAGAGTATATAGTCAAGAATCCAGTCCACAAGACAGAAGCAAGATAAAATGCAGAGCATTTGCTCAGAAATCCCCAAAATATGGCATGGGAAAAGGAGGGGGATATTCTGTTCATTATTTCTGAACTCATCTCAAATGTAGGGTGGAGAGCTGATGAAATGGAAAGGAAGTGACGAGGGAATCAGTGAATGGACCAAAAGGAGCATGAAGTTGACATCGTGTGCTCAGGAACTGGATCAAAATAGAGAGCATGCCTAGGATGTTCTCAAGGGAGCTGTGGATCTTTGGAAATGACAGGGTGAGGATGCACACACATGGCATTCATAAAAGACATCTCTGAGACTCTTAATGCACTTCTCATCTCTTATGTGGCTAAAAAGGTAAACAATTATTACAGTCAGAGGAAGAAACGCCGCCAGTGGTGTTTAGCCAGAGATTAATGGTGACATTCATCTTCTCGCGAAATGCTGTTCAGCACTACTAGATTGCCAAGACATGAAAAGTGTCCTTTTGAGCAGTCCCAGTATTGTTTTTTAATTACTTTTGAAAGGTTGGAAGCAATTAAATTAGAAACATTCTTCGAAAGGTAAACGTTAATTATGATTAAGCCTTGCAATGACTGCTGATGGACTTCGGTTTTCATTTTGCAGGCGGTGTGGCCAGGAGTGGCACTGATTACATTGTGAAGGGTTCCACATTTCTCTTGTGGACCAGTGCAGTGTCCACATTATATGGCCTGTAGTAGGTACACGCAAGCGAGCTCTCAAAATGTGCTCACTGGCAGTGCTTGTGAGCTGGTAGTTGCAAGTGGGCTCATCAGCACTCATTTTTGGGAACCAGCATTTAACTTTTCACCTAAGCTTTCCACACCAGGTTTTACACCATAGTAAGAGAGTAAAAAACACAAAGGACCAAGGGGCATATTATCAAGGGGGTTTATCTCCGCTTCTTTGGCTTTAAAAGCCAAGAAGGCGGAGATAAAATTATCTCCCTATTACCTAGCTGTCGCTAACACCAGTTAGCGGCAGCTAGTAGGAGATAGCGACCATCTTGGGCCCCACTTTGCATGTCAGTGATATTTATCACTAATGACATGCAAAGTGGGCGCGCCAAGATGTTAGCGACTGAAAACAGTCGCTAACATTGCTATCTCCTATTACCAACTTTTGGAGATATTCGCACTAAGCAATGGATTGTTGAAAATACGATGAACCTTTGGTGTTGAAACCGTGATCAAATAATATCTAAGTGAATTAGACTATTTCAGTCATTTGTGCGATGCCCGGAGGTGCCCTACCCCACGACGGGGTAGCTTTGTAATAGACTTTGTATATATATATACGCTGTTTGGACAAGACAGTGATACCTCCGCAGCACGCTACAGATCATTATTTGGATTACAATTGATTAACACAAGGCAGTGCCAGCCCCAATCACCTTCTTTGTCAGTCCAACTTTCTCCCATTAATCCTTAGTCCTTCCCTTTGATCCTACTTGTCTTCCCACCTCCATCACATGCATCCTTCTGTCAGCTAACCACCTACTGTCAGGAGCTCACCAGATTAGCATCCCCCTACCTCCTTCCCTACTGCCTTGTCCATCCAAGAACAAAGTCTAGCCCGCTTCCAACACCTAACTTAACTTCTCCGGAAAACCTTAATGGATTAATAACTTAATCACGCCTGCCAAAACCCTGACAGATGTTTTGTCCCAAACTGTCCTCCAAAGCAGCCTTGCAGCATGAGTATTGCTGTACAAACTGATAACTCCATGTGATAATATATATGGGAGGATGGGCAAAAAAGAAGACAGACATTCCAGAAGTTCTTTTAAACATCCAGTGAAAGCCCCCGAATATCCAACCACACGGGAACCCATCATGGCAAGAACAATCGTAATGGGCTTCCCTAACCGGTATACACCTGTTACAACGCATTTGTTACAACGCACTACTGTTACAACGCGACTTTTACAACGCATACCATTACAACGCATTGCGCTGGGGGGCGCTCTAGGATAGGGAATAAGTATAATTTACTATCCAACACCTTCCCTAGGGTCCACGGGGACTGGAGTTAGAATAGTAAATTATACTTACCACTATCCAGCACCTCAAAGCGCTATGCGTTGTAATGGTATGCGTTGTAATGGTCGCGTTGTAACGGTAGGTAGTTGTAATAGTATGCGTTGTAACATGGTACATCCTCCCTAACCTCCTCAGTTACTTATTGGCGGAGATGGCACAATGACACCAGATTCTCTGCATAGTATGTAAAAGACTGCTTCAAGGTGACTGGTCCATGGATACAGTGATGGCACGTCTCTCCTTGGATCCTTTAAACTGGGTCAACCCACACCTATCTGTCCTACAATCACTAAACATTTCACTATTTCCTAACTACTAATCTTCCCCTGATCAAAAGGTCAGCATGTCCAATTTTGCTAAACAGCTGGCCATCAAAAAACAAACGCCAACCCTCCTGCAGCTTCATAACCTGGAAAAGAGTACATAGCCAAGAAACCCTCATCCAAGAGCTTTCCTGCCCAATTCCTTCCACCCAACTGCATTTTAAGTTTGTCAACTTCCTGTAACCAGTGTTCTCCCAAATAAACTATATTAAACTACACTATTAACTCCCAAGTTAAACAACAGAATTGTCTTAAGTCACTAACCATGCCCCTTAACATTTCCTTAACATTTCTTCTGTCACCAACATTCCAGCAGGTTCCCTCTTACCCATTTCTCTTACTCATGTTCCCAATATTCGTTGCTCCATCTTCCACTCTAGTGGGACAACATTAAAACTTTTTGCATCTGCTAAACTGTTTTAACCCAAACTGTTGAAACCAACGATGTTCCATTGCGGCGCTAATAATGGTTTTAATAGTAGGATATTACAGTATCCGCTTTTTCTGTTGCTAAAACATTGGTTCATGGAAATACTTTTGAGCTTTCAGGGTTTCAATAAGTCAACCAAATAAAACTATGCTTAAGTTCAAAAATATAACTACTTACCACAGAGTGTGATACTGGTCAATTGCCATTTCTTGGTACACAATCTATCTTTGTCAATTGAATCCATTGGAAATCTTTAGGATATCCTATATTGGCCACTAATATCTTTTTACTTTAAATCACACTTCTTGGAAACTGCAGCCACACCTGCCTATATGCCCTGACAATGGGACCCTTTATTGCAATTGAGCTCCCTTTGACTCCCAGGTGGAACGCTACTGCAAGTTCTGAATCCTCAGAACTTCTGTCTCCTGTGGTTGGCCATATAACCTCTGCCACTGTGAATGAGACTGAGCTTCTGTCAAGTAAATGTTTATGTAGGGACTGTGCCGCCCCCCAAATAATGATAATGTACATTATGCACCTCTAAATCATAAACATCAGCAGCAGACTTTCATCTCTTTCCAAATTTAAGCCTACTAATGCTACTACTGACTTATGGTTAATATTAAATTCACCTTTTTGTTAGGTGAAACTTCGCCCCAGTACATGGAGGCCTATTCAAAGAGCAAGAATTGCATAAATAGAATACTAAATTTTTTCTGCATCCAGCATGCTGACAAAGTTCCTGCTCACAACCCCCGTCAAAACACACTAAAAGCTTCTGCAGCATCTGAATACACCTGTGATCACCAATTAACCCTTTGCTGATAAACCCTATAGTCACTTATTAAAATGCCTTGGAAAGGCAATCAGCAGCCTAAGCTTGTCATAATCACTCTCATGTATAATGTACTATGCAGCAAAACCACCCTAACATGGGCATCACCGCACTCCTACAAAATATATTATATCTTTACTTCCTAGCACGCAAAATGTAGCTATGCCAGTAGCCTCTGCACCTTCTCCAACTCCAACTTCAACACTGCTTAGGATTTTGTGACCAAATGTATCATTACCCCTAACTTGAAATTAGGAAGAATAGCCCTCACTATCTTGAGTCCAGATCTACACTTAAAAGGACAAGCAAGGCACTTAGACATATTAGTACTACTGATCCCAATGAAACTTCCTGATTCCCTAAGACCAGCAGGGGCGGATCCTCCGCTAAGCCGGAGGAGCGTTGCCCACTGCTCTAGGAGCAGAGGAAAGAAAAAATAAAATGATAATAACAAAATGTTATTATCATTTTTTAGTCTGCCTTTAAGCTCCATGTTGGGGGGCAGGGCTGGGCTCGAGTGATGCCAGCTGGGGAGGAGTGGTGGCTGCAGCATAAGTGTGCCAGATAATTTGGCCGGCCGTCTTGAGTGGGCAAAACCATCAAACTCACTGTGAATGTTCCCCGCTGGTTGCATTGTACTGCCTAGGTGGAGAACATGCACATGCTCCCAGTCCTTCTCTGAGAGCCGACCCACGGCACTCAGACCAATAGAAATGCTGCTTTAAGGCAGCATTGTGATTGGCTAGGGGAGTCTGGGACCCTGGGTGCTTCAGCGCAGACGGAGTAGGGGCGGCAGCTGGCGACTCATAGGTAAGTCTTTTTTATTTTTTTTCTGCCCCGTCTCTCCGCCTCCAGCCCCTAGTAGCCGCCACTGAACACCATCTCTTGAAAAACAAATCCTTGAAGAATTCAAAAGCTGACTGCATGTTACACTTTGCCTTGTAGGGACCTAATCCATTTTCCCATTCTGCACAGTAGTTTAATACCATCCTCAGGTGCAGTGGAACTATTAAACATGAACAAAGACATGAGTAAATTGTCCTGAAGGGTGAAAATATGAGTGTATCCAAAGACCAGTAATAAAACAGTACCCTGCCTATACTGTCATCATCTTCCTTTCTCAGTTTTGTGGCAAAACCTTCCATATTTACCTCTACAGCATAGCTGAAATCCAAGCTTGACACTGTCCTGTAAACACTAGCTGAGTCTGTATCTGGTCAAAAACACTTTCTTTGCTCCACAACATACAAATTAACTCGAGTAGGACTCGGAATGCTTCATCATAGAGTCCCTCCTCACAAAAGCCCCAAAGGTTGCTGTTGTGGGCTACAACTCCCTTCAGTAAAGGAGGAGTTCATGGAGTGTTTTTTTTAAGCATATGGCTCTTATCAGAGCTTTTAGTGAGGATGAGGCAAGCAGAGTGGAGGGTAAGTGCTTTAGGTACAATACGGTACAAAAGGGGCTGAAGATGGCTGGAATGCCAGAAACCGGTCCTCGGAAGCTTGTTTCCGGTCCAGGGAAGGCATGGCTTGGCAGTTCGGGCTGGACTGTTCCCATGAGGCACAGGGTCAGACTGATTTGCATATAGCCATGTCTGAACTGGGGTGGCAGAGTGGGCTAAAGAACGGTGATGGATTAAACCAAGATCTTTTGACTGGGTGTGAGTGTTTGATTGGTTCAGATGCTCCGTCCATTACCACCCCCTTTTGTACCGCTTTTGGCCACCATAAGTGTGGAAGTTTATGCTCAGAAGTGAGTCCCTTGCTCACTTTGCCACTGGATTCAAGCAAGCCGGGCAGAAGATGGCTGGAATGCCAGAAACCGGTCCTCAGAAGCTTGTTTCCGGTACAGGGAAGGCATGGCTTGGCAGTTCGGGCTGGACTGTTCCCATGAGGCACAGGGTCAGACTGATTTGCATATAGCCATGTCTGAACTGGGGTGGCAGAGTGGGCTAAAGAACGGTGATGGATTAAACCCAGATCTTTTGACTGGGTGTGAGTGTTTGATTGGTTCAGATGCTCCGTCCATTACCACCCCCTTTTGTACTGCTTAGGTACAATACAGCTACTTCTTGGTGGGCTTGGTTACTTTATTCTGGTCTCCCCAGGGGATAGATTAAAATTAGAGAAGAGTAAAATGTCAACCTAAGTGATAAGAGGTCGACATGGGCAGTTTTTGACCCTTCAGCCAATGAGGATCGTGGCTCCAATATTATTAGGGGTGGGCAGAATTTGCGTAGTCGCGCTACGTAAAGCTCCGCAAAATGGTAAAAAATCTCCACGAGCAGGCAGAGTTCCGTGAACACACAGGATTGCTTTTACCGTCTGTTTGCGATGCTTTTTTCCTATTCACGAATGCTGTTTGAGTGCTCAGGGGGAAATATCTTGCAAACACTCATTTTGAAAGCGCGGACCAGCAAAGCAAAAAATTCCACAAAGCCACGGATCGCAGAATTTTTGGCAATTCTGCGTTCTCCACGGAACGCAAAATTACCCAAATTCAGCTAGCGGAACAGAATTTACCACCCAGGCCTCATTAATTTGCTCTCAGTTTTGCTGACTGATGAGAATGTTGTGGCAGTGTGTATGTGAGATTGGCGACTGTAGGTCTGCAGCCCTGTTTAGTGGGTGCCGGAGAGATGGTTTAAGCCTGTATCTATTAGAATAAAGATATCTGTTAGACCTGGCTTGTCCAGCGGGTTTATCCCTAGACTTTTTGCTTCATGGCCTTCAGTTTCTGACCTGTTTTTGTTGGTGTTATGACTCTGGGCACTTTACCACTGATGATCAGTGCTAAATTTCATGTGCTCTCCCTGTAAATTATGTTATGGATTGGTGATTCCATGATTGCCATATTTGATTTACTAGTCTGTCCCTAGTACAGTTCACTGTATGTGCCCAGGGCCTGTAAATCAAATGCTGCTAGTGGGCATGCGCAAAAACCACAGTTGATGGACAGAAAGCAGAACATCGTGCCACCCACATGAGCAGCTTGTAAATGTAACTCAGACCTGCCACTGAAGTCGCTATGCGCAGTTTGGTACTGCCAAGTCAACATGGCAAGTGCCCCCACTTGCCAGGGTACCCCTGTGGGCAGGGTGCAGTGTATGTGAAAGGTAGGACATGCCCTGGTGTGGCATATCCTGATAGTGAAATACTGTAAATTTTGTTTTTCACTATTGCAAGGCTATCTGTTCTCATAGGCTAGAATCAGGAGATAAGCCTAACTACCCCTGGGAGCAAGGTAGGAAAATAAAGTTTAGTATGCCTAAACTCAGAATGTTAAAATGCTTCTTTTAGTGAAGGTGATTTTTACATTCTGTGTTCGCAATTCCAACTTTTAGAAAGTAGATATGTTCTTGCATAGCCATCCAGTGTGCCTCTGTTAGGATGTGTAGTGACTGTCTGGCATTGGAGTGACAGGGGCTGGGGATGTGCAGTGGCCCAGAGGCTGGATGAGTCAGCGCTAGGCTGAGTAGGCGAGGTCTGCATTTGGAGCGGTGGGAATAGCACCTGCACCTGAACAGGGCTGTGCCTGCCTTCCACAATGATGGCTCTTCCCCCCTGTGGTGTTACGCAAACAAATGATGGACGGAATGCTGAATAAATCATACATTCACCCCCAGTCAAGAGATCTAAATCCATTGTTCTCTTGCTCACCATGCCACCCCAGTTTAGACCCAGCCATATGCAAATCAGTCTTGACCCTGTGCCTCATGGGAACAGTCTGGAGCCAGGGCTCACACTGACAATGAAAGTTGTTGTGCACTTGCAAAGTGCCCCCCAGAACTGGTTTAGAAGGGACTCAGAGCCCTGGGCCAGGAGAGAACAAAGAGATTTACTGTATAAAAAGAGGGGCCCAGAACCCAGACTTTTAGATCACTTCTTGGAATCAAGTGGAACCTTTGCCAAGGAGAAGAGCCGGAGAAGCTGAGGAGGAATACTCACCCTGAGCTGTTTGCTGTCTGGGGTTTGCCTATAGTGGCTACTTTCTACCAAGGAAAGGGAAAAAGACTTTGCTGTTTGCTGTGTCTCCTGCTTGAGGAAGAACTCCAAGTGATTGAAACTGAGCTTGCATCCTGTTCTGAAGTCTCAGGGACACAAAGACTTCACCATCAGCTCCCCTGGCCTTCCATGCTGGAAGTCCTGACCTGCTAAAAGGTGCCTGATGTTGTTTTGAACCGCTGGAGGCTGTTTGCCGCTGGGAGCTTGGAAAAGTAGCAGAACTTCGAGAAGCACAACTCCTCCTCTGCTTCTGATGCATCTCCGAAGAAATCGTCGCAGCACCTGCCCGCGGCTCGAGAAATCACCACAAGCTGCACAGACTGAACCGATCTCCGAAGTCCAAGATCACCACACCGATTCGGATACATGGCCTGTTGTGCAGCTGCAAAAACCCATGCATCATCATGGATAGTTGCATCGCATTGAGGTGCCCAGTCTGTAACATCATTTGAAACCGACGCATCAACTCCTCTATGGTGTGGAACTGACATCTCACCTCCCCTGCGCTGCAGTAAAAAACGAACGCATCATCTTCCCCGGAGCAAGGAATCGACACATTGCCTTACATGAGTATAAGGAACCAACACATCACCTTCCCTGAGACCCTTTTTGTTTATGTGCACAACGCATCTAAGGTACTTTGTGTGTAAAGTGTTGCATCTGCAATTTGCTTTGGACTGAACTATTTCTACCATTTAAAAAGTCATATTTGTTTACTCTATTGTGGATTTTTGTTGTTTGGTTTAGAAAAAGATTACTGATTTTCTAAACTGATGTGGTATCTATTTGCAGTGTTTTCACTGTATTACTGTATGGGTTCACAAATGCTTTACATACTGACTCTTAGATGAGCCGGTCAGCTTGTACCAAGCTACCAAGCGGATGAGCAGGGGTTATTTTAGAAGTGTATCTCCCCGATCTGGAATAGACGCAAGGATCCCTATTTGGACAAAGATGCCTACCTCTGCCAACTAGAGACCACAATTTCTAACAATATCCTTAAAGGCAGCACA
Source organism: Lissotriton vulgaris (assembly GCF_964263255.1). Lineage (NCBI taxonomy): Eukaryota > Metazoa > Chordata > Amphibia > Caudata > Salamandridae > Lissotriton > Lissotriton vulgaris. The sequence goes on along the minus strand of NC_141695.1, from coordinate 1,712,336,567 downwards.
GGCAAGACAGCTAGACCTTTTAAAATACAGGTCAGATAGCAAAGATTCATTAAGTGTGACCCTGTTGGGCCACCAACCTGCCTGGGTGATAATAGATCAAGCTGGGTTCAGCCCTTGTTTTCAAAGGGCTGTCAGCTCACCTTGGTGATAGTAATATGCCGCAGGGTTCTCCAACAGACCTCTCTGGTAAGCCTAGATGCTGATTGAATTCAGAGAAGGCTTCATTTACAAAGAATTTGCTTTGAAGAGGTGTGACCTACTCTACTAGTGCTCCCGGCTAAATCCTGAATTTCATAAGTTAGCCAGGAGTACTTCTGGCTTATGCTTAGGAGTGAGCAAGAAGCATTACAAGAATCACAGGATTTATTTGGTGAATTATGAAAACAGTGTAATAGGGATAATGTGCACACATACTCTGCCTACCTCATCAACTTAAGTGCTGGTCACTAGGACTAGGGAAGATAAGGACTAGGAAAAAATGGCACCAGTCTTCAGGAAAATTGAGAGATCAGTGCATGCCATCAGGTCATTAGGCCTAGGATGAAGATGAAGTATGTGATATACCATGTGAAATTACTATATCCCTTTCCAAGCTATTCAGATTCTTGTGTCACCTAGCTAGATGACTGAAGCAGCTCCGCTATTCATTAAAGTCAATTTAATAACAATGAGAATGAGTGGAATTCTTTACTATTTAACATTTCTATAATAAAGGATTTCTGGACCCAGGAACCAGGTGGAAGCACATATGTCTGTATGTTATAGAGATGAAATGACTCTGAGGAGCTCTTTCAGATGTCCACATCCACACACACACACACCCATTCTTCCTTGACTGAACACAAGGGATTCTGACATATAGTGGATTGTGTAAAAGTGAAGAAAATTCATATAACAATGAAAATCAAATGTTCTTCCATTAATGGGTTTAACTTTGCAGGTCTGGGTGAAGATGAAAGGTAAAGGTCTTTCAGGGGTTGGGGTAAACTCATTTTAGTGTTAGGGCTTAGGAGTGCAGTTGGATTTAAGGTTAATTGCAGGGTTAAGTTTACTTTTGTTTAGGGTTACGTCAGTAGTTAGAATCAGGGGTGAACTTTTACTTTGAATTTGGACCCGGGTTATCGTTCTGGTAGTAGTGTGAGATGTCCTGAGTTCGAGTGTTCCCAATACCAGTTTCTTTATAACTGGCAATGGAATGTAAAATACACTTTTTATTATGACTTTTTCCTTAAAAAAATATTTTTCATCAGCATAGCTCCTTATTTTTGTATTATGCGCTGACACATTCAATGCACAGATGAAACACCGAATGGTCCCATTGTAACTGTTCTCTATGGGTCTTCCATAGATCATCCTTGGTAAAGCTTTTCTGCTTCATGTTACAGCAATGGATCCTTGCTTCCTTATGCTTCCTGTTCGGGTACACGCAATAGCTCAAAATATTGCATCTGTCTTTTGCATTTTCAGAGGTATCTCTGTCAGCATTTTGGACAACCCGGTGTGCATCTTCTCTAGATCTAGAGAGCATAGGCTAGTCAGTGAGTACACCTTGAAGAGGGTAAAACACTGATTCTGACAGGTGGCTCTGCCTTCCAGGGCTGCTTTCTTGAGTATGACAGGTGGTAAAACCTATGTATCCTGTTTACTTGAATCTGAACATGTGGTACACCCTACCTAGCCATCCTACTTGAATCTGAAAATGTAGTATACCCTGCTGAGTCTACTTACTTGAATCTGATCAAATGGTACACTCTGCCTAGTCTTCTGACTTGAATCTGAACAGGTAATACACCCGAATACTCTGCTTTCTTGAATCTGAAAAGGTGGTACACCCTGCTGATTCTACTTACTTGAATTTGATCAAGTGGTACACTCAGCCTGGTCTGCTTACTTGAATATTAACAGGTGATACACCCTGTATAGTCTGCTTGCTTGAATCTGAACAAGTGGTACATCCTGCCTAGTCTGCTTACTTGCATCTGAAAAGGTGGTACATCCTGCTTAGTCTGCTTACTTGAATCTGAACAGGTGGTACACCCTGTTGACTCTACTTACTTGAATCTGATCAAGTGGTACACTCAGCCTGGTCTGCTTACTTGAATCTTAACAGGTGATACACCCTGTATAGTCTGCTTGCTTGAATCTGAACAGGTGGTACATCCTGCCTAGTCTGCTTGCTTGAATCTGAACAGGTGGTACACCCTGCCTAGTCTGCTTACTTGAATCTGAACAGGTGGTACACCCTGTTGACTCTACTTACTTGAATCTGATCAAGTGGTACACTCAGCCTGGTCTGCTTACTTGAATCTTAACAGGTGATACACCCTGTATAGTCTGCTTACTTGAATCTTAATAGGTGATACACCCTGATAGTCTGCTTGCTTGAATCTGAACAAGTGGTACATCCTGTATAGTCTGCTTACTTGAATCTGAAAAGGTGGTACACCCTGACAGAGGGTAATCCATGCCAAGTCTGCTTACTTGATTTCAACAGATGGTTCAGCCAGCCAAGTCGGCTTACTTGAATCGCTCTCATACCAAAAATAATGCTTTTGCACTCTTCGCAACACATTCTCATCCATACAGCTTGCCCCAGATCTGCCTTTTGTCAGATGAGTTACACAATAGGCTATCTCTGTAGAACTGTGTGAGGTAGTCTAGTGGTTGGGGGGCGGAGTCATGGGAGGAGCAGGAACAGGAGGAGCCGGGGAAAGGAACGAGGCAGTTAGAGTAGGAACAGGGCAGGAGTAACAAGTGTGTAATAAAGCTCCAGTTAAGACAACTACATGTGTCTGTATTTATTGTAGCAGGATGCTACAACTGGCGACGAGGGTGGGATACAGCAAGCCCCACTGTGTGCAGAGCCCCACGAAGACGCCCTGTCCCAAGCAGCTGTGAAAACGCTGCTGAATGGAACCACGCTGCCGCCGCCTGAAGGTCGAGGCCAGCAGCTGTTAAGAGTGGCCCCAGAGTGTGTGAGAGAGCAGAGGGGCCGAAAGAACGAGCGCTGAACTGCTCGAGTGCAAAGCGATTCGTCGCGCTAAAAAAGCGCCTCACGCTGGAAGCGTGTGTCCGAGGTGCAGAGCCGGTGTGCAGGATTCGGGAGCCCACTCCGACCCTGTGGAGTGCCCAGAGAGGTAGAAAAGGTGCCCCAGAAGTGTGGACAGTGTCCACAGCGTGCCGCCAGCAAGCGCTGCTGAGAGCGCTGAAATCCGAGCCCGGGAGACATCGGACGTCGGAAAACCCCACGCCTGATGCGTGAGGTTTGGGAGGTCATCGGCAAAGAAGAAGCGGGAACTGCGGAGGCAAGCCGGGAGCCCACCCCGATCTCACCTGCTGTCCGTGGTGGCGGAGGAGAAGTGAATCTTGGCGTGGACTGCCCCAGAGGCCGACCGCCGGTGAGTCCTGAGTGCCCAGAGTGAATGAACCGGGAGAGCCAGCCTCGTGTGTGCCTGCAGTGACGGCGGCCATCTTAGAGTCAGGCGCTCGTCAGGACAGACCCCTTGACTATCAGAGAGCGGCCATTTTAGAGTCAGGCATTCATCAAAACAAGAAGCATTGGCAGTTGCATGCAAACAAGCATTGGCGAATGTGAATCAACAAGCATTGGCGAAGACCAGACAAGCATTGACGAAGACCAGACAAGCATTGGCGAAGGCCAAACAAGCATTGGCGAAGATCAAACAAGCATTCGCGAAGACCAAACAAGCATTGGCAAAGACCAAACAAGCATTGGCGAAGAACAAACAAGTACTGTCAAGAGCCAACAGACAAGTCTTGGCGAGTAGAAACCAACAAGCAGTGGCGAAAGGAAATAAACAAGCATTGGTACATGCAAGTCGACAAGCCTTGGTATGTGCAAATAAACATGCACTGGTAAATGCCAAGAAATAGGCATTGGTAAGGCAAATAAATAAGTGTGGATAACGGCGTGTGAACAATAGTGAACAAGTCTTGGCAACCAAAACAGAATAAGCACATGCACACACGAGAATGAATCAACTAACAAGCACGAGCAACCACAAGAGTGACTTACCAAACATGCATTGACAAAAACAAATGTCAGCACGGGTGGAAACGCGAACATTGAGAAACGCAAGCGAATGCGCAGTGGCGAATGTACTGAAGTAACACGTGTCTATAATATAAAAGAGGCACAAGCAAACGACCAGACCAAAGACGTTGACCAGAATCTCCCTCTCTCATGGCGGGAGGAGACGCAGCACAGCGGGTCACTCCATACAGTGAAGTACCGCCCCCAGCGATGCAGACTGATGATTGGATCTCGGATCTCAAACGACACTGGTGGCTCGAAGCATTAGATGATTTCTTAAAAGCCAATGGTGAGCAAAGAGAGAGAAAATGTCTGATACTACTCCTCCATCTGGTGGGTCCGGAGGGCCGATGCCCAATCAGGACATTTTCCAAGGAGGATACAGAAATCTATAAAAGACTCCAAAGGGAGCTCTGTGCCCATCTCAACGCACAGACAGATGTGGATCATAATCGCATGGTTTTCAATACAGCACGGCAGGAACCAGGCGAACCGTTGCCAAATTTCATCACTCGGTTGCAAAGTATGGTACGAGGCTGCCACTTCAACACTTTTACAAATGAGGATGCGGTTCGACTTCGGATAGTTGAAGGTTGCACAAACCCTGACACAAAGCGCAAGATCCTGCAAGGGCATTGGTCGTTAAAGGAAATCATCAAGAAGGCTGAAATTGGAATGCAAATCAAAGCAAGAGAAGGATTGAAGGACGTGCACCTAAGAGCAAACCATCAAGATACCTGGGAAGATAGAACTCAGAAAACAAACAGAACTGAAAGGAGAGAGAGGGAAGGCAGACCAGCAAAAAGACAACGGGAAAGATACAGTGACAAAGAAAGTGACATGGATTACTCAGAGTCAGATTCCTCAGCATCCGACTACTCAAAGTCAACCAAGGATTACTCGGAGTCAAATGACCCAGAGTCAACCATCCACAAGACAATTCCAAGGAGGTATTCACCCCCCAGGAGTTCCTCAAGGAGTCATTCAAAGTATGACACACAATACTCTGATGAGGAAAGAGCATCAAGTGGGACAGATCGCACTCCTGGACAAGAGGGCATCCTGCACAGCAAGTGGGAGAGAAAGACTAACCATAGAAGAAGGGGTCGCACTGGTCAACACCGGAAGTCGGCACAGGAACATCAGTCGACAAGCAGTGAAGACGAGTCCAAGGAAACATCTGGCCGGAGAACACATCACCCCCAAATCAGAGGTGTTAGAACATCAAACAAGCGAGAAGGAGAAACAGGTCGCACAAGACGGACTGATCCTCCACAGCAACGATCTAAAAAAGATCCATGCATCCATGGCTCCCGCGACAACGAAGAGACGGAGAGGAAATTGTTAACTTCAGACGAGAAGGACAAAGAGGCAAAAGCTTGGGATCAAGCACAAGGAACAAGTACAGGATCATCAAACAACCTCCCAAATGAGACAGCATTGAAGATGTTCCAACAAAGGCACACGGAGAAGCATCTCAAAGACAATTCAAAGGGGAAGAGCAATTTGTCATGGACTACGGAATTCAAAAATCCATTACCAAAGACAGTTTCAAAGAAACGTTTGAGAAGGAATGGGGAGAAGTATCTCTCTGACGCGGAGTGCACATCTATCCGATCCTGGAAGACTACGGAATTCAAAAATCCATTACCAAAGACAGTTTCAAAGAAACGTTTGAGAAGGAATGGGGAGAAGGATCTCTCTGACACGGAGTGCACATCTATCCGATCCTGGAAGTCGACAAAAGACTTCTCTGACCCAGAAAGCACGTCTATGGCCAGGAACTCCTCTGGTTCAGAGAGCGCGTCTGTCCGATCCTGGAAGTCGACAAGAGACTTCTCTGACCCAGAGAGCACGTCTGTTCGATCCCGTGAGTCGACCAAGTCATGGTCCCGACATCAGCCATGGCGTCAACCACCCGAACGCACCACGGAACCAAAGGACATCCTTCCCATCAAGAGCAACATGTCACACACTAAGGTCTCTGAATACTCAGTCACGCTACAAGACAATCTGTCATGTCAATCACAAGTATATCCGGACATAGATCAGACACCGTCACCCCTGAAGGGGTCCGAGAGGCTGACTCAAAGGACCTACAAAAGGAAAACAGAGACAGTAGACCTTAGTCACCGGACGGGAAGGGACCTGCCAGCCACTCCGCAAGGAAAGCCGGACATGTCAGTAGAGAGAGATCATCAGATGAGAGAGAAACATGCCTATGCACAGATAGCCCACGAGTTCGTCAGACAACCCGAGGCCGTGAATGAGTTATCGAACCAAACCAAGACAGTCTCGTCAGATAACACCGTACTGTCTGGTGTACATGACCCTGAATTGGAGGGTAGTGTTGCCCTCGCCCGGACTAGACAAAAAGAAGTAAAAGTAAATGCGGCGAATGAGTTACCGAACCAAAACAAGACAGTCTCGTCAGATAGTACCGTACTGTCTGGTATGCATGACCCTGAATTGGAGGACTGTGTTGCCCTTGACCGGACAAGACAAGAGGAAGTAAAAGTAGGTGCAGGTGCCCATAAGAGGACCAGAACATTATCCACTCATGAAAGGGACCGAGCATCTGAACCAACCGTTACACCACCAGAAGGAAACCTGAGGACTGCAGACTGTGAGAGTAAACAGTCCACACGCAACGTGGTCAAGAATGCCCTGATCAAGACCCCGGAAAGATTGACCAAAGCCAAGCCCACCACTGATTCGACACTACTGAGGCTTGAAGAACAGGCTGTCCGCCAACCCGTGTGGTGGATTGAAGAACTGCGAACACTGAGGACATTAAGCTCACTTTGTTAAGAAAGGGGGAGATGTAGAACTGTGTGAGGTAGTCTAGTGGTTGGGGGGCGGAGTCATGGGAGGAGCAGGAACAGGAGGAGCCGGGGAAAGGAACGAGGCAGTTAGAGTAGGGACAGGGCAGGAGTAACAAGTGTGTAATAAAGCTCCAGTTAAGACAACTCCTCTTGCTGGGGCAATAGTGCAGAGACTCTTAAGCTAACCTCTGAGTACTACCCTGTAGAACCAGTAGAAGCTGAGTGGAACTTTTGAACAACTCCTATAGAAGCAACACACTGAAAGTCTGGTTCCCATCTCAGTACACGCTGTTTCATTAAAGGACTGCTAATATACCCTGCATGCATTTATATGAAAAGGATTTCACTGTTTGGTGCACAAATAAATTCATAGATTATCAGTAGAAAGTGTGCTTGATGAGGATTCACAATGGAACAAAGCTGGAGAGAAGGCAGAAATAGTCAGATCACCAGTTATAGGATTGAGCAATCTCTCGGGGATGTGTGCTGCAATCCCAGCAAGAACAGCTCCTCCACGCTTTGGAGGTTTCTACTATGGTTTTCAACGCGGTCTCTATTTTTATTCAAAGAACTGAAGTTGATGACATTGTTCCATTTTATCTGTTCTTTTCAGCGTCTTCAGCTGTGATACCCGGTGCGCTGCTGGTGTGAGGGTACCTGTGGAGTGGTACGGAGTCGAACTGCTGTAGGGTGGGGTGGGCAGTTCTGCTTAGCGTCATCAACAAAAATTGATCATGGTGAGAAAGCGAGGAAGAATAAAAAAAGATAGTGGGAAAATACAGGCGTGGGGAAGAAGATGAGACATTGGGTTAGATATTGAATGTCAAAAGACTGTGGGAAACACTGTGTGAACACTATGTGGATGAAAAGAGGCAGTGGGTAAACACAAGAGGAGGTAACATTAAGTGAGACTTTGAGGGAACAGAGGGGGGAGAATGAAAAGAGTCAGAACGTTGAATAGAGTCTCAGGAGGGACATGTAGGAGAGGAGATTCACCATGATGATTATGGTCCAGGGCCCAGATGGAACAGAATATAAACAATAATACAGGAGTACCAAGCCTGGAAGTAAAGTGGATCACAGTCCCCTATGACAACAATGAGGCAGATACAGAAATGCCCTAGGGTAACAGAAGCTTGGCAGTTCGGGCTGGACTGTTCCCATGAGGCACAGGGTCAGACTGATTTGCATATGGCCATGTCTGAACTGGGGTGGTGTGGAGTGCAAAATGCAAAAAAACGATGGATTTAGGCCCAGATCTCTGTACTGGGGTGAATGTATGACATTGTTCTGCATTCTGTCCATCAACTGTGGTTTTTGCTAGGGTAACAGAAGGGCAGAACATTTAGGGCCTCATTTATGAAAAGTGACGCATCGCTGCGTGAAAACAGCGATGCGTCACTTTTCACTGCGCTCTCCCTGCGACCCTAACGATGCGTCATATTTACAGTATGACGCATCATGTCGCAAGGAGTTACAAATACGTCAGTATTGCTGACGTATCTGTAGGCGCATAAGTGACGCTTCGCTGGAGTGTGTCACAAAAGTGACGCAACTCCAGCAATGTGTACTTTCACATCGGCAAGTCCCATGTTGTTAGTGCCTGCGTCAGTCTTATGCCTGCCATGAGGCAGGCGTAAGATTTTGTCGCATTAGCGGCCACGAAATGGCGCAGTGAAATATTATAGATTTCACTGCGTCACTTCTACGACTCTTTCTTGCGTCAAAACGCCCCCCCTTGCATACATTATACCTGGCGCAGGTATAATGTGGCGCAGGTGTTTACAAAGTGACACACCTACCTAGATGCGTCACTTTGTAAATATGGCCCAACAAGGCGCATTTTTTACTCCACTGGTGCATCACAAAAAGTGACGCACCGGTGTCGTAAAAGTAAGGCACAGCCTCAGAAATGAGGCCCTTAGTGTTTTTGATAAGTGTGCCATGGTGGGATTAGAGAGGCAGAGAGGGGACAACCCTATAAAACACAACACTCCTGACTTCAAACAGAGTATTGTAGTGTATTAGAAGAGGTACTGATCGATTATGCATAGGGTGTGTAGAGGACAAGGTATAAGTGCGGGGTGGGGAGGGCCAAAAAAGGAAACGCAGGGAAGTGAGCTTACTGGGGAAAAAAATACAATCAGACTATGTCAGAGAAAAAGGCAGAAGCTCATAGGTTGTGAGTTTATAGTGGCTTGTAGCCAAAGGGCTCCCAGGATGCTATTTGCATGCTATTTTTGATAAATATGATACAGCCACATTATCATACCCATGCTTTTAATTTGCACTTTTTTGTAATTTATAAGTGACAATTTTTTAGGTGTTTTTTGAGTTAAACTTTGCCACGCTCTTTCTGGCCGATTTGACTTGTCTAATAATGATCAAAGTACAGCAGGAAGACTGAAACACAGGTGCCAATTTAAATTTACGTTTTGTCTTAAATGTTCACAATTTTGAGATATGTAAACTTACAGTAGCAGGTGACATTCCGATCGGTGTGAAAAACCTGATGGATATGTGAGAATTTGCAATTATCACGTTGTGTGAGGAACAAAAAAACACACACCTTTTACGAGCAAAATATGCAGTGCCATGTCTAATCAAATAATAAACATAGATGTATCAAAAAAATAGCACCACATTCACAAGATCGCAGATCATGTTACAAATCCAATTACATCCTTTCATATCCATGTGTGTAGAGTATGTGACATAATTCTGACAATTAAACACAAATAATCAAATGTTACATACCAAGCGCTTAGAAGTCTGAAATAGCGCTAGAACTCATGTCTGTACCAGAATATAACACAGAATATAACACAGAATGTTACAGAATCTGGGAGTGCCCTGCCCTCCGTGAACACTATGTAAAGAAACATTTTGAAAGACCAGACCTATATATACGGCAAAAGGTGAAGTAAAATAACAGGATGTCATAAATAAGAACATGCATTTTTTTGACAACCAATGTAGATGGTGAGTTAGCTCCACCATGACTCAGCTTAAATGCCAGGTAGAAGTGACTCAGCATTTTGCCGCCTCTGTCAAGCTAGTACCATTTGCTTATGCCTCTGCAAGTGGAAAACTAGGCAGCGGCATAGAATTGCATTAGCCTAAAAAAAATTCTGAGGACCTCCTTATGAACATGTAGGTAAAATCAAATTTGCGAGTCCTTAATAGCGAATTTTACCGATTCGCTATTAAGGACTCGCAAAATTGAATGTAGGTAGGAATCGCTAAAATATTAGTGATTCCTTAATATTCCTTAATAATGAATCGCAAATTGAGATTCGGTAATAAGGAATACCTACCCATTCATTCCTATGGGCTAGGAGGCCCATAGGAATGAATGGGAAGATATTCACTATTTAAGATTTGCTATTAAAGAATCGCAAATAGCAGGAGCTATTTCAAGGGTGCAAGGGTGTCAAAAGGACACCCTGTTGCACCCCCTGAAATGTGCATGTGTGCACATGTGGCGCATATACATGCCCTAAGGGCATGAATGTGTGCCACATGGCACTTTAAAAAAAAGCAAAAAAGTGATTTTTTAAAGGACATCGCTATTTACCATCAACTTAAAGTTGGTGGTAATTAGCGTTTCCTTGAGGCTAAAGTGCACTTTCTTTTGTGCTACTTACATTGCATTTAAGGAATTCGAATTTGCGATTCCTTAAATGCAAGAGCAAAATAAGGAATCGCAATTTTGCGAATCCTTATTTTGCTAGTAGGTTTCAACTCACCTACATTGCTCTCACCCAAAAAGCGATGGCAAACGCTGAACTTCTGCGAATTTCAGCTTTAGCGCTCGCTATTTGGCCACCTACGTCTGGCCCATGGTTCTCTCAGGCCCGGCACACATGATCTTTTTTTGGGAATCCCCCCAAAAATCGGACTGATGCATGCCGCTGGTCTGCTCCCTGTGTCGCCTTACTGACATTTGCCTCAAGTTGACACCCTCATCTGGTTTAGTCACAGTGATGAACCCTTTTGCACCCACACTCGGACCCGCTCTATACCCTATGTGATCTGACGCAATGAGGGAGTCTGGCACTGGATGTTTCTGTTTACTTGACCCCAACCGGTTTGTTTGACTCTTTCACTCTGTCTTTTTTTGGTGTTTCCCCTGAAGTACTCACTACGCCACTGGAGTCAAGCTATCCTGGCTGAAGACGGCTGATAGCCAGAAACCGGTCCTAGGATGCTTGATTCCGGTCCAGGGAAAACATGGCTTGGCAGTTCGGCTGGACTGTTCCCATGAGGCACAGGGTCAAGGCTGATTTGCATATGGCCATATCTGAACTGGGGTGGCTTGGTGAGCAAAATAACGTTGGATTAAACCCAGATCTGTGACTGGGGGTGAATTTTTTGCCATTGTGCAACATTCCGTCCATCATTTGTTTGTTTTGCTGTTCACCCTATGTGGGAAGGGTATGCCCAGACGTGGGTCCCTTGCTTACTACGTTACTGGAGTCAAGCTATCCTGGCTGAAGACAGCTGATAGCCAGAAAATGGTCCTAGGATGCTTGATTCCGGTCCAGGGAAGACATGACTTGGCAGTTTGGGCTGGACTGTTCCCATGAGGCACAGGGTCAAGACTGATTTGCATATGGCCATGTCTGAACTGGGGTGGCTTGGTGAGCAAAATAACGATGGATTAAACCCAGATCTGTGACTGGGGGTGATTGTTTCGTCATTGTGCAACATTCTGTCCATCATTTGTTTGTTTTGCTTTTCCCCTGAAGTAATATCTTTCACTGCCAGTCTGCCAGACCTTGTTGACTTTCCAGTCCCCTGATTCTCCCCCACTACCTTCTATTCTACATGGACTTGTTTATGTGTTATGCAATGCTCCAGTAATTGATGTAATTTATGTAACTCTGTTTTCTATTTTTATTTTTCTAATGTTAACCTTATGTAAAGCGCTCTGATTCCTCCGGATCTAACCAGCGCTATATAGAACTCTTCAAATAAATAAATAAATACCTTGTTACAACTGTGAGACTGTGTGCTCTGAGCTCCCCCGTCAGCACAGATCATCACCACTAGGGTGCGCTGTGGCCTGAATTCTTGAGAAATAGATGCTGCGCTCTGCTTTCTTGTGTTTTCCTTGATTTTTTGCAGAGTTGATCCTTTTGTTCCACTCTTTAATCCAGAATATCATTTTCTTTAGAAAGGTGTCCCAGAAACAGCTTTACAGTTATTTAATCACATTCTTCTGTCCTTAAATGAGGTTCAGGGCGGCTGACCATCACAGAATAGCACCTTTTCACAATTCCAGAATTAGCACACTTTGCAAGCTCACATGTCTCAGGAAGATCACGGGTTAATAATCTTCCAATAATTTCATATTCATGATGAATAGCTTTTTATTCTAATGCATTTTTCAAATATTGAATGCATTCATTATCTGAGCAATGTTCTGCTCTGGGCGGCAGTAGTCAATAATACACGGATTAGTGAAACAAAGGTTCGCAGAGGGATGTACCTAACCTTTCCCATCAGTGCTTAGAGAAGGTGATTTAAAAGAGATTAGTCCAGATAGAAAATAAGGTATCATTACTGAAAGATAAGGAGATAAGGAGCTGAAATAATTCATCAAGTACTAGGCTCCATTAAAACTTGTTTGGGGGAGAAATGAACCCTTTCATATTTATCTTTCTCTCACCTGCTGTCCAATTTATCATTAAAGCAATGAGGGCAGGCTGTTTTCTGAGGCCAGGAGTTCTGCTTTTCCAGGGCCTGGAACGGTAAAGATATTTATTGATCTACCAACCCTCCCCAAATATTTGCATATGAAAATTTAAACCGGGTTTAAGGTTAACCCCTTGCCTGCTGATGACGGAACCGCTCCATCATCAGCTGCGGTGGCGCTGTGCTGATGACGGAGCGGTTCCGTCATGGCCCGCTCGGCGCTCCCGCGCGGCACAAATTCCGCGCCTGCGCTGAGCGTTCCATTGAGCGGGGCGGGCCATGACGGAACCGGTCCGTCATAGGCACAGCGCAACCGACGCTGGTGACGGAGCGGTTCCGTAACCAGCATGCGGCCGCCGCGCGGCCGCCCCGCCCCCTTAGCAATGCGGCGGAATAGCCGCCGTAGTGAAGGGGTTAATGTGATCTCAAGCTCTATGACATTCAGGACCATTCAAAAATGGTGAGGCATTTTTGGTGCAAGTCAAATAATTTGGTGGAATTAAGTCTAAGAAAATCGAAGCAAAAGGCAGCAAATCCCTTGTCACTAAAATATATCCGTGTTATGTCACCACACCGACACAGGTTCTGAGCAGAGAAAAATGGACCAAAATTATGCCTTTTGAGTATGAACTTATGCAGATAGCACTTAAGGATGCTAAGGATGTCAGCTGCCATCTGTGCCTTGTCCTTTGGTACCTTTGGCACTGCACAGCTACCCCTGGTGCCAGGGGTCAAAAAGCACCTGCAGGAACACAACATAAGCATGGCTTCTTCACCTTGCTTACTTTCTATGGGCCAATAAGTACTTGGCAATCAAGAGCTGGCAAGCGGCTCCACGCGTTGCTTATAATTCACTCAACTTTATTTGAATTAAGGAATTACCTATATACCTAATGTGTTTGCCATTGGTGGGAAAATAACATTTTTAAAACTAAGGTTCAGGGCTAGATTTAGATTTAAATTGAAACTAAGGTTTAGGACCAGATTTAGATTTTGGCAGACAGGGTACTCTGACACACACATGATGGAGAACCCTGTCCACCTAATTCACTCAGTAAATTCTGATTTCCTTGGACAGTCAGTCTTCCAACATTAGAAAAGTTAGTTTGATGGCTCGACAGAGATGGGGCTGTCTAAGTAAGACCATCAGACCAACCACATTATTTAAGGCTGACGGTGTGATGGGGTTTTATTCTGTCCTTTATCAGCAGGAAAAACATGGTGGTTATTGACAATAAATTACAATATTGACACCCCCACACCCAGGGGAAAAAAATCCATACATTTTGGTTTCATTATTTATTTGTTCTTCAAAAAGAAACTTCCATTTTGGGAATTTTTTTCCAAAGAGCAAACTGTTTGATGGATATACTTCAAAACTGAAGACAGGTGTTCACCAAACTGTTTGCATCTTCAGGGGAATGGCAATGACTGCTGATCCTCTGGTGTTACTGCCACCTGTGATCTTTAAATTTAACAGGTGGTTGACAGTCATTGTGGCAGACATAGTGACCTCTGCTGTTTGACTTCCACTCAGGTAACTCTAAATCTCGCTGCTAAACACATACTATTAATATTACTAGGTTTTTGACCTCACAGGCCTAAATTCAATGCAATTATGGTTTGTTTACTCAAATGTTTTGGATGCTGGTCCATAGAACTGAAGATCTTTGCAATGGATGTATGACGTTACCACGCATACCATTACCACGCATACCATTACAACGCGGTATTTACAACGCATACCGTTACAACGCATAGCGCTTTGAGGTGCTGGATAGTGGTAAGTATAATTTTATATTCCAACTCCAGTCCCCGTGGACACTAGGGAAGGTGTTGGATATAAAATTAAACTTATTCCCTATCCTAGAGCACCCCCCAGCGCAATGCGTTGTAATGGTATGCGTGGTAATGCCTGCGTTGTAAGTGTAGTGCGTGGTAAAAAATGCGTGGTAAACGTTGTATACCCTTTGCAGTAGAACTCTCTGCCAAGATCTGCAGCTCTTCTGATGTGAATCTATGTGCCATGTTAGTGGATTTGCTGCCTTGATCTCTCCCTGTTAGAACAACTTTTTAGCAGCAAAGAAGGAGATTTTCTCATTTCAATGGTGGGAAGGCAAGTAAAGGTTTAAAGAAGCATGTCTGACTATGTTCACGTGACAGAATACTGCAAGTGGACATGACACAGCAATCCAACAGTAACAACAGAAACATGTGTTTGTTACACTGTAGGAAAATACCACATAGATTTTTGAGGAACTTACTCAGATGTGAAACACGTATATAAATGTATCAATTGGTGAGATGTACTCTTCAGTTTAAGTATACGGACACCAAGACAGCTGTATGTCAAAGAAAAAGACAGCTTTATTCGATTGCTATTTCATACAATCATAAAAGCACATATATAAAACATACATATTAATTAAAACAAGTATTATGAAGTGAATATCCTGTACATAAATCACTATTCAGTTGGGTGTTCATACAATAAAAATCTTTAAAAGCAAATACATTATTACATGAAATAGTAGTAAGAGCTTAATTCATAAACATTTTTAACAATTCATCAATAAAACAAGTCGTCTGTATGACCTTCAAACTTCAATTAACACATTTTTCCTAAGGTTGATTATTTGCTTTAAAGCGAAAAACAAGAGAGTTTTCCCAAAGAAACCCAGAAAGGACTGGGAAATAGTGACACCAAAAGAGGGGGGTTTCCTTTCTGTGGTTCTTAAATAATATTTGTATAATAAATCAGACCAATAGAGTAAGACCCCTGTTGTAGGACAAGTATACAGTATCCTCAAAAACATATACCTTTAGACAAAAATGATGTATCCAAAATTTATCACATTTATTTAAAAAGAAAAAACAAGCATTGGTATTCAGAATTTCAAACAATTACATGTAAACAGCAAAATACATACATATACTTATTCTTCCTAATATTACAATAAAATTTATATTAAAAACAAAGTTGTCGACGCGTTTCGGTGCTTATTCAGATCGAACACCTTCCTCAGGACTTATGGTTAAAAACTTCATAAATCTAAAAGAAACATATATAACATATAATTAATACAAAACACTTGAGGATTTTTTTTCCAACAAACTTTTGTCTCACTGGAAACAGGGTCTAAACTACTAGTGGTCAAAGAATCTTACTTTGAAAGCATTTTCATTTTGCTATACCAGTCTTGATCCTGGAGTGAAATGTTCCTTTAGTTTATATGTTCACCTCTGCTAGATCATCTGGAGGATTTAAAATAACAGTGATATTTGATTTAACACAAAGTTCAGGCTTCAAAGCATGTGTCTGTTTGTTAATTTGATTGCATGCACCAATGCTTACTTGATAGTGATGTATGAAGTTTGAACTATTGGGTGGAGACTTCTCCGCGCGCCTTCTTTGTATATGTATAGGTCGCCTGCAATTGGTCCAGACCAATTGCATGAATTTAATTTAGTTAAGTTGTGGAATTTAAAAACCCAAAAAAAGTATAAATTAGATATGACAACTGATCTTCCTCATTGCTTGCTGCCAACAGGTAAAAGCTCGCTTGAACCAACCAAAAACTGGAATCAATTCATAAGAAGGTTCATTAATACCTCGAGGCGACCTATACATATACAAAGAAGGCGCGCGGAGAAGTCTCCACCCAATAGTTCAAACTTCATACATCACTATCAAGTAAGCATTGGTGCATGCAATCAAATTAACAAACAGACACATGCTTTGAAGCCTGAACTTTGTGTTAAATCAAATACCACTGTTATTTTAAATCCTCCAGATGATCTAGCAGAGGTGAACATATAAACTAAAGGAACATTTCACTCCAGGATCAAGACTGGTATAGCAAAATGAAAATGCTTTCAAAGTAAGATTCTTTGACCACTAGTAGTTTAGACCCTGTTTCCAGTGAGACAAAAGTTTGTTGGAAAAAAAATCCTCAAGTGTTTTGTATTAATTATATGTTATATATGTTTCTTTTAGATTTATGAAGTTTTTAACCGTAAGTCCTGAGGAAGGTGTTCGATCTGAATAAGCACCGAAACGCGTCGACAACTTTGTTTTTAATATAAATTTTATTGTAATATTAGGAAGAATAAGTATATGTATGTATTTTGCTGTTTACATGTAATTGTTTGAAATTCTGAATACCAATGCTTGTTTTTTCTTTTTAAATAAATGTGATAAATTTTGGATACATCATTTTTGTCTAAAGGTATATGTTTTTGAGGATACTGTATACTTGTCCTACAACAGGGGTCTTACTCTATTGGTCTGATTTATTATACAAATATTATTTAAGAACCACAGAAAGGAAACCCCCCTCTTTTGGTGTCATTATTTGCTTTAAAAACATGACTATCTTCCAGGTACTATGTATGCTATCTACAATTTGCAAGGCAATGAACACTGGACGGCATTGTCTAATCCCTAAACTCTTTAGGATTGGAACAATCCACACGTTCCTCAAATCTCTATAAAATTTACAAAAGAAAAACACATGTATAGTGGATTGAACTGAATGTGTGTCAAACGGATATAGTTGCAAATCTTGGGCCCAGTCATTCATTATCAGAAGACTAACAATTCTGTGATAGATCCCTAGCCTAAATCTTGTCAATAAACACGATCATAGCCCCCAGGAACAACTGTTAAATATGGCTGAATGTTAAAAGTAGTTACAATTAACTGATTCTGCTGTACGCTAGGCTTTAAAATCTCAGTTGATAATCTTATTGTGTCCAACAGTTGGAGACCCTCTTTTTTAAAATCCTTTGACCTAAACATATGTGAGGTGCTTGGGTCGGTGAAGTATTCAGAGTGTCCGAGATCCTCCATGAAGTTACGGACATACCTTACCTAAGGAATCTTTAAGGCCCCATAAAATTTCAGACTATCCCTCAAGATTTCTCTGTTTAGCTGGGTCTCTATTTTTGTCTATACTCTATGCCCCAAAACGATGGGCTCCAATTTTATGAAGTCTGAAATGTGTGGCACGTCCAATTCCGCATGACAAACATACGAGGATGTACTGGTCGGGACAGACAAGATGTATCTCAGAAATGTATTTTCTACTGTTTACAATGAATTCGTATTAGCAAAGCCCCAACTACCTGCTCCATACATAGCCGTGGAGACATTTTTGGCTTTATATATCTTAATAAGCTCCACAGGAGGTCGCCTGCCCAATTTTCTTGAAAAACTTACGAGGGCAGTTGTAGTCCTTAAAAATGCTAGTTCAAAGAGTATTCCCAGATATGAGAATCTCATTGTTGGCTCTATTTTTTGTCCATCCACAAACATGTCCTTACATCTATGGCTTTCATGACCACACCTCATTATGAAAGTCTTTGACGGATTAACCTTAAGGCCAAGAACTTTCATAAAATTAGAGAAGTTATCAAACACCCTCTGCAAACCTACTTGCGTGCGTGACATTAAAACCGAGTCATCCGCATATAGGAGAAAGGGTATGGGATGTCCAGTTATTTTAGGAAAGTCATGACTATCCTTAATCAGTGCCTCTTCCAGAACATTGATGTAGAGATCTAAGAGAAAGGGGGCCTGAACACTTCCTTGTCTGACCCCCCTCTTTATAGGAAATGGGGTGGTACATTCACTGCTCAAATTTAATCGTACTTGCCCCTGGACATTGTTATATAAACGCTTGAAGAAAATAATTATTTGAGCTTCCACCCCCATCGCCTCAAGAATCTCCCAGAGCTTCTCATGCTGCACACAGTCAAATGTGGCAGTAAGGTCCACAAAAGCTACACCTACCTGGGCGGACATCCAACTGGGGTATAGAGGTGTTAATGATAGACTCCTCTAGCTTAGCAAGTCTGTCTTCAAATTGGGATAATTTATGGGATAAAGGGTCCAACAGGGTTACATTCATTGACTCTTACCTTTTCCATTGATCCTCCTCCTTGTCGTGTCCTGAAAAGATCCCATTTACTGTAGTCAGAGTCTCTATGCTCCATCCCTGTCTACACACATTGTCAGTGGCGTTAACTTTTGTCCTGGTTAACTTTGGCGACTGTTGCTTATTTTTCAATGTACCCCGACCCTTCCTTCTCTTGGGTGGAGGTTCATAGGTATTACCTTGGCACTTTCTTGCCTTCTGGCCCCTAGTAGTAACATTTGGCCCACTTAACCCTCGTTGTGGCTCTGTGGGTGTATTTATTTCAAATTCCACTCCTATAGCCTGCAACTGATTGCTTTGGGAGAGTATGTATTCAACATTGTCCTGCTGATTATAAGGCCCTACCTGTGCATTCGAAGTCTGGGATTACTTAGGTTCCAATGACAATCTTCACTCTGTGAGCTCTATCTCATGGATTAGTGCAGACTCGGAAGAAGGCATCTAATGTCCTAACTACCCCTACACCAGATTTTCGTTTATTCATTTGAACTGGCCCTCTTAATTTAAGATCTTAAATGTCTACACTGTACCTTCAGCAAGTTACAATCTTCCAATCCTTTTTTATAATATTAATAATGTAGCCCAGCCTTTTACAGCCTCGGAAGGGGTCGGACGGGCTAGGATACAGCACGGTCCCACCCTTGTCCCCTGCCGCCGGAGTCTTGGTCTTCTTTATTGCGCCTCCTGGCGCGTCTGCTGATGAGTGCGGCGTATGCGCTGCTTGCGCTGCTTGGAGGTGTAGTCCTCACCCCCTCACCCCTCATGTCACAGGTTAAAGGGGCTTATAACTGGAGTAGTGTAGGCGGCAGTAAAATCTAGCTCCAGGCAGTGACGGGCGTTCATCTGGTTCAGTCCATCGCTGAGGCGGTCACAGACCAAATACTTCTTTAATATGCTGTAGTATATTATATATTTCCCAATGATGAGCATTTTCTGAATGGTGTTTTTACAATGTGTAAGCATGTACACCTCATGCATATAAGATCATATTACTCCTGTCGCCTTGGTGATAAGAAACCTAGTTTTTATATTTCTTTAATTAAAGGTTGCATTTAAAAGTGATTTTCTGCGGCATTTATATTTCGGCAATACATTATAAACTTGTTTTAGACAACTTGTCTTAAATGGTAGTTTGAATAGTGAAAGCATAGTTTTAATATGATTTTAAACTTTAAAACTTCTTTTTCTATTGCTGTGTGAAAATGAATACCAAAATATGTGAAATACAATATTATGCAAACTATGTTGATTCATATCTCGCACATGCATTTGAATTAGTCTTCGTATACAGTCTTATTAAAATGTATTTTTTAGTTGTTTATGCTAAATTCATTTTAAAGTGTAGCAATATGTTTTAATATATATTCTATATGTTGAAATGTATTTGATATTACTTTGGAATTTAGTTTCAAATGGTGGTTTCATACGGGAATCAAAATGGAAATTCGCAATTTTGGTACTGTCCCTTTTTTTTGGCCCCAGCTTGAAAGATCAGCACAACACTTTTCATAAAGGAGCAGATGTCGATATATTTGTTTTGAAAAGATTTGCACAGTACCGCCTAGTTAGCCTGTTTAATCAATCAATCAATCAGGGGTTTATATAGTGCGCTACTCACCCGTGAGGGTCTCAAGGCACTGTGGAGGGGGTGAGTGGGTCCGGCTCAGTCAAAGAGCCAGGTCTAGAGGTCCTTCCTGAACATGTGCAGGGTGGGGGAACATCTGATGTTCACAGGGAGCTTGTTCCAGGTCCTGGCTGCGGTGTAGAAGAAAGCTCTCCTGCCCGTTCTGTTTCTGTGCAGGGGACTTCTGCCAGCGCGAGGTCGGTGGAGCGGAGGTTCCTGTTGGGTACGTGGAAGGATACTCTCTCGTTGAGGTATTAAGGTCCGATGTTGTTGAGGGTTTTTTGTAGGAGTGGGTGTGGAGTTTAAAGGTGACCCTCTTCTCGACAGGGAGCCAGTGGAGGCCTCGTAAGAGTTGGGTCATGTGTTCGTGCTGTGGTGTCCAGAGGGCGAGTCTGAGTGCAGCGTTCAGGATGGTTTGGAGTTTGTGTAGGAGCTTTCTGTTGATTCCGGTGTGGAGGGCGTTCCCGTAGTCCAGTCTGCTGGTTATGAGGGCGTGGGTGTTGGTCCTTCTGCACTCAGGGTGGGGTCCATTTGAAAGTCTTTCGGAGGATGCAAAGGCAGTTGAAACTAGTTGAGGCGACGGTGCTGGCGGTTCATGGAGAAGGAGGAGTCAAGGATGATGCAGAGGTTCTGAACGTGGTCCGTAGGGGTGGGTGGGCTTCCGAAGGCAGAGGGCCACCAGGTGTTGTCCCACTTTAAAGAAGTTGATTGATCTTGAAGGACAGGTTTTTCAATGTTTTATGTGACTAACAAACCATTTAACATATACTACGAATATTAATTTATCATGCATATCATTTTCCTGATGAAAGTAAATCAATAACATAGCGTTATCCATAAAGGGACACTAAGAAATCATTCTCTTCATTCCACAAAGGGTAATTTTATAGCATTGGCTAATACACCTAACCAATTTGTGATATGTAATATATAAACAATGAAAGAAAAAGGAGATCAACACCATTATAATGAAACATAATATTTGCCATCCTAGGCAGGTTATTCCCTAGTATAATCTAAACATCAGCCTACAAGATACAAAAGCAAACATTTAACCAATCATATAGATACAAGCTTGTACAGTACTTTAGATAAGATGAATTGAGGATCTTTAATATTATTTCAGTAGTGCTGGGGCAAGTAGACATAAAGAAAGAACTCTATGTCCATCATCCAGTTTTTGTGCAGGGGTAGAGCTTGAGATTTTCACTTTCTTAAAACGCACATCTTAACTAAAAATAAGGAATTTCTATCCATCACTTACAATAGTTTGCATCACTATCAATTGAGATGTTTCATGGTGCAAAGCTAGAAATATTTCCTAAGAGAAGGTGGTTGTCAACGAGTCATCAGCAGGACAAGCTGCCAGTTGGATCTGAGTCAGGGTCCAACAACGGTGTGTTGATGACGAACATTATCCTGGTGCAGTCATCAATAAAGATGGAAAAGGTCAGTTCGGGAGAAGAATGGCTTCCATGCACACAAAGTTCTCATCGTTGATCAGCTTCGGATAGGCGTCACTCTCGATGAAGATTTCTATGTTTAGACTTAGAAACCTATCTGGAAGTCAGATCGTCTTCGGTAGGGCAGATCAGCAAGTTGAATCTCCCTGCTGGTCTCCCATTGGTTCGTAAAAGAAATGGTGGCAAAACATATCTAAGTCCCAGCTATTACAGTTTGAGCAGGAGGAGTACACTCTGACACTTAAATAAAGGCCCCAGGACCTTAAGGACAACACCTAAGGGTCGGGATTCACTTAAGTAGAAGCCACCAACAAGTCCAGGGCAGGTCCAGTTGGACCTGGTCAGCTGGGCTCTTCAGTAAAATGGACTTTTTTATCAGCTTTTGCGTCCCTATAGCTAAGAGTAGGGTTGCCAACTAACCCTTTGGAGTCCACTTTTTAGTCCTTGGCACAAGTGGGAAGAGGTCCAGCCTTTAGGGTTCTTCTCACAGGTCACAACAGCAGGTGCAGTCCTTCCTCTGTCGACCACTGGTCCAACAGTGTCCTGAAGAGGGTGCTGTGGGGTCATATTAATGTCAATTGCCAGCCAGTAAGGTGGGATACGTTTCTGGCCATTCCGGTACCAATAGGATAAAAGTGCCTTTATCACTTTAGCTGCACTTTCTGTGTGCTTTCCTAAATCCCACAATACTTCTCTCTCCCTAAAAACAAGATGTCAGGACCTCTCTTTCCCTTTTCAGAGCTTCATATGCCCACCCAGAGGTGTGGCCATGATAATGGGCAAACTGTCCCCTGTGGTCACTTCAAACTAGTTCTGTTTTTCTCGCCCTCACACTGAATTTGTAGACAGGCTGGATATGCGGACAATAGAAAGGCAGGCTTAGGTGTGAGATACACCTGGCAGCAACAGTGTATTATTCCTTTGAAACTCTGAAAGGGGGTGGGCACAGAGTTCAAGCCTTTCTGCTCAGGGGCAGAAATATCTCCTTACATCCAATCTCTTTGTCCACTGTCTGGAAACAATACACATTTCAGCACAGGAGAGCCACTAACAGTCAGGTGACATTAATTGCTAGCAGAAAGGTGCATTGGGCTTAGGAAGGAAAATGGCAACTTTCTAAATATTTTATTGTCAAAATAGTAATATAAAATCTGACTTCACCATTAAGTTGGATATAAAACTTCTATATTAAAAAGAGTCCTTGAATCATTTTTCTAGCTATTGTCAATGTAAAGTTATGTTTTCTAAGGCTTTTTAAATAACAAGCACCCTGTCTATGGGCATTTAGGTCCTATTTTAAGAGTGATGTATAATTACTAAAAAGGAAGATTTAGGCCTAGCAAAAGGTTTATTTTGCCAGGTCGAATTGCTAGATTTAAAACTGTATACTGAGGCTGCAAGGGCATTATCACTTTAGCAGTGGCACGATATTAGCTGTGGTCCACTAGTGACTTTCAAATCCTTGGGTACACTTTTGTACCATATACTATGGACCAATAGGTAAGTTAAATATGCCAATCAGGAGTGTAGCTAATTTCAACATGTCTTTGGATTTGTGGACATTTCACCACCCTCTGCAGTGATGACTGTTTTGTTTTCAAGGGGGGTGCACCCGGTGCCCCACTCCACTCCCCACCCTGAACATAGGACTTTGCCCACCTCTAAGTGCTGTTTAATTAGACTCTGCAGTGCAGACAGTGAAATGTCAGTCTGAAAAATAAATGTGGCACAAAGTCTGCATACCATGCTTTGGAAGTCAGAGCACATGCACTGGTGCCTGGGTAACAGAGTCCCAGAGTAATGGGCCAAAAATCAGCAGGAACTGTCCAGAAATAAATACTGGAGTACATACAAAAGAGGCAATTGTGCTACATCATTTTGTGTTGTTCATCATTTTGTGTTGCTAGGCATACCAGAAAGATACTAAGGGCCTGGTGTAAAGTTTGCCGAGCAGACCTGCCAGGGTGGTGGAAGACATTACACCCTCTATCCTGCTGGACACCACCCATCATATATGTAGAATACTGAAGGCTCAGATGTGCCCTTTATGCATTCACAGAAACTGCTGTCACTGCAGTTCATTTGAAGGCGCAGCAAGTTTGGTGCGTGGCCACCATCTTTTAGGCAACTGTGCACTTGATATATTTTTGGAAAAACAAACTCTAAAAGCTGGAGTTTGTTATTGAAAGCAAAACACCCTGTGAGCTTTGTCCTAGAGGGTGGGGTTAATTTTCTTCCTGTGTGGTACATGCAGGTTTTCATGACAGAGACAGGAAGAAAATAATCAAACCGTCCACTGTAATTAGGGCGGGTGGTCCTTACTCCTTGGACCTAACTCTATATGCCCCACAGATTCAGCTTTCTGGCGCCAGAGAGAGATGAAGGTCCAATGAACTCCAGAGTGAGCAGAGCACTTGTTTGACAAACATTGTACTCAGCCAAGTTGGTGATGAGTTTCCTGAAATAAACTAAATTGTGAACAGATGATCACTTACTAGCGCCACAGACAAGGAAACTCACTGAGTCAAGCAGAGCCTGAATTGGTAACATGTGAATCTGTTGAGATGGAACTACACACTGGGTTTGTAATATTTTATGTCAAAGTACACCTTCTTTTAGAATAGCATTGATGAAAATGGTGGTACTACCCACATTTCTATACTTTTTTACCAATATCCTGATATGCTTAACCTAACACTTCTTCACTACACTACGCTCGCTTCTTGTTAGGCAGGCTTGGGCAGGGAAACATCAGTGACTCAAGGAGGAGATATTAATGGTCCCATATGGCCAGGGAGGATTTTACAGCCCCAGATCTACAATTGTATTACTGATGCACACAGGCACACTCTGCCCATCCTGCACGTATCTGTGGAAGGGGATGAAGTGCACCCTATCCCTCTCAAGGTTATGATCTCCAATAGAAGCTCAATCTTTGAACACCGGGAAATAGACACACACAATGCATGGCTCATGCTCGGAAGGGACTTTGGCGTAGAGCACAAATTGACCCCTTGTATGCCCCTGCCCGCCACTTGTGCACCATTCTGATATTTCCGCACGAGAGAGGTTGGCTCATTGACCACTCTGAAAGCGGCGTGACTTCGCACCATGGGAGTTGTCTACTGGGAGTGCAGATACATAGACTCCTCTGTGTTATCAATGGAAGGTAATGTATCTCCCATGCTTCTCTTTGCATCCAGCAGACTTCGAACAGCTCTGCGTACACTACATCCGCAGTTCCCGACTGAACCTAGGGCTCTTGGGACACTCCATCTGATACTCATGACAGAAACGCGACACGCCTGTATAACACATCACAGATAGATACGCAGACCATGGCGGAAGGGTCCCTGGCCAAGTGGATTGCTGTCCTTTCCACACCAATTGACACGGATTATTGGAAATCCTGCTGTAATCTAACTGGACAGATAACAGCAAATGGTAACCTTAGGATTATACATTTTAAGAACCTACATCAATTATATTATACTCCAGCACAGCTCTGTAGATTTGGGTTTACGAAAGAAAGCAGAATGTGTTCGATGCGGGGAACCAACCGCAGGTTTTATACATTTGGATTGGGCTAGTCCGGGGATGCTTGCATATTGGGAGCAGGTTACTAGCACAATGACTGCAATAGTTATGGAGCAAGTGAAATGCACCCTACAGTTTTTTGGTTTTTTTGCTGAGTTTTATATAGCGCCAACTTGACCCGAATCGAATTGGGTATCAGAGCGCTTTACATAGCACCAGTTACATTACATGAGGAGACACATTCATTTTTGTTAGGCACAGGGGGCCTCATTTATGAAAAGTGATGCATCGCTGCGTGAAAACAGCGATGCGTCACTTTTCACTGCGCACTCCTTGCGACATCAATGATGCGTCATATTTAATGTATAACGCATCATGTCGCAAGGACTTACAGATACGTCAGTATTTCTGACGTATCTGTAAGCGCAAAAGTGACGCATTGCTGGAGTGTGTCACAAAAGTGACGCAACTCCAGCAATGCGTCCTTTCACATGGGGAAAGCCCCATGTGAAAGGGCTTGCGTCAGTCTTACGCCTGCTGTGAGGCAGGCGCAAGATTTTGACGCAACAGCATCCTAAAAGTGACGCAGTGAAATAGATTTCACTGCGTCACTATTACGAGGCTTTTTGCAGGGGAGCGCCCCCTCTGCATACATTATACCTGACGCAGGTATAATGTGGCGCAGGGGTTTAAAAAGTGATGCATCTACCTAGATGCGTCACTTTTTAAATATGGCGCAACAAGGCGCATATTTTACGCCGCTGGTGCGTCACAAAAAGTGACGCACTGGCGGCGCAAAACTGACGCAAGGCCTCATAAATAAGGGCCCAGGTCCGTGGTCGAGCACCCTAGCGGTTAGGCTGCTAAGCCTGACCAAACCCATGCAACCACCCAACCGCAAAATGGTAGCTATTGCTTTACTGCAGGCCAAGCAGAGGGTTTCCCTTCACTGGGGGAGTAAGGTCATCCTAAAACATGAGCATTAGATACAGGATATGACGCCCGGACTGGCCGTAGCGGGCACCGGGCAATCCCCCGGTGGGCCGCACGGGTGGGGGCCGGTTTTGGTCCCCTATGGGCCGATTTTGTTACAGGGCCGTTTTTGCAGCATAGCTGCAAAATAGGCCGTAACAAAATCGGCCGAAAACCGACCAGAGGAGGTGGGGGGGCTGGGGGGCTGGCCGAGCACTTTGCCAGGGCCGGTTGTGCTTCCCAGTCCGGCCCTGTTGTCGTGATCATCTTAACTGTGATGCTGAAGAACTGCCCCGGGCTCCGCGCCCTCGGGATATTCGGGGCCCCTTTACCGCATATTGGTTTGCCAAATCTGCCGACTAATGTATATAGAAATTACTCATAACAAAATAGAGGTACTGTTTTGATGTGATTTCAACCTACGGGAAATTTTATTTCATGATTGATGTATTGTACGAATCATGCTGCACAACGCTTTGTATCCTGAAAAATAGTTATATTGTTTTTTGTGATGTTTATATCTGAAAACTTGAACAAATAAAAAAAAAAGTACACCTTCTTAACATAGCTGAATATAATAACATGGGATAGCTTCAAAACATTCCACTCACTTGCAAGATTTCTACTTTTGTATGTTACAAGAACAGTTGTAAGAATAAATCAAACAAGATGTAAGCACTATAACCAATGAGGAAAAGCCTATAAGCCCCAAATCCACTGTCAAGAGGGATGATAATTCAAGTTACACCCCTTGTGCCACTGTCTGCAAAACACAGTGCCAAAATTGCCCATAAAAATCCCATATCCCAGCAGTTCAAATATTTTGCAGGATATCATAAGGCCATTCTCACTGTTATAAAACAGTGCAGAAGTTGAACAAGCATTGGTAAATACAATATGTTTCGCCTATGTGATTAATACAACTTTTGTTGTTGGAAGTGTTAGCTTGGTGAGTATATTATAAGTTACTGAAACTCTATAACAGTTTTATGACTAGTTTATTGAGAAAGTTAATGCACTGACTGTTAGTCTGCCATGCAGATCCCACACCCGGCAATGTCTCCAGGAGAGGGTGTGGCGCAGCTCCAGAGATGCAAGCTCAGGAGCAGGGGATCTAGGTTCCCATCTCAGTGCCAGATCAACATCCCATTATTCTGGGCAAATAACTTAATCTCCCCGGTGCCCCTGGACAGCGCCTTTATACCCTCACTGGTAATGATAAGCCACGCTTTATGAATCTACAAATTATTATATCATTTTGCTGCAGTCTCAATCAAACTCTCAAAGTTTAACTCTATTCTTATCAACCTGGAGCTTCTTTGTAATGAAGTAACTGCTCTAATTAATAGGAAGTCGAAAACTTAATAATCAAATGTATTGTTAATACCTTTTAGTAGGACATTCCCTAATGTGCACAAGAGAATGCATGTTCATCATGATCTTCATAGTTTTGTTCTAATCTGTTTACGCCAGGGATTTAAATAAAAAGCGGGTGTCACGGATCTTAGAAGGGTGCGTCTCAGTGTGGTTTCACAGCATGCAACCCCGAGAGGTGGTTACAGCTGAAAAAGAAAAAATGATCATTCCCAGTGTAGATGGCGAATGAGAAAGAAAGAGATACATTTCTTACCAAACAACATACCGTAACAAAAGGCATGAATATAGTGCTCATGCCTACATTTTTACAATCGTGTAAGGTCATTGAAAAAGAGACACGGTTGGGATACCAGATAGAAAAACATATTTTACCTCTGCTGTTGGGCTTGAAAAGTAGTGAGTTTCCCAGAAGATGATAAGTATGGCTGTCACCAGGAATCCGCCTCATGATGTTATATTTTTTTATGTAGTATGGCAGCAAAGGCAGTGTGAACAACTGTTAGAAGTGAAGTGTCAGCCGGCCAAAAAACAGAAGATTGCAGGCTGCTTTAAAATGCATAATTGATCTTTTTGTTTTATTTGTGCGTTCCAAAGGAGTTTCAGCCATCTTATATGGTGAGCTCAATGTCCATGGAGATGCGAGATGACGTATCGTAAGAACAAGTGTGGCTTATCCTGAAGCGATGGGAACCAGGTTTGACCCTTGGTGGGAGGCTAAAAATACTGTAATTCTTGGCTATTTAATTATTGTCTGCATGCCTGGGAATGTGCTCTATTGTAGTGCAACTGGTGCACATGAAAACCACTTCGAGTACGTGCTATCTTCAATTGCAAAAATGTAATTAACAAGCACTGTTGAAATGCGTGCAGCTATGGAGAGATTAGGTAAAGGGCAGAGGACAAACTAAGCAAGCGCTTTGCAGTAAAAACCTTAAAAAAAGAGTTCCACTAAAGCGGATGAAAACAGTACTTGGGATATGGAACACTGATAAGAGAAACACAAGGAACAACAAGAAATAGTATGCTACAGCCAATCGAAATGGAGGGAAAGGAAGTGGCAAGCACATCAAATAATGAAAAGAATTGCCAAGATATAAGCCCCTTTTAAGATTTACATATTTATTTTGGGGGTGGGGGGGTTATATAGTGCGAACTCGACCCGAAGGTATCAGAGCGCTTTATTTGACCAGCAGTTGTGTTACAAACAGACACATTCATTTTTGTCAGGCAAGGGGAGATTAAGTGATTTTCCCAGAATGACAGGGTGTTGAGCGTCCCTGCCCAGATTCAAACCCGGTTTCCCAGCTTCAAGGTAAACCACTCTAGCCCTTAGGACCCATCCACTCCCTGTATTAAATAGAATAGATTTCACAAGCACAGTGCAAGCGAAACCAAAAAATGTATATTTTGACAAAATAGGAGACCTTTCCATTTTATGGCTTTTGCTGAATCAAAAGGGCTAAAAATGTCTCTTTAAGAAGGCATCAACATTTCAGAAATAAAGTTGAGCAAAACAGTACATTCTTCACTTTATCCATCAGATGCTTGTTTTCTCAGGCCTGAATGCCAACGCATTTGCAGACTTGGATATCTGATGACTGATGTGAAAGCCAGTATCTTTGCTGCAACGCAGTGTGCAAACTTTAAAATTTTGTTTTTTGCTTTATGAATTTCTATGAAATTTCTTGCAACTTTGTGAAGTCTGGAAAGTTTATCATGTTGTCAATCTGAATAAAAAAAAATGACTTTTGCAACAGAGTATCTCTCAGCTGTTCCCATTTAATGGTTACAAAATACCTAAATATAGAAAATACTTTCCAGCAAACAGATAGAGGGTCATTAGGATGGCGGGCGGACTTTGTCCATCCCACATCCTTTTGGGGATTGGGACTGCCCGCTGATACTGCGGGGGTCCTGTTGTTGTCATTAGGATGCGCCTGCCACACTGGTGGGTGCATCCTACATTCCTGACATTGTGGCGGGCGGTGCACTCAGGACTGCCCGCCACAATGCCAGGAAGCCATGTTGTGCATGGAACTGCAGGGGGGTCCCATAGGTACCCCTCATGTACACCTCCCAAGCCTCCGAATCCCAGGGGGCCCGCTACGGGCCCCCTATGGCGAAAAATGCCTGCCTTTCTGTGACAGCGTTGCCGCTACGGAAAGGCACAACCCTGCTGACATGTAATATGGATGGCGGTGTCTCCCAGACACTGCCACCATGTTAGCATCTTTTCCGCCCTGTCGACTCTGCGAATGTGTGTAAAACCGGCGGATGGTCTTTCCGTCCGCCGG
This sequence comes from Lissotriton vulgaris, assembly GCF_964263255.1. Taxonomy (NCBI): domain Eukaryota; kingdom Metazoa; phylum Chordata; class Amphibia; order Caudata; family Salamandridae; genus Lissotriton; species Lissotriton vulgaris. The sequence continues at coordinate 1,712,306,782 of NC_141695.1, read as the reverse complement.
GGTCCCCCCCGCCATGGTAATGTGGTGGGGTTAAATGCAGAGCGGACAAAGGTTTTTCGCGGGCCGATCGCCACCGCCAACCGGGCGGTGGCGATCCGCCCGCAATCCTAATGGACCTCTTAGTGTTCTTTTGCTATACGATTCTCCTGTGTACAGAAAAAACAGAGAAAGCACGTGAAAATGTGCCACCATGCACAGAAAGCCATACACACGATAAACGAGCAGAGAAAAGTTCTGTAAATATTTGATATTGTGCATAGAAAACCATTGCTTCTGTTTAACTTGCAGAGACAAGTTTAGCACACTTTATCCAGCTTGTCTGTATTTGTTTAGGATGAAAATTATCTAACAAAGTGTTAAAAAAACTTTGGTTGAGCTATGTTAACCTGGAAAGTTTACAATGTTTTCGAAGGTCGAAAACTGAAACTTTGCAAAAGCTGTAGTTATGATTAGGTTGAAGAGTTATTCTTGAAGGAACATATTTTGTGCTAGGAAAGCTTAAGCACTAGACCCCTGAAAGACTAACACAAGCTATTCCTCATTTATTTAAGCAGGATTGCCACACAATGGACTATTGTGGGGGGCAAAAATGTTAGGATATCAGGGGGAAGATAAGTTGTGGCATAAAATTATAATGAATATTAACTTCACAAATATTTCCAAAGTAAGTACACATAGATAACTGTCGGCTTACTATTTTTAAATCCACACTTGGTACCTTCCATATATCGTCAAAGCACATGTACATAAAGAAGAGTTATATAAATGTATAATTATCCATGTATTCTTACACTCAGGCTACTTTTGAATCATGATATACTGTCCACGTAATACTAGTTAAATAATTATTGTATACTTTTCATTTTCCTGCCATATTCATTTGAAATCAATGTCACCATATTCTGGAAGGCAAATGTTTAAAGCACTTTATCAGGCAAAAGCACAATTGCCCTTTTATTGATCAAAATAAAGCATAAATTCACATTCACACCTTTACCACACAGACATAGGGGTGTTCCTGTTACACTGAGCCATGTTATCTGAAGCAGTCCTGTCACCGAGAAAGATGTCATGATCTGTAGTTTTCACGGGTAGTGAGTGATAAATGAGGACTGCCACTGTGGCTGAAAGGAGGCAATCATTGATGAATCAGGACAGCCACTGGGGATCAAAGGATGCAGTGATTGATGAATGAGGACCACCACTGTGGCTAAAAGGATGCTTCTCTCTCTTGCCCCCTGTAACCAGTCCTGACAACTTTAATGAAATGCATTTCTAGACACTCTCTGTCATTATCTTGTTCATTCACAGCATTTGGGGGTGATTTCTCATCAGACTCTGGGGTACCACTCAAATGAACCACAAAGTGCCCTCTAACACCGTTAGAAGTATTGTGGTAACTTTCAAAGTCCATGAGATATAAAGCCTGCAAGTCGATTACCTGTGGATTAATTTGTCACAGAATGTTGCCAGTAAATTTGCTTACTAATGCACAAGTAGTACTTGGTCTTGTCTTTATAACAATTTATTAGGTGCCTGCTAGTTCTGAAAATATATAAGATACATGACCTGACTGTATTATAATTACTGAATTGACCTCTATTATATGAAATTGTTTACTACTGCCTAATCTCTAAAAATCACTATCTCTTGTCTAGTCTGCTTCACTCACTTTGAAAGGAACTATATTTCCTACCTTTAAAGTGCTCTTCCACCCCAGAGAGAAACATGACCATACATAAAAACAAACTAGATAGATCAAATAAATAGTGACTCTTGTAGCTGCTCTTTACAGGTTTTTATTTCGGCGGTTCCTGTGACAGAAGTTTGGCCACAATTAAAAAAGGTCATGTTGGATTCTTTGGATTCAGAGATATTGAAGGCAAATAACCTCTTGTAAGAGTGCGGTACAAAATGCACTTTGCAATCAGGCCACCCACTATTGCTTGTTTTTGCTCCATTCAATATGTCCATTTTGACTTTGCTCATTGTTTTTCAGAGCTTCATATATTGTTCCCTGATTAATTGGATGCATGGCAGCATTTTACTATGGGGCTGATTATGATGTCGAAGGGACAGCTACCGACCTACCTTCGGTTGTTGTGCCTCTGATATATGCCCCTGCAGTCCGCCTGCCGCGTCCACTGCTGTTCCGACAGCATCGAAAATGTTCACAATCCCACAATGACGGCAGGGCCAGCCTCGGCTCCGCCGTCAGGATTATGACGCAATTTTCCGACAGCCTTTCGATGTCAGCCTTTACGACATGGAATGGCTGTCAGAAAATAATTGTGGGGGACCCTAGCGAGGCCCCATTCCACCCTGGCCTTCCTCTATGGGGCCTGGGGGGTGCCCCTAAATATCCCTGCACGGTGTGGCAGGCAATGGGAAGTGCCTGCCACACAGCACAGGGATGTCACAAAACATCCATTTTACAATGACAGCTCATGCTGTAGGCGTTTTCTGCACATCGCACAAACTGTCATAATAAAATGGATGTGACCATAGAGCGGTCGCATCCTACTACTGAGGTCGGAACTACCAACCTAAGGGGCACATTATGATGGCGGACGGACCGGAGTCCATCCGCCACCATAGAGTAGGAGGGAACCTCCGCATGGGCTGCAGAGTTCCCTCCTGTGCAATTAGGATGTGACCGCCACCCTGGCGGTCACATCCTCTATTTTTAACATTGCGGCGGGTGCGGCTTCAAGCTGCACGCGCAGCAATGATAAAAATGCACACATTGCATTTGCATGTAGAAAGTGGCAGGCACCGCGCGGTGCCTGCCGCTTTCTGCATACAAATGCAGGGGGGTACCATAGGTACCCCCCATGTGCACCCCCCACATCCCCTTCACCTAGGGGGCCTGCAACAGGCCCCCGCAGTGAAGTTACACATGCTTTTCCACGGCGGAAAAGCCGCCACGGAAAAGCATGTTTCAGAGCCCATCCTAATCTGGCTGACGGTGTCTGAGAGACACCGTCACCATATTAGAGCTTTTCCACCGCGGTTGTAAGCCAACCACGCCGGAAAAGCTGTGGACGGAAACCAGGACCTACCAGCCATCCTAATGTGGAGGTGGGTCTTTGGTGGGCCTGCAGAGGATTTTCCGCATCCTCCGGGCCGGCGGTGGCTTCTGCCGGCCCGGAGGATGCGGAAAGTCCTCCATCCTAATAAGGCCCATAGGTTGGGCAGCTCCAGACCACTACAATACATCGTAATGAGCCCCTATTTTGTGCAGTTCCCCACTTCCCAGTATCAACTGCACGTTTATTGGGCAACAAAAACATAGGAACGTTGCCTGACTGATTATTTGCACCCCCACAGGATATGTCATCCTAGAGACCAGTTAATCCATAGTGCCACCATATACACCCCCTAAACCAAGATGGGTCACAAACAGTTTGGGAAACACAGAACATGACAACGCTGACTCCCCACTGGAACCATGGTAACAGATCTAGAACCCTTTCTCTCAGTCTCTCGTGCTCCCTTTGACTTGGAGAAATACACAAGGAATACACAGAGGGGCGTTTTTCAATACTCTTAGAACCATTGTGATTCTTTTATACAATATATGTGCTTCAATGATCAATAGACAGAGGCAGTTGAGAGTGATAGAAATATAAGGACAGAATGAAGAGTTCCACCATCTTGCTGAGTCAATGTTTATATGCAGGATATAAATCTATAGAAATAAACTGTCTTTTAAATTGTATTTACATTGTTTTCAAATTGTAAAAACCTGTGATATTGCCACAGAGTTTCATAATTGCTTGGGAGATTGAGCATGTTAATTTGTAAAATGTAATGACAATTTGTTGGATATATTGATATATATATTGAAGCCTTAGGAGTCATATTGTTGCACTGTCACTTTAATTTGACATTTGAAACTTTATTGCTAATAATGCACTTTCACTTTAAGAGTTGCACTATTATAAAAAAGGTAAAAAAATGGCGACGACTTTAGGTTTTAAAAAGACCGCTTGGGAGGTTGAAACATATACACATATATATCAATCACCAAAGCCTCCTGATGAAAGAGCAGAGGCCGCGCAGGGGAATCTTGGAAGCAATTTATTAAAAAACTGAGGCATATGCATTTTAGCTCAACAGGCCTTCTTCAGTGGCAAAGTAATGAGGAGACTGCTACCCACTGCATTATATAAGACCTGCCATGTTTCCATTCTATATATATATATAAAAGCACAGCGCCTTCTCAAATTTTCAAAGACAACAAGCCTTGGCCCATAATTTCTTCAAGTGTGATATTTATTTATAGCAAGGTCACCCTACGCGTTTCGGAGCGCCCGCTCCTTGCTCACTCGTGACATTAGCACCAATCCGCAAATCCAATGGTGGACAAATCGAGAAACAGACTCCGATTTTAGTAAGTGCAATTTATTTCCTAGTTGCAATTATGTCCATGACACATTTCGGCCAAACTGTTGGCCTTGATCACATTTGTGCTGCAAACTCAGATCTTTCTTTTTATAATCACCATGTGACCAATCATAGTTGATGGTATCTAAAAACAGACTATTCAATTGTAAAGATCAAGTTGTTGAAAAGAAGACAGACTGATGTAAAATACCATGGATATAAACATATAGGTAAATGGCACACGCTACAGTTTATATGATATCTAAATTCATGTCCTGGTATAATAATTAAATACAAAGGTGCTGAGGAGGAGCTACGCTAGCAAACAAGATGGCCGCGTAAGCTCCCGGCTCCGCCGACCTCCGACTCCTGCCAGACGATCCTGTCATTTATCCTGATTTTGCGCCCTGCCTCCGTGTGTATGAACCGATTTACAGCTTAATGGTGCAATCCCGAGATTTCTACCGGTTTGGTGGACGAAGTTACGTCGTGTGGCAGTTTGCGGCCTAGACCAGCTTGGAAGCCGGGGTCTTGAGTACTGGCACAGCCGGGTCTTAGTTGAACAACATCGGCTGTAGTCGTGGGACAGGGTTCGGTCTACTGAAGTGGAAGTATTTTTGGACCGAAGTTGACGGCGATTGGCCGAGTTGGTAACATCGAAGGAGGGGTGACGATGCACAACTGAAGCGGTGGGCGGGGGTCCCTGGCCCGGTGGCCCGGTCTGGCCCCGCCGGTGTTAGCTGGGTTGGGATCTTCGCCTGCGGTAGCGGAGTCCGGATTGATATTGAACTGATCGATAGGTCCCCCTCTGCCGTTGTCCGTTCCACAACTATCTGTTTTCCCCAGGGAGACCGGGCTCTCTGGGGACGTGAACATGACTGAGACCGACCGAGGAGTGGTGGAACGGACTGAGAGTGACCTGTCACTACCAACTGTGCTGGCAGCCATTGGGTCACTTCATGATCGTGTTGAAGCCCGCATTCACAAAATGATGGAGCATTTGTCTGGAATCGGGCGGAGTGGACCGGACCCTTCTCCACTACAAGAAATGAAACGACTCGAGACCCCCAAGATGGCCACGTTGCTGGAAGAAGCAGACCCCATACTGTGGGAGGTGTCGGAGCCTCTGACCAATGTTTTGGTTGATAGAAGCGTGCTCGATGCTGTGAATAGATTGTCTGGCCTACGATCGTTGCTGATTAAGGAAAGACTTCTAGGTACTCCCTTTCCGGAGTCTTTTGATGGGAACTGTTGTTGGCTTGAAACCGCGTCTCTCCCCCGTATATCGGCACCACTAAGATGGCAGATGAAACGAAGCTGGGAGTCCATAATGGCGAGGAGAGTTTTTGGACTTGATGGTGTTCTCAGCGTTTTCATCTCTCTGTTACATCTCAATTTGAACTTTGATACATCTTTTTCGTGTTCTGACTATCCTGCGGAGGCGACAGTTTGCCGGAAGGGGCTTGCATGTCTGATCGGACGGGTCAAGGATGAAACTAAGTGACTAGGTGTAGCATCGAGTCTTGCTGGACATGGGTTTGCTATCATGATGCGTTCGGGAGGTTGGGCGGTGTTTAAAGTTTCCCCTGTTGCACTACGTATATGCGGCTTAATAGACTTCTTGACCTTAGTTTGGGGATTCTTGGTTCTGGCGGGGATGAGGGGGGGACTGGGGGCATGTATGAATATGCCCTCCTCCACTTTATCTTTCTATCTTTAGAAGTTAGTTAGTTGGGGCGACACGCACACTGCTAGTTGGGGTTAGGCAATAGCCATATGCAGGGGTGCAGGGTGGGGGGATGGCTTTTTTATTTTGTCTTTTGTTTTTGTTCTATGGTTTCTTTTTCTTCACTCTCTCTTCACTTTTCTTTATAAGTATAGTTGGTGGAATATCCTGACTTCCATTGTCTTCTAATATCTGGTGATCATGCTTCTGTTATTATTCTGATTTTTTGGGTAGACAGGCTCTGAGGACTGGCGCTTAATGTGTATCGTATATTGTACTATTGCACATCCTGCTTCTCAAACGTAAGTGTAGGTGTCTCGACTATTTTTGCATTGCTCTTACATATCCTGTTTTTATGCCTGTTCACCTCATTATTGTATCGGAATGTATGGCACCCAACATGTCTATTCCTTTTTTGTTTTGAAAATATTAAAAAGATTTACAAAAAAAAAACAAAGGTGCTGATTCACAGAACTAACTTACGACAAAATCCTAAACTTACTACTTTTGGTATTCACAGAAGTTAGGATTTTGTCTTAAGTTTTTCTTAAGACAAACTTAAGACAGACTTAAGACAGACTTAAGACAAAATTCTAACTTAAGTCTGTCTTAAGTTTGTCTTGAGACAAACTTAAGACAAAATCCTAACTTCTTTGAATACCAAGAGTAGTAAGTTTAGGATTTTGTCTTAAATTAGTTCTGTGAATCGGGTCATAAAATATTATAAAATTAAGAGCTATATTCACCTCACATAAATATGTGCAAATGCGGGATAATATAATCATAGTTAATAGAATTACACGTCAAATTTTGGGAATAACTTCTTAAAACAGCGAACCTCTTTGTGAACATTTACACACACATGCAATTGTTATACAGACGTGGGTGAAAAATAGATATGTATATCCTGCCAATAATCCAAATATTAAGCCCATAGTGTGCTTAGTTATTGACATTGGGCAAAGTCATGATAATTTTAAACATACGCCCATTTTACAACATTTCCCCATATATCTATATCGGTCTACATTAAAAAAACAGATTATTAAAATTACCCCACCACCCTGTTCTTATTATTAGCAATTATGGCCTAGCATACTGTTATCATAGTGTAACACCAACTGGAATTCATATTAAAAAAATTGCTGTTTTTAACCATCAATATACATGAGAAAAAGTGCTATGTGCTAAAAGTGCATAGAGAATATTTCCAGCAGCATGTATTGTGTAGAATAATTATCTCTGTTTTGTACAGTTCCTCTCATAGTATCTACAATTCTCCAGTTGTCATTCGATTGGAGAAACCCAAATCCATAGGAAATTGTGTAGAACTTCACTGATATTTAACCCATTTGGTGGTTTAGTATCTAGATCGGTCGGGTCTCCAGTTGTTGGAGCAAACTTACATGATGTCCTCCTCTGCTAAAAGTCAGAATCACATCTATAACAAAATACTTTAAGCAGTTAAGATTGTTACTATTTTGTTGTTTAAAATGGCTAGACACAGGGTAAGAGAGATCTGAGTTTACTATCACCCTCAATGTTGTAAAATTCTCAGGTGTACTTGTAATTTGGTGCTTCTAACATACCGCAGTTTACAAGTACATTCTAAGACATAACCCGTAAACTCTGTTTTCCAAGTATATAATCCCTCCAACTTTACTGGTTTTTTATTAAATGTCATAAAATTTTGGGCCAGATGCATCAAGCATCCATTTTGCGATTCCTTATTAGCGAAAAATAAGGAATCGCAAATAAGGAATAGCAAAATGGAATGCAACAAGCAATCACTACAAAAATAGCGATTCCTTAGAATTCCTTAATTGCGAGTCGCAAATTGCGAGTCGCAATTAATGAATACCTACCCATTCATTCCTATGGGCCTAGAGGCCCATAGGAATGAATTGGAAGACAATCTCAATTTCCGAATCGCAATTAGCGATTCGCAAATTGAGATTGCGAGTTCAAGGGTGCAGGGGTGTCCAAAGGACACCCTGTTGCACCCCTGAATTTGATCTGTGCACATATGTTGCGCACACACATGCCCTTAGGGCATGTGTGTGCGCAACATGAAACTTTGAAAAATGCACAAAAGTGCATTTTTCAACGTTTTTGCAAATTACCATGAAGTTGTACTTTGTGGTAATTTGCGTGCCCTATTAGCGAATTCGCTATTTTTTAAACTTTCATGCATTGCATTTAAGGAATCTCAATTTGAGATTCCTTAAATGCAAACAATCGCAATTTAGCGAATTCTCTATTTGCGATTTTTGCATTTGGGATGATGCATCCCAAATGCAAAAATACCGGTCCCAAAGGGGCAGATTCTGAGAATCTGCCTCTTTGCGACCGGTTTTTAGCTTGATGCATCTGGCCCATTGTGTCTTGTTGACCCCAAAATGGCATGCCCTGCATGAACTCCTTTTAAAAGAGCTAAGTACTGGTTTGTACTACTTCTGTGCTGCTTTTGACCAATACACTTCTCATAGAGGATGCTCAACAAAATGGAATAATAGGTTTTTGGGGGATTATTGGTCCCATAGTCGGATCAGTTAGCACTATAGGCCATTGTTTGTTTAGTATGGACCTTATTTGTTTCTATTGTCTGTTATATGTAGTGATTAAAGTGATATTGGTCTCAATTGGTCTAGTACCCTCGATCCATGAACTTCTGTTTGGCTTCATTTTGGCATTGGATTAGATCCCTTTCCTGGCTTCAGATCCTACGTAATCTTAGCATTTCACCATACGGAATACTGTCCTTTAAATGTCTGGGGTGAAAACTGGAGGCATGGAGTATTGAGTTCCTGGCTGTTGTCTTGCTATGTAATAAAAAAAATCAATTTGGGTATCAGAGCGCTATATGATAGCCTTCATGTCATACGATATTGGGAAAATAGAAAAACAAATGACAATCAGAGAAGCAGTAACCATGGAGTTTCATATATACAGTATATCATTTTCCTTATCAGTTCTGAGCGCCACTGGAAGTCCACCCAGCGCTAGCCAGGCTGTAGAAGGTTCATCGCTCCTGGCGAAGGAATCTAAGCATCAAGAGCTTTTTTTGTTTCTTTTTTTAAATAAGCAGGCAAGGGCTTTGTCCTGATTTCCGGGGGTAGAGTGTTCGAAATTCAAGGGGCACTGCAGGAGGAGGAGTGGTTGTAAGTTTCCTGTTTTTTTTACTTCTGTGGGTTCAGTAAAAGGGAGTCGGTGCTTCTTAAAGAGCGCCTGTCCCTAGATAACCCAAGTGACAGCAAGTGCTCCTCTCCCTAAATCCAGAAATGGTTTTTCATTTATAACAGAAAGTATTCTTGCCTTGGGTCGAGATTCTAGTCAGGCTGCCAATATTTATGTACTATAGATAGCTGTATCGCCGCATGGGTGAAAGCAAAGAATCACATTTGCACAATGTATGCATGGACCTTGCACGTGAAGTTCAAGGTATCAATAGTTTTCTTGTAAAGTTGAATTTTTAATCAAGTATACATTCATGGAAACTAATCTGCACGGTCATGGTCACGAATGTGTGTTAAAAGTAATTGTGTGAGAGGGAAGGCAACTTAGGAGAAAGCTCATGTGTATGTAAAATGGCTGTGTTTCCTTCTAACTCTAACCTGGACACATAACTACTATATCACAAACTCACCATAACAAACAATAAACTAGAATAGTGCAGTGCACTGACAGTAACTCACCACAGCATAACACCAAACTTTGCAAATAAAACCTTCTAGAACCCAGAACCATCAACCAAATACTAAAATCAGCAAGTGTTTGCAGGTTGGTGAAAATGCTCCTTATTGATGAAAATGGTGTAACAACAATCACCAGAAGACAAATAGAAGTGTTCTTAAAGAAAACTATACGTTTGCATCCACTGATTTCCCATGCCTGGAGATCGATGGCTTAAGGAAATTGACAAAGTTTCTTGAAAGTACCCATTGAACCCTGTGATAGTCACATGCTTGTGTTCGAAGACCAGGGAACATGGAGGACCGTGGACCGGCAGCCCTCTCACATTCCAGTTAGCGTAGTATCGTTTTTGGTTGTGAACGATGTGCAGCGGGCGATCCTCCCAGATCAGAGTGTGTTGGAGGGTAAAGAATGATTGTGGATTCCTTTGGTGGTGGACTCAAGCAGCGTGTTTGCGGTGGCTGAGGATACCGAGCCAGGAACTACAACTACTAACTGGCTGGCATTTGCAGGATATTATGGCCCTAAAATTGATGAACCAACTTCACTTCAAGATTTATATAATGTCCACTTGGAGATCAATGTTCCTATTATACTAGGGGCCACTTTAATGTCTTGATTGATCCAATAAATGATAAATCATCTCCCAGGACTATAGTGAACACCGCAAAAACAAGAGACTTTTTAAAACTTATGATAGAGAATTTGGGCTTAACAGATATATGGAGAGAAAAGGGGGGCAAGGATAACAGATATAAATTTAAGAATAAAAAGTATGAGCTTTCTTCAAGAATTAATGTTTTCTTAGTTAACAGTAGGATTGGTAATAAGGTCTCCAAAGCACAACATTTAGCAGAGCACCTATCAGATTACTCAGCTGTTAGGTTGGTATTTACACTGAATCAACCACTGACTCAAAAGAGAGGGACATTAAATCATGTTCTATTAATGAATACCAATTTTGTCAAAATCTTAAAGAAAGAGACTAAGGAAGTTTTTGAGATCTGCATACTATTAATATTCACATAGTTTGGGACACTTACAAAGCTTTTATAAGGGGACGTCTTGTTAGCCATTCTATAAATCAGATCAGGGAAAGAAAAGCAAAAATGGAGACATTAAAACATGTCATAACCAAGTGATCGAAGGAACTAGAGAGCACCCGAATACACAAGCCCAGACAGACTTTAATACAGGATAATTGACAGGAAGCAAAGTTCAGATGATCTAGTTTCTTATTAGAAGTAGTCCAAAAGAATTGGGAGGCCAATAGGATTTCCCTCTATGAATATGGAGAGGGTTGTGGGAAGCTGTTGGCATGGAAAACCAATTCGGAACAGAGTAGGAATAAAATCGCTAGGATTTTAGACCTTACAACAGGCAGACAGTGTAAGGAAGATAAAGAGGTGGAGGAGGCTTTTGTAGGGTTCTTTAAAGATCTATACAATGAAGATTTAGAAGTACCAATAGCACAATTACAAACATATCTTGAGGGAATAGATATCCCACGATCTCCGAAGTGCAGAAATAAGCTCGGAAGAAGTAATGTTGGGAAAGGGAAGAACAAAAAAAGAGAAAGCAGCAGGCCCGGGCAGCTTACCAAATGAGCTATAAGGCTCTAAAAAAGGAACTGGCCCCATGGTTTAAAGAACTGATAAATAGTGCTTTTTTAGATGGAAAAGATCTATCACACTCCTGGAAAGAAGCAACAATTAGTATTATTCTAAAACCAAATAAAAACCCCAAAGCATGCAAGTCTTGTGGGCTGATTTTTCTTTTAAATTCAGGTTATAAAATATATAAGCAAATTTTGGCAAAACAATTAGAGAGGGTCATTGTTCAACTGATACATCCTGACCAAAAGGATTTCATGAAGGGGAGATACCTGCACAATTTGACTCAGGAACTGATTGTAACAATAGATTTAGCCACAATAAGTAACATGCCCCTGACAATTCTCACTTGTGATGCTCCTAAAGCAGTTGATAGGGTCCAATGGCTCTTTTTACTACAGCTAATTAAGCATCAAGACTTAGGGGAGAATTTCTCAAGAGCAGTGTCTGCGATATACAATGATCCCATGGCTAGGATCTTGATGAATGGGAATCTCACGGATCGGATAAACTGAAATAATGGAGTGGAACACTAATTGTTCCAGTCCGCTGGTCAAACAGGAGATAAGATAGTTGGGAGTACAGGTGGTACAAAATCTTAGTGCCCTGGCTCAGATTAACCTTAAAAAGGCAAAAAAATAAACAATTTATCTATTGAGGGCTTGGAACAGTTTGCCTTTATCGTTCCTAGGCAGATCAAACCTTCTGAAAATGGCCATTATACCCAAAATCACATTTATATTTGATGCCTTCCCCTTAGAATTTAGTGTGAAGGATGTTAAAAAAAGTACAAGGAATAATGTGCAGTTTTATTTGGGCAGACAAAGGGGTGAGGATTGGGTGGAAAAAGGTACTCTAGAGGAAGATTTATGGTGGAATTGTAAGCCCTGACCTGGTAATGTATTGTCTGTCTTTTCAATTTAAGGCCTTTAGATCTTTGCTCTTATATAATGTATCTTATACTCCTCTCTTTAAGGCCTTAACAACAGAGGAAAAGGCAACGGACAACTTTTTTCTATATAAATTTGGCCACCCAAAATGCTACAGAAAAGTAAGATTAACAGTCCTGAAAGCTGCATGTTGTCTATGGTACCAGATAAGACGGATCCTTGAAATACCATACTATTGTGACTCTGCTCCTATCTGGGATTCCCCGGGGATGCTTTTGTGCCTTTTAGATAAATTGGCAGCTCCATTAGGGGGAGCAGGGATAAACAAATGGGGACAGTTATTGCAAGACAATAGATTAGTCTCATGGGAAACGTTGGAAAGAGCAACAGAGGGATGGCTTTCTAAGTTTAAATACTACCAACTTTTGAGCAGGGGGAATGCATTGAAGAAAGTAGGTGAAAGTAGTAGGGAATTTGAAAGAGAGGTCCAGCTAAGATCCCCTCTGAAGAAGGAGGTAGCTAAATGGTATTTGGTGTTAACCGAGGCCGGTGAAGATCCTCATTCCATGCTGGGAGCAATTTGGAACGAGGACCTGCCCAGTCCGCAGCGGGATACCTTATGGGAAGTATTGATGACTACTTTTTGGGCTACTGTAAAGTCCACACCACTCAAGAAAACCATCTCTTTACGTTGCATAGAGCGTATTGGACACCAAAGAAGCTTTTAAAGATGGGGAAACAAGAGCTGAAGAAATGTCCCAAGTGTGATGAGGAAAGAGCTGACGATGTCCACATGTTTTGGCGGTGCCCTCTGCTAGAGTCCTTCTGGTTGGAAGTGGGTAAGATAGTCAAAGAACTTATAAATCAAGACATTGAGGTAAGCCTACCAATGGTAATATTTGGGGTATATGAGGGTGGGGAAAAACTATCCAAGACACAGAAATCCTTACTGTTAATATTAATTTTGCTGGCAAGGAGGGAGATTTGTATAAAATGGGTACAGCCAATTATTCCAAATAAATTGGAGCGGGTATCTTCAATTCGAAGAATAAACTCCTTATATCGTAAACGCTCTTTAGGGAAAAAATTCAATTTTTGGGAGATATGGGAGAAATGGGAGGAGTAATGAGGATCATGAATGGAGAGTAAACAAGCTGAATGAGAAATCGGTCATATGATTGAGTTTGAGTTTAAATCATTTCTAAAGCGCGCGTACACCTGACGGTTTCATGGCGCTGTAGTACACTGAACCTCAATTAGCGGAGGAGACCAGGGGCCAATGAGGGATTATTGAGGAAAAGCCTGTAGGAAAAGAAAGGTTTTTAATGAATTTCGGAAAAGAGGGTATTGGGTGGAGGATCTCAGGTGGAGCGGGAGAGAATTCCAGAAGGTGGGGGCGAGTGTGGAGAATTTAGAGCCTCCCCATTTTTTTCGCCGAAACCGGGGAACAGTCAGCAGGTGTTGAGAAGAAGATCGCAGTTCCCTTGCTGGGGCATAGAGTTTAATCTCGGAAGAGATAAAGGCAGGGGCGGATCCTGACTGAGCCTGAAAAGTGATGCAACCCATTTTGAACTGGGAGCGTCCGCGAATAGGGAGCCAGTGCAAGGATTTTGCCAAATTGTAGACTAGACGAGCGGCCTGGTTCTGCACCAGCTGTAGCCGTAGAATATTATATGCAGGCATACCGCAGTATAGAGCGTTGCCGTAGTCTAATCGAGAAATGACCATAGCCAGTACAATGAGTTTTAGGGCAGAGAAAGAGAAGAAGCGGGAGACCTTGCGGATAGTGCGGAGTGAAAGGAAGGAAGAGGACACCACTGAACTCACCTGGGAGTGCAGAGTGAGTTGATCATTAATCTTAAAACCAAGCGTTTTGACGGAAGGAGAGGGGGATGGCCGGGGACCAAGGGAGGGGGGCCAAAAGAGGGGAGACCAGGGACTGGCACAACCACCTGTCAAAACCAGTTCGGTTTTGTCTGGGTTTAATTTCAGGTGGTTGTGGTTCATCCAGTCCCGGATGAAGATCATAGTGGTTTGAAAGTTAGACATAGAGTCAGGGGATGAAGATAGGGAAAATATGAGCTGGAGGTCATCCGCATAGTTATATACGGAGACCTCCATTTGTTGAAGGGCAAAGATGTGAGGGGCTATGTACAGATTAAAGAGTAGTGGGGAAAGGGAGGAACCCTGGGGGACCCCGCATGGAACCTTACATGGTTCGGCTGAGAAGTCGCCCAAACGCAACGCTTGGGTGCGGTCCCTTAGGAAGGAGGACAACCAGACCAGGGCCGCACCGCCGACCCCGGCCGCCCCGACACGGGAGAGTAAGATGGAGTGGTCCACCGCGTCAAAGGCGGCGGAGAGGTCGAGGAGGACCAGGGCCTGGGGAAGGTTAGTGTCCATGCCTTCTCTAAGGTTGTCAAGGACGGATAACGCCACGGACTCGGTGGAGTGTGCGGGGCGAAATCCGGCCTGACGGGGGGCTAATACTTGGTTTTCTTCCACTTAGGCGGTGAGGGCTCTGGTCACATGTCGTTCCAGTACTTTCCCTCAAAAGGGTAGTAAAGAGATGGGACGGTAGTTGACAGGAGCAGATTAAAATGTAAATAGCTGATTCTTAGGCGTGAGAAATGCACTCTGAAAAAGCCTCAGCTAGATGGCCGTGGGGCTGGTTTAGAGCGCACTGTGGATGCTCCTATTCTTAGGAGAAAAGTCCTTGGAGTTGCCAGCTTGATCTGCCTAACCAAGCCTAGATCTGCCTATTGATGTTACATGAGGACAAAAATAGATATATATTTTAAAAGAAACATTTCTGAAATGTATTACTGTATGATGTAATAATATACAGATGTATATTTGCTAAAGAGCAAATGAATTTGCCATTTTTTTCATCACTCTCCACAGTTTATTTTCCCTGGGAAAATACCCTCATGTATAAAACAGCCATTTATGGGCACGGTCTGAACTCCTTCACAGCAAGGATAGGGTAATCTTACTAAGTTGCAGATCATTGACTACCCACAGTTCACAGTGTTTCTCACATTTGATAAAACCTAGGCACTGATTTATGAAGTGTTAGATGTAGGCCTAGGTGAAAGTTAAATTACGCCTTGTTATGCAAATTTACAAAAATGACTCCAATATGCAAATCAGCATACTCATCTATATATATAAAAACGAAAGTAAGTCTGTTTGTCCTATATGCATTACTACACCATTCATCCGATCGGCATGAAACTTTGGGAAGTTGTTGAGTACACTCCTGCGAAGGTTTCTGGCAAAACAATTAAAAAAAATTTTTTTTAAAAATTGTTAAAAGTTGTTGAGTACACTCCCACGAAGGTTTCTGGTAAAATTGTTAAATATCGGCCCTCATAGTTTTTCCAATACTGAACGTTTACAGTTTCCGGTGTGACTCGCTTTTGCAATGACCATCAACAAAGCACGAGGACAATCGCTGCATGTGTATGGACAGATTTGGAGAATCCGTGCTTCTCACATGGACAACTGTATGTGGCCAGTTCACACGTCAGAAAAACTTCTGATTTATTCATGTACGCACCAGACGGAAAAACAAAAAATACCGTGTATCCACAAGTACTCGAATGAATAAACAGAAGTAAAACAACACTTTAAAATGTTTTCCATATTAAAATGAATACGTTTCAATAAAAATGACACAATGTAAATTAAATGTTATCATAACAAGTTTCTTTAAATTTCCTTTCTTCTGAGATCGCAGCAACGCGCAACGGGTAAGCTAGTGCGATATAAAATGTCATGCAAATTACTCCAATATGAAAATCTGCATACTCATGCGATAAAAATTCATGCAAATAGTGCAATTACGCACAGGAACAAAAGAATGCGAATGGCTAGTGTTCACGGTGGTTTTCTTTAAATTCATATTTGTAACAAAAATTGATGGAAGGATGCTTTTTTAGCTAAAATATGGCATGAAATTATAGCAGTTCACATAAGTATTTGTAATTTCTTTAATTTTGCTGGGATTTCACACAATTACCCAGAAGCAAATTGCGTAGATTTTTGCACATGGCACCTGAAAAGGAAGGTTTGACATCAGCCCACTCACTGCCCTAGCACAGAAGCAAATGTACTGATTTATGGAGCTTCTTCCCTGGGAAGATGGACAGGCCTGTCCTCACTCTGCAGCTCTCCAACACTCTACAGATTGCAGAGGAATAAGAGAAGAATGTGTGAGAGGTGTGTGAGAATTTATGACAGAAAAGTGTTATTGCTTCAGCTCTCCTTGACATCTTTTGATGCATTGATCATATACTGCTTTCTCTTGCACTTCCAGTTCTCACCTAGCTGTTGGGAAGGAGGGAGGCATTGCAGATATGGTTCATTCTCTCGAAAAATGAAGTGCTAAAGTCTTGAGTGTAGCATGCAGGGTGAGATCACAGAGAGATGTAATGTAATATCCCCGCACTGGCCCTTATCCTATGAGCCTTGTCCAGAGCAGCTTTCAGAGTGCGGCCATTTCTAATACATCTTTGCTCTCTAGTTTCTAATTTATTATAGAGTTGGACAGAGAGCCAAAAACAACCCTTGGAAAGTTTCATTAAAAGTGCCAAGTATCAGTGAGAAGGCTCAGAAAGGTATCTCTTAGAATGATACCGTCTGATTCTAAGATATGTTTGAAAGAGTGGGGTGAAACTACATTTTCAAGACCTTTTTTTGAAAATATATTTTTTAAGTAGTCTTTCTTGAAATACCCTCTCTTTCAAAGTCTGCCTTCGTTTCCAGGAAGGCTAGACACTTGCCAAGACAGCCAGAGTGATAAAGCTTTTTATGAAAGCAAGGTTTCTACCTGCTAGTGCTATTAATACATTTTCTTCCTATACACTGTGGCTGCTTTTACTCTGTAATCAACACTCAGCTAGTGGGGTCTGTGTCGGGGCTGCAAATGTATTAAGACTAATCCCAGGTGACAATTTTTGTATGCTTGCGAAATTTGCAAATAATAATGGGGCATATTACCAAGCAATAGTGATAATTATCGCTATTGCTTGGTTAGAGACAAAAATTTACCGCTGAGCTGCGGCGATTTTTTACCGCAAATAAACCTTGGTATTACCAAGGTTTATCGCAAATGCGATAAAAATCGCTGCAATGCATGAATATTGCTGAAAAGTCAGCGATATTCATGCATTACCGAGCTAATGCTCTTAGCCATGTTATCCACCTCCAATTGGATAACATAGCTAAGAACTGCTCAGGGCAGGTGTTAGCTTTTCAAAAGTTGGTAATACGAGATAGCGATGTTAGCGACTGTTTCCAGTCGCTAACATCTTAGCACGCCCACTTTGCATGTCATTAGTGATAAATATCACTGACATGCAAAGTGGGGCCCAAGATGGTCGCTATCTCCTACTAACTGTCGCTAACTGGTGTTAGCAACAGCTAGGTAATAGGGAGATAATTTTATCTCCGCTTTCTTGGTTTTTAAAGCCAAAAAAGCGGAGATAAACCCCCTTGATAATATGCCCCAATGTTTTGTGATTATATGATCGTGGGAAACTGGCTCGAGAAGACATCTCTCTGAGAGAAATATTCTGCTCCAGCCATTCTCCAGCTGGAATTATGCTTTAGTTTTCATGGAAAGCACGTCGACATGTGAACATTTTCAGCAAAATACCGGCAACATCAAATTCACAATATTTGCTCAGCACTGCAGAATGTTTATGAAATTTCATGAAACCACAAAACAAAAGTGCACAATTTTGCGCAATCACAGACAGGATTGATCAGATTTCTATGCTGCTTTTGTGTAATTTCTGACCTGACCTTGTGATGCTACTTCTAATGTATAAAGTTCCACTTGAGAGAAGGCCGTCTGTGCAACAGACCAGCCCTAAAACATCCGTGCCAATATTTAAGGGTTGCTCATATGTAAGGGCTGACAATATACATGAGGCTGTTTATCCATGACACTGGACAAACATATTTTTTTTGGGGTTGTTGGAACTGTGGAATCACAGAATAAAATGTTAGTGATTTTGTGATTTAGTATTTCCTATGAAGCACACTAATACAATTGAGGTTGAGTGCAGGAGGCAAGATGAAACGAAACCTTATTATTGGGGTTGGAGGTGATAAGAAAGACTGGGCCCGATTCACAGAACTAACTTAAGACAAAATCCTAAACTTACTACTTTTGGTATTCACAGAAGTTAGGATTTTGTCTTAAGTTTGTCTTAAGACAGACTTAAGACAGACTTAAGACAAAATCCTAACTTAAGTCTGTCTTAAGTCTGCTTAAGTCTGTCTTAAGACAAACTTAAGACAAAATCCTAACTTCTGTGAATACCAAAAGTAGTAAGTTTAGGATTTTGTCTTAAGTTAGTTCTGTGAATCGGCCCCATCGTTCATAGAAAATCATTTGCAGTTAAACTGAACAAAATAACAAAAATACGTTTTTAGAATATCCCAAATTTCCTATTCCCGTGTGTAAGTGTAGTAAGGTTGTGAAAATGAAACCAATATTTTTTCAGAGGTTGAGGATGACATTTATCATTTCTCCACTTTTTCCTTTTTGTTTAATCTTGCCATCACAGTCCATCACTGACTCCTGTATCTCTCCTGTTTTATCTTTTAGGGAGGGACTGGAAGCAAATTAGCATTATGTTCGCTTCTTGCTTTGGGATATCCTTTGGTGAACCATCATGTTGCAGGAAGGTACACGGAGGAAAGCCTCAAGATAAGGGATGGGCCAACCTCAAACACGGTTGAAGGGAGGAGAATGGTTTGCCTTCAGTTTAAGGGGAATAAGGTGATAGGAGATACTTTGGGGTTCTGGAGATAGGGGAATTTGGAAGGGATACATTCCTAGGGAAGGACAGAAGCAGTGAGATAACTTTTGAGGGTGGTGTGAGATAGAGGATAGTGGTAGATGAACATGTTACTGTGGCAGAGAAGAAGATAGTGGGTGATTGTTCTCACAGCTGGAAAGAGATGCATCTACCAATTGGCTCTAGCCCCCTGCTAGTGTGAAGAGATGCTAATACTGACTTGGACATTTAGGGGCAGATTTATGATAAGTGGCGCATCCCCAGGGATGCGCCAGTTATTTTGCGCCGCTGCTCCGCCACCCATGGTGTGCCACAATGCGGCGCACCATGGGGCAAAAACGGCACAGATGCGTGACGCATCTGTGCCGTAAAGGTGGCGCATTGCTGGAGTTGCGTCGCAAGCGCGCGCAGCTCCAGCAAGGCCCGGAGGTGCCCCATCTTAACAATGCTGCGTCAAGACCTACGCCTGCTTCAAGCAGGTGCAGGGTTTTGACGTAGCATTGACCTGGAAGTGACTGAGTGAAATCTTATAGATTTCACTCAGCCACTTTTGCGAGGCGCACCTGCCCCGGAACGCCCACCCTGCGCCGGAACGCCCACAAGTGGCGCAGGGCTTTACAACGTGACGCATCTGCCTAGATGCGTCACGTTGTAAATGGGTTGTAGGGATGCGCCACATTTACGCCGCATTTGCGTGACGCAAACGTGGCGCATTCCCAACATAAATCTGCCCCTATAAAACTTTGCACCATGTAATGATTGAAGACTTTAAACAAATTGGGTGGGGTGCAAGTCAGAAGGCTTTGGAACTTTCACATCCAGAATGGGAGAAGAAATTATCTTTTCATGGGGAAATATATTTTTTTGAAATGTAAAAAAGAAAAAAAAGATCTTTGTAAAATGCTTTTAACTTCCTCCACTTGCACATGAAAAAGAGCATTAATCAGGAGGGATAGTGAAACCAATATCTTCCACAAACAGAAAATGCGGCATAAAAGATTGGAATAATTACTCAGAATTGCCTCATCCAAGGCTTAACGAATCACAAGTTTGTAAAGTATGTATATATTTAATCCCACCCTACAAGTAATATGTAAGAAATTGTGATCCGACTCACTTAATCCCCTGGATTTTTTGCTTTTGGACTACCTGTTTTTTAGCATTGTATTGTGCGTGAATCTCATTAATGGAGGTTCACTGACTGTAGACCCTATGAAACTGGATTAGAAGTGCCTTTTAACATGGGGTTTGCTTCCTCACAGCGTGGTTAGCTGCATGTGAACAGGTTGAGCGAGTGGAACTACTGTCCAGCTAAACCTGGTATCTGCACATGGATAGCCTGTCACAGAAGAGATCATTCAGAGATTGGCACTGGCCCAGTGTAGGTCTTATACTGTGCATCAGCACCATAGTGAAGGATGAAGCACTTAACTGAAAAGACTTTATACTTACTACATTACACATTGAGTGAAATCTGCACCAAACTCCAATATTGCTGTAGTTAAAACTAAAGATTGATGCAACATACCAACCTAAGTGTAAACAGGAAACACAGGTACACATATGATATAGGTTCTCTCATATTTACATCTTTCTAGCACTCTACGTTTTTCTTAACTTTCTGAGCCAGTTTCCTAATTAGATTTCTGGTTGTGAATTCTCCATCTTGGCCAATTTAGTGACTTTGCTAACCAGCCAGAGGACTAAAATCATTCTTCACACAGGAGCCCCATTTGTCAGAGTTAGCTTGATAGCGATGAGAGTTGCAGAACTGGAATGTGCTGATGCTCCTATCACTCTGCACCGTGCCTGGGAGGGCTTAGCACACGTAGACCAAAGCAGGGCATCCACTTTCTCACATTAAAGTCTATATGGGACAGTTATTTATGATCACATATCCAGTGATGAGCATTGTACTAACAATCTGTTAGGCCTGTCAGCCTTTGGATGGTCTTTCCCCCAAACATTTTGCCTTTCTCCTCCGCTTTTTGCTGATCTAGTTTTTGCTGGTCTCAGGTCTCTGCACACTTTACCACTACTAACCAGTGCTAAAGTGCATGTGCTTGCTCCAGAAAACATGGTAACATTGGCTAATACCCAATTTGCATATTTAGTTTATTTATAAGCCCCTAGTAAAGTGGTACTACATGTACCCAGGGCCTGTAATTTAAATGAAAATAGTGGGCCTGCAGCACTCATTGTGCCTTCCATTTAATTTGCCCTTTCAAACATGCCTCAGGCCTTCCATTGAAGCCTGTGGGTGCACTTACACTGTCATTTCGATCTGGCAAAATAAACATTTTGCCAGCCCAAAGATATCTTTTTAAAACAAATTAGTTACCTCTAGGATAGGCCCTGGACAGCTTAGAGAGTAGGGTTCAGTGAATTTAAAAAGTTGGACACATACTTTTAAGTTTTCCATGCTTAGCACTCTTATATTAGTTTTCACTTTTGCAAGGCCTACCTCTCCTATAGGATAACATTGGAGTTACCTTATTACAATTAATACGTTGTAGCTTCCAAATGAAAATGTGTAACCAGTTTATGTTTGGTGTCTTTGGAATTGTAATGAAAAAGCATCTCTTATGGTGAAGTTGGGTTTTAAATTACAATTTAGAAAATTCCACTTTTCGAAAGTTGGCATGTTCCTGCCTTAACCGTTTTGTGCCTCCAGCCTGTGTCTGGCCACATGACTAGGTGAAAAGTTGGGCTTGGTGTATTCCTCCTAGACAGCCACACAGAATACAGAGCATTCCTTAGTGGTCGGCCTGAACTTGTGACTTTCTACTGGTCTCGCACGATCAGCTAGCTGCAGTTGGCTCTGTGTATGTGCTTCTTGGTGCATTTCATAATTACCTGTAAAACTTTTTTTATTAATTTATTTTTTGGCATATCAAGAAAACAAAAGAACAAGGCAAATTACAGTCAATGTGGCATTAAGTTCAACAGATACAGCTAAATGAGTCAGTTATACATTACAGGTTATGCATACTTTCCTTTTAACCATGGTTTCTGTCCCGCCTGCAATGTCCGTGGGAATCCCCCTCTCATTAGTTCTAAATGTCATGTTAGTTGCTCATACTTTGTTCCCCCCATTATCCATAATTACCTTTAAAACTTCATACCTCCATTTCTTTTGATTGTATTTTGTTTTTTTTTAAAAATTTTTTTATTTATTTATTTTATTTATTTATTTTATTTATTCTTCACTGTATTACTATTTGAAATGTTGCACACATTCTTCGCACGTTACCTCTAGGTTAAGCCTCATTCCTTGGTTCTAAGCTACCAGAGGATTGAGAACAAGTTAATTTAGAGTTTGCTTGTGACCTCACCCTCACAAGAATTGTGGTGCAGCTTGAGAAGGTTTCACCCCCACAACCAGTAACCCAATTTCTTAAAATGCCTTCCTGAATAAGATTAAAATGTTTGCAGCACCGACCTCTGGATGCAAAAGATGTATGCTAATAGCCCTTTATTAATGCTAACCACAACACGTAAGATAGCTCAGTGATACCCAACAACCAAATATGTCCTGCCCAATCACACTAAAAATGAGAATATCACTGAAAACAGCCGCTCTCTCTCCATTCATGATCCACAGTCAGTCAGCTTCTTTCTCCTATTGACATAGAGCCATGAACATGCAAGATAAGCAACTCCAATTGAGAAATAGGTGAAACATAATTTGCATGTGCATCACTGAGTCCTTCACAGGTTAAGCTATTTTACAAACGTACCAAATTAAGTTATACAAGCAACATCATTGAATCATTCAATGTGTGTTTGCAATGTGAAAAATAGCTGTAAACGATATATATACACAGTAGGTTGTACCCTCGCTCTGCCAAGCATTCTCAATAGGGGTCCTAACCGAGCACATGCTTAGGCTTTGATTAGACATGTTGAATGTGGGAAATTGCCACTGATATTGTTGTGACAATGTTGTTCATGTGCCAGTAATGAAATGAGCAGGTTCTATATCTGTTTCATGACTCCATTATGCCAGTGTTGTTAATGTGTCCTAGCTACTTAAGACAGTGGGCCTCCAGCGACAATTTCCGCGTACCCACTCAAGGATTCAACCATGTATGTGCCACCATGGCACAGTCAAGTTGATGAAAGGGAGTGGTGGGTAGAGAACAGTGAAGGGACACTGTCCATAGGCCCCACCTCTTGCTGTGCAGGCCTTGGCTGGGACTGCTGCAGCCTTGGAATTCTGGAGTGAGTGAGAGTGGGACAGTAGAGCTAAGGTCCACAAGAGGCTGCATATGGGTCTTCGGGGGCAACAACTACCATGGAAAAGTGGTAGATGATACACAGTGTTATTGACACAGTTATAGTGAAGGCAGGGCCGTGCTTGCGCTCATTGCTATGTTAGCATAGGCTTATTAGAAGTTTAAACGCCATTTTACTTTTTTGCTGCTTTTGCACACAACACTACATGTAACTGTTGTTGTAAGTTAGGCTGTGTGAAATTCTTCACATGAGAATGGCTTGTTTTCAACATCCCTAGACTTACATATCAACCTTAGTCTGCACAGTGAGTGCTGAAGCCTCCAAGGTTATCATAACAATGTTTGGTGTTGTTCGGGCTTATCGGCTCATGCTCTAGACACAACATGCACGCAGCTGCAGCTAGCTGAAATACTGGAACCTTTAATATTGCACTGCATGCATGATTTGAACACTTGGAAAAAATCCGTTTTCACAGAGAGAGAGAGCTCATGCAGATCCTGATGTGATTCATCTCTATTGAACTTGGAGGTATGGGGTTCCCCATTCAAGCCTAAGAGACCTTCTATTATTATATAACACCTAGTTCCTAGCTAGGTAGAGTGGCATACAAGGGACTGTAGGACCTGTTTCCAGTATCATTATAATATGATTTCTCCCTTTGTGTTTTATGGAATTGTAACAATGCAGATTATATTATTTTCAATCATATGCCTGCTTATGTTAGCAAAAATGCTGCATCTTAGAGCACTTTGTTAAAATAAACATTTTAAACTTGATCGTGTCTCTTTTTAACCATGTTGTGGACTGGTATGAGAATAAAACGAAAGAGTGTTCTTGATTCCCACCATTCCTGAGTGTATCCTAATTCACATGTTCTGGGTTGTCTAATCATCGGTACCTTTGCTGTAGGACGAAGAGCTAATGAGACACTGATGCTAGTTGGTTAGGGGTTCTAGGTACTGAGGTGAGTTATTTGGTTCACCACAATTCACTGAGGTCCTGGGTCTCTGTGCACAGTTCTGTGTATGAGCAGAATCCCTGCAACACAGTGTTAGTAGTTGTAAGCAAGCATGGAAGTCTTGTAGGCTACTCCTTCGTTGCCTACACCTTCACCCAGAACTTAGTTGAAGGTAGCAAAATGGAACTAGAAGCAGCCAATTTGTGTGCATATACACTCTGTACAGACTAACTTACTCCGTCACTGAGGGGCATATTACCAAGGGCCTTATCTCCGCTTTAGCTGGAATTTTTCCCGCTAAAGCGGCGATAATTTAATCGCCCTATTACCTAGCTGTCTCTAACACCAGTTAGCGACAACTAGTAGGAGATAGCGATCATCTTGGGGCCCACTTTGCATGTCAGCGATAATTATCGCTAATGACATGCAAAGTGGGCGTGCCAAGATGTTAGAGACTGGTAACAGTCGCTAACATCGCTATCTCCTATTACCTACTTTTGGAAATATTTGTGTTACGCGCGAATATCTCCAAAAGCTAACGCCTGCCCAGAGTAGTTCTTAGCCATGTTATCCAATGGTAGGTGGATAACATGGCTAAGAGCATTAGCTCGGTAATGCATAAATATTGCGGACTTTTCAGAGATATGCATGCATTTCGGCCGATTTTAATTGCTTAGGAGATAAACCTTGATAATAGCAAGGTTTCAAAACGATAAAAATAGGCGAAGCACGGCGATAAAATTATAGCCGCTAACCAAGCTTAGCGATAATTATCGCTTATTCTTGGTAATATGCCCCTTAGTCATTTATTTGCTCAACTCCTCATATTGTAACACCATTGCATCTTTACAGCCCATGCTGCTATGATGTAATATATACTTTTATTCCATAGAATGCCCAGCGGAATATGTGCCTTGTAAAATAAATCTCACTGCCAGCCTCTTTTAGTTATGTTCAGGCTTCTGAGACTGCACCTGAGAGTTCTGTGCTTTCCTTTTTAACATTGTTTTTAATTATAATTCAGTCATAATGACACGTAACGAAGTTGCCACACGAAAAAAGACAAGAAATACAGAAATACAGAAAAAGAGAGAAAAAAACACGACAGTCTGGAAACCAGCATAATTATACTTCTTTAAATATCAAACTCAAATAAAGTCCAGATCTGCCTACATCTCTACAATTTCTGTTTGATTTAGCCACCTGGTATTCAATGAATACGCTATTTTCATTCCACCATTCAAAGAAAAGGGAAGCTTTCAGGTTTTCTCTTTACTTGCTACTTAATGATAGGAAACAAGCATTGATAACATTCCGGCTCAAAAATAACTTCCTTGTACAGCATATCACTTAAAGGCTGGGAGAAATATGCATATTTTTTCTTAAGAAATTTGGTAGAATTCCATGAACAATTATGTTTTCATAGTAACATGTTATTTGCTTGCATCTACTCTTGAGTCATGTTTTTGACCCGAGGTCACCTCGTGTCAAAACGTCTAGAAACATACAAGCAGGAGACTGGTTTGAGTAGAAAATCTCTGTAGGCACAACGTTTTCTGTGTGAATCAATTTCCCAATGGTATCTCATGAGACTTTTTTTGAACCGTAAGATGCACTCTTTGTTTGCAACATTATGCACAATTGAGTAATGTGCAATTTTGAGAAATTTCAAATTTTGCACATAATACAAAGGGCCATATGTATCAAAAAGTGATTTTTTGCGAATCGCTATTTGAGAATTGCAAAATGCTATGTATGTAGGATTTGCAATACATTTTGCGAATCCTACATATTCCTTAATTGCGAATCGCAAATTGCGATTCGCAATTAAGGAATACCTCCCCATTCATTGCTATGGGCCTATAGGCCCATAGGAATGAATGGGAAGACATTCTCAATTTGCGATTAGCAATTAGCGAATCGCAAATTGAGAATGCAATTTCAAGGGTGCAGGGGTGTCCAAAGGACACCCTGTTGCACCCCTGAAATAAGCATGGGTGCACATGTGGCGCACATACATGCCCTAAGGGCATGTCTGTGCTTCACATTGCACTTTGAAAAATGCAAAAAAGAGTATTTTTTAAGGAAATCGCAAATTACCATCAACTTCAAGTTGGTGATAATTTGCGGTTTCCTTAGGCAAGTTTGCACTTTTTTGGTGCTTCTTACATTGCATTTAAGGAATCGCAAAATTTGCGATTCCTTATTTTGCACGCAGATTTGTTTGATACATACCATTTAGCAAAAATGCGTTCGCAAACGCCGAAATTCTATTAAGGTCTTGGAAACCTTTGACCAGAAATCAAATAGAATGGGGCACTGAGCAAATATATGTGTGTTTTTAGTCATAACAAAAGAGCATTCAGGACATTTCTCTTGAATTTACTGAAGCAGTTAAGTGATCTTAGACAGTATTAATCAAAAATAAAATACAACTCAATATTGAATAGTTATGAAAACTGAGGGCCTCATTTACTTATTTTTGGCATAGGGTGGCGGCACAAGCCTTCCGGCCGTGTTGCCCTATGTCAAAAGAAAAGGGAAGGAATGCAATAGATCCATAAGATACAGCACATTCCTGTACTCTTTCACAGATGTACAAAAGGCTTCCTGCGCCAATGCAGGCACACATGTGCCATGGTGCAAGGCTATTTGTGGAAATCAGGTTGTTATTGTGGAGGAAGTGACACCCTTACATCACCCCTGGGGAGGCGTAGTGGTAGACTTCTGATGCATCTCCAGGCGTACAGCATGTTGTATATCTGGGAATGTGTCAAATGCAATGAGTGTTACGTGGGAACACCCATCGTAACACCCATGGCATACCTCCCTATCGCAGTGTAAAGCAACACAGCAACTTGAACTGCGTTGCCTCGCATCATATCTATGAGGCCATGAAAAGATACACAGGGTGGCTCTCTGTGGCCTTATAGATATCAGTAAGCCCAGTGTGCCACTGGAATGTCAAGAACATTGCGGTGGCACACTGGGCATGTAAATAATCCCCTGATTGTATGTTACATCAATTAAGCATGATAACGAAACACACCATTTTATGCCCAAAATGATTACATTTCATCAGAAAAAAGTCAAAAATTCTGTGTGTAGTCCAGCCTTCCAAGCTTTGAAACAAAGGTCATGAAAAATACTGGCCAGCTCTGAATAGTGCCAAAGTTAAGATGTTATGTGAAGGGCTGAGATATTAAAGCATTTCTTAATTTTACCCCACACACTAAAGAAGGTGTAAATGTAAATTGATACTTGTATAGCACACTACTCACCCGCAAGGGTCTCAAGGCGCTTGTACGAATACCGCTGTGGAACCCATCCTGGCTTTCCCTGTGGGGCGTCCACTCCTGGGCACCCCCAAGGTGGAGGCCAGGCATCCTTAGCGTTGTGGAGATTAAGCAAGCTATTGCCCAGAGTTGCACTCCATGATTGGAATAGGCACCAAGGCGAGAATTATCAGGTACGTGGAATTTTTGAGCCCAAGACCTGGCAAGGCAGGGAATTGAACCCTGGTCCCGGGCTAGACCTCTGCATCAGGGTCTGCCGCTCTAACCATTGAGCCACACTTCTCTTGTGATGTTACTACATTTAACTTTTTGTAAAAACTTTGGATCCTCAAAAGTGAACAACATATCTACTTAATAAAATCAAAATAAGTCCATTTAAATGGTGATTTCAATGAAAATTAGTAGAAATTGGGTTTCTAGTTGGCAGAGTGCACCATGTCTAAGTAGGAACCACAATCATAGTCAGGGAACATCAGATACAGAACCTAAATTAACCTGTGCTCACCCTCTAGTAGCATCCAGTATTAACTTAAGAGGCAATGTGTAACATATTTGTGCAACACTTTGTTTACAGTAACACAGGGAAAATCCCACCAAAAAGACTACACAGAGTTTAGAAAAATAAAGAATATTTGAGTAAAACAAGACCAAAGCAACAAAAATCCAGTACGTATGTCTGGAGTTATCAAGAAACGAGAGAACCAAAAAGTAGTGCTTAGAAGCAAATAGGGCTAGGGGTGACTTTAGATCACGCTAGTCCGATGTAAATCCAAAGTTCAGGCTGACCAAGATCGAGGGGCCTCCGGCTACAGGACTCATGCAGGTCCAACTGAAAAAGTACATAGGATAGAGCAAGTGTCAATGTTGAAGACTTGATACGTCGGTTCTGATCTGCCCAAGCAATGAAGGCTTTGTCGATGAACCCCTTTACGATACGGGTGATGAGTCACTGTTGAATAATTTTACCTGTGTGCCAACCTCTCGATGGATATCCATATGTTGCGTCACTTCTCAAAGAAACTGTCATCAGAGTTTGAGGTGATGTCCCTGTCTGGAATAATTCCTTGAAAAACAGGTGATGTAAAATCTCAACTGCACTGGCTAGATATTTGATCTTCATTTTGGAGAAGAATTTTTATCAACTTTAAAAAATTAGATTTGCTTATTTTATTTGACCCTAAAAAATTATTTGATATTGTATGCGATTTTGCAATTACACTGTGGCGAAAACAGATTTTTCTTGTTTTGTACTAATTGTCATACCTAAGGGCCTGATTACAATAGTGGGAGGACTGCCACCGTCAGCCTGTCAATAGTTGTCCCCCCACCAATCATAAGGGCTGATCTGACCGCCACATTACGATGGAGGTCGGATCAGAGGCGTTTGGGAAATCCAACCACCACAGTTCCAACAGTTGGATTGAATACCACCGCCAGTTGGACCGCTCGCATAGCCCAGGGATTGACATCATAATATGACAGGTGGTACCAAACAGGCACTGCCGGTCATATTATGATGTCAATCCCTGGCCAGCCTTTCCGTGGCGGTTCACCCGCCATGAAAATGCTGGCAGGGAAGGACATTGGCGGCCCACAGTGGGCCCCTTTTCCCAACACATTCCTGTGGGTGTTGTGCGGCACCTATGGTGCTCTGAACATATCCCTGTACCAAGTGATAGGCACGGCATGGTGCCTGTCATGTAGTACTGGGATATGTAAAACATCCCTTTTTACCATTGTGGTGGGTGCTGCAGCCAGCATCAGCTGTCGCAATGTTAAAGGTGGGTACGGTGGCAGTCGCATCCTAACTCCTATTGTGGGAAGGTCGCATGGTTGGCGGGTGGTCCCAAATAGGAGACGATGGCGGACGGACTGAAGTCCATCCACCATCGTAATCACCCCCTAAGTCTCTAGGGATATCTTTTTCAGGATTTACTGACCCTCACCCACAGAGGTGGCATGCTTTATTATTATTTCAGGTTCTATGGTGGGTGGGTGACGCAATGCCCAACTGGCCTCTTGGCAGTGGTTCTCTGATGGAAATCTTTTTTAGCCCTTGTTGCAATGAAATTGAGCTGATGTGGTAGATAGTGTATAATGAACTTGCCTACAAATGACACCTTTTATTCCTAGGCCTTTTTTGTGGCAAGATTGAAAATTATGTAAACCATTAGAACATTAGGTATTCATTGGTCCAGATAGTGGTCGACATGTTCCACGCCTCTCTGCCCAAAAGAGTCTATGGCGTTTCTTCAGGACCTTGTGACAGAACCCTAATATACTGTCATATAGATATTCTCTAGAATGCATTAGCTCTATTGTGGATATATTGTCACCTCTATGCATTCTTAAAAGAACTAAATGGTTCATCCCAAATTATGTAACACATGTTATTTCATATATAAAATGATGGTAAACCCAGCAGACAAAATATTGGTAGATAAACACGCATAAATAGCCGTCAAATCCAGTATTGCAAATACCACCGATGAACTTGTGAGCCCACTTAGGTGTATCACATGCAAAGATTGGGCACTGCAAACAGTAATTGACAATCACACTTGTTCTCTTTCCTACCTCTTAAACAAATATGGTGGGTATATCTCTTATAGAACAAGTCATGCCCTATACACAGTGGCAGACAACAATTTAGAGGGGGTGAGGCGGGTGGAGGAGGTGCAGGGAAGTGGAAGGGGGAACGAGCCGGGGGTAAAAATTAAAAAAGAAAAAAAAACACTTACCTTAACCTGCTGGCCACCTCCAGTGTTGCATCGCACCACTGTCAATTTCCTTCTCCCAGGAGGTACTGGGGTAGCCTCACAGACCCCCATCCAATCCCCCGCACTGCTCTCATTTTTTAGAGCAGCGTGGCCTGAGCAGGCTGAGAATATGCACCACTCAAGTCAGAGAACCTGTTGGGTTTCTCCAGCCTAGCTGCTCAAATGTGCATGTATGTTTGGTCTGCCTGAGACAGTCGGCCAAACACGCATGTGCACGTAGAAGTGCACATAGCATTCCTCCTCCCCCTCCCATGCCCTGCCCCTCCCTGCACAAGCTGACTCAGAGCCGGCAAGTGGAAGATAAAATGATAGTAAAATATTGTTTTATATTTCACATGCTTGCTCTGAGCCAGTAGGCTGACGCTCCTCCGCCTTTGCAAAAGAGCCACCCCTGCCCATCCATAGAAAGGACAAGGTATTCTTTAGTCCAGAGACCTAGTCATAATCAGCGGACATATATTACAGGTTGAATTAATACATTAAATGTACCTTATTACCCTATAAGTATGGCAGAAGTGTCTACTTTTTGTGTGAGGTGCGACTGCCTGTCCTCCAACCTGTGTTGTCCACTCACAAATTTTGCTGGGATGATAATCGTTTGTGTGCCCTTAAGAGTTTTATAGGACTCCCTCAATCTTGCAAGAGGTACCATGGGTTTTTTGTAAGTCATAAATACTAAGGGTGGGCGTAGCGCTCCGCTCCGTCCACGGAGTGTGCGTAGTGTTGCCTACTTTGCGATTCGCAAAGTAGGCATAGTAGGCAACACTACGCACAGGCCATGGCGGAGCGAAGTTGCCTGCCAATGTTTTAAATTATTTCGGGCATTTTGAATAGGGCGGGAGGGAGGTGGGCGGCGCGTAGTGGGGCTACGTGAAGTGTGTGGGTGGGCGTAGATTTCCCCCAACTTTGTGGTGCTTCGCGTAGCCCCACTACGCCCAGGGTAATAAATACATTGTTGTTCTCTATGAAAAAGTTGTTCTTTAGTATTGTGACCATCAAATGTTGACTCTAAGGCTATCCATGTCAGATTGTTGGGTGTGTTGCGGTTCTTTAGAAACTGTGTTGGAAATTTGGTGGTTGTACGTTCCCAGCGAATAGTGGTCCTACACTCATTAATATCTGTTTTTACTGTGCAGGTGGTCATGCCTACATAGTGTACTGGATTCAAGCTAGCTTGGCTGATGATGACTGATTAGCCAGAAACCGGTCCGAGGATGCTTGTTTCCAGTCCAGGGAAGACATGGCTTGGCAGTTCGGGCTGGACTGTTCCCACGAGGCACAGGGTCAGACTGATTTGCATATGGCCATGTCTGAACTGGGGTGGCAGAGTGGGCTAAAGAACGGTGATGGATTAAACCCAGATCTGTTGACTGGGTGTGAGTGTTTGATTGGTTCAGATGCTCCGTCCATCACCACCCCCTTTTGTACCGCTGGGTGAACCAAGGAGCAGTTCTAGACACTCCCAAGGGAGGCAGTGTGATCTCCGTTCTTTATTGGAAGGAAATATGGTGCATAAGTCTATTTTCAACCTCCTAAAATAAAAGTTGAGTAATTCTTGTATGTGTGACTCTGCCCTGATATCTTGAAAAATGTAAATAATAATGGAACATCCACCAAATCAATGTAGGTTAATGAATAAGCTAATTATCTGTAATTATATTGGGATTTGTCTTCCCCTGATATCGGAACAATGAAATACCCCAAATAAATTTTATAGGATTCTATAAATACACCACACACTGCCTGTTTTCTTATACTCACCCTGTGATATTGGTAATATCCCAGATGAGGTATGTTTGATGTCACCAATGATGTCCTATGTAAAACCATTGGGTATGTCATGTTTGAAGGTATGAACAGTAATGTGGCTGGACATTAGCATGTGAAGTGACCTCTGTTGTCAATATTTTAGGTCATTTGGAATTTTATGTCATGGTCTCATTTCACCTGCAACTGAAGTATCTTTGTGAAATTTGGAGGGATGTTATTACAATAGGTTGGTACATATTCTATGGTTGGAACCTAACTAAAGCATCAGCTATTTTTATCATAGAATTTTATGAATGATGTAGTTATATGTTATGCAATGAACTATAAACATCTGCAGAATGAAAGAAATGATCATTATCCTTATTCCCTAGGACCATGCCTAGTACATATGTTTAGTACATACAGTGACAATCAGAGATCATGTTCTTTGTACACAAGTCAGAAATACCTGTTGAACGTGTTAAAATACACAACATTTAACTGGTAAGCGTTGGTAACAGCCTGTGTTAATGCGTGTGTGAGGAAGACAGAACAACAGCACATATCCTACTTCAGACTACATTTAAGGCATGCGTCTTGTACACCTCATGCACTGTTAGAACCATTCTGTTCATCTACACTATGGCTCCATCGTTGAACTGCAGAGGCTGAGGAGAGTACTATTGTTCTGACAATGCTTGGCCGGTATTGATCATTCTGACAACAAGTGTAGTCTACAGCTTTCTGCTGCAGACAATGTTGAGCGCATGTACTTGATACACACAGTAGCTGGGTGTTTCTACCACTCATGTAAACCAAAGAGTGTCCCACCCATCAGCTGCTGGTTCTTATTCAAGGTGTAAGGAATAGGACTTCTAGACCTTGGGAGTCAAAGGCCACTTTGACATGTACTGAGTTTCTACAAGGTCCAGAACAATGTGAATCACAAATCTAACCTGTTATAAATCGTTGGCTCACTATTGGTTGATTGATTCAAGCAACAAGGCTTTCCTCAGAGGGATCATTGAAAGAAGATCAAGGACAAAAATATTGTGTGGACGGAATATCATGTAAAAAACATCTTTGCTTAAATATCGAGAAGGTAAGTGCAAAGAGGTAAGTATAGATTTACTATTCTTGATTCCACATCTACGTACCTTTCAGATATATATATATATATATATATATATATATATATATATATATATATATATATATATATATATATATATATCATAAAGTTACATATACGTGGAATTAAGTATAAAAAAACTTTGCATACCCATAGAAACTTACTTTCACAATATTCTTGCCCTCAATATTCTTGACAATGTTTGGTCCAAACCATAGTTTGGACTCAATTCTTTTATCCAAATAGCCCTCCGAGACAGTGTACATAGTAGGTATACAAAAACAAGCTAAAGAAAGATCTTTTTTGGATATGAAGACCTAAAACGTCCAAAGAAAGTTAGCAAACCACACACTAGGTAAAATAGGTCAAAATTAAGAAAAGAGAAGTTTTATAAAAGGTTACAAAAAATTACAAAACATTAGAAATTGCCCAGAAATTGTTCATAGTTAATCAAGTGTCATTTTCTATTTAAATGTAATGTTTGAATCTTGCATAATCTTGCTGCTTCACCCACTAAAACGGTGTAAAACTCCATCTTCTCCTCTGAATTCTTGAAGAGGCAAGATGCAGCAAATTACTTCAGCCTTGAAGGTCTAATAGCCATATTAAAAACGGTTGAGTTTCTTGGCACGTGAAAAAATACAATCTACAGTTATAAAGTCTCTTATTCAAAGGCAGTGGTGTCTCCTCCGCTAAGGCGGAGGAGCATCGCTCC
This sequence comes from Lissotriton vulgaris, assembly GCF_964263255.1. NCBI lineage: Eukaryota > Metazoa > Chordata > Amphibia > Caudata > Salamandridae > Lissotriton > Lissotriton vulgaris. The sequence continues at coordinate 1,712,272,787 of NC_141695.1, read as the reverse complement.
ACTGTGTTTTTCACCAGTATAAGAAAAAATAAAATGTTAATATTATAATTTTTTTTTCTTTTTCGTGCAGGGGAGCGAAGCGAGGCAGAACGGGGTGGGCTGACAGACTAGCCGAGGAGTCGTTTGCCCCTACTCCTAAGTACACATGACTGTTTGCCTGGCCCTCTCAGCCGACCATAAAAGTCATGCACAGTGGAGAAGTGTGGCTCACTGGTTAGAGGAGGCAGACCTGGAAGCAGAGGTCAGCCCGGGACCAGGGTTCAATTCCCGGCTCGGCGGGGTCTTGTGTCCTAAAATGTTCATGGACTCAACAATTCTCTCTCCGGTGCCTACTCGACGCAAGGGTTCACACTCTGTGACTCTGGGCAATAGCTTGCTTAATCTCCACTATGGCCCCTCGCGGCGGGATGCCTGGCTTTCACCTTGCGGATACCCTGCCGGGGTTATCTCACAGGGGAATACCAGGACGGGTTCCCTAAGCAAGCGCTTAGAAGCCGAGAGGTGATTTGCGCTATATAAATTCCTGTACATTTACGTTTACATGCACACTTTCTCTCTTCTCCACCCAGGCTGCATTATAGCCTAGGTGGAGAACATGCTCAAGTACCTAGGCCCCATCTGAGCACCGAGCCATGGCTCTCAGCCCAATCACAACGCTGCATTGTAGCAATATGATTGACTCATTGGATCCTGGGTGCTTCAAGACGCGACCAGGAGGAGAAGGAAGGTAAGTTGAAATAATGTTTTAATTTATTTATTTTTTAACCTCATCCCCCCCCACAGTTCTCATTGCATGTTTCACAACCACATGTGGATATCATAAAAATGAATTGTCTGTCACAGGCAGTGTGTGTTTGTAAATAACAGTAACCCAGTATTTGTAAAGCGCAAACTAATCATTCCTGAAGGTCTCAAAGCGCTGCAGGCCATCGGGTAGATTAAGCGAGCTATTGCCCAGAGTCACTGGGTGCTGGGCTGAGCTGTCACAAGGAATCAGAACCGTGAGCCCCGTGCTTCAGAGGCAGCCGCCCTGACCGCTGCGCCACATCTCCCCCACACCTGTCCCTCTGTTTGTGCATGTCTGTTTACATGCTTACAGGTATGAGTGATGAATATTGGAGACCTGTGCAATTTTTCACACGCTACAGCCTTTTTGCTGGTAGTGGCAATATTTTGGCACGGCCTGTGCACAAACATTCTCATTTTGTCAAAAATATATTGGTCCCGAGCCTCAAAAGAGTAATAATACATTTGCACACATGAATGTTCCCATAAGATAAGATGCTTTTTTTTAAAAAACAAAAATTTTAATTCATATAAATTGGCGGGAGTAGGCTTGGAAAGCCAAATGAGCCGCAAATTTCCAAGTGTTCTATTGAAAATATGATGTGGGCGAGAAGATGCATCCTTATGGCTTGAGCGGTCAACCTTGAAGCTGGGGAACTGGGTTTGAGTCTCGGCAACCACCCTCAACATCCTGTGATTCTGAGCAAATCACTTAGGGGCAGATGTATCAAGTGTTTTTTTTGTCGCAAACGCTGCGAATCGCAAAAAAGCAGGGTTTGCGACCAAAAAAACGGGAAATGCAATGTATTAAAGAAATCGCATCGCAAAATTAAGGAATCGCAAAATATGCGATTCCTTAACTTTGCGCTACCATTTAAGGAACCGAAAAAAGCGATTTCTTAAATGGTATGTAAGAAAGAAGAAAGTTTTGTGATTTAACTCTAAGAAATCGCAAATTACCACCAACTTGTAGTTGGTGGTAATTTGCGAATTCTTTAAAAAATGCACTTTTTGAAATTTCTAAAGGTGCCATGTGACGCTCATACCTGCCCTTAGGGCATGTATGTGCACCATATGCGCACACATGTAAATTTCAGGGGTGCAGCAGGGTGTCCTTAAGACACCCTTGCACCCTTTAAATTATTCTCAATTTGCGATTAGCAAATTGCGAATCGCAAATTGAGATTAACTTTCCATTCATTCCTATGGGCCTCCTGGCCCATAGAAATGAATGGGAAATTATTCCTTAATTGGGATTAGCAATTTGCTAATCGCAATTAAGGAATTTAAAAAAATCGCTAAAAAATAGCGAATTACTGGATACATACCATTTAGCAATTCTCATATAGCGATTCGCAAAAAATCGCGATTTCAGAATCGCTAAAGGGTATCTTGATACATCTGGCCCTTAATCTCCCTGCACCTAACAAAAAATCAATGCGTCCTCGTGTAACAAAACCGGTGCTCATGTAAAGTGCTCATATCTCTGGTCTAGTTCGCACTATCTAAAACTTTAAAGAAAAAAAGTTTTAGGACATTGTATTTCACTCAATATACAAATAAATACACCATATAATTCCATATAGTTCCAGATTGGAGAAAGTCCTCTTCACTGGACAATTCCATTTTTCCTTTCCATAATAATAACAAAAAAAAAAAATCATTGTCAATATAAAATCCATTTAACAATAATTCTGGAGGTCCTAAAGCCAAACATTTATCCTTTCTTGCTCTTTACATCTTTGAGAAATCCTCTGCCGAAAATGACTGTTTTCAATAGTGCTCATTGCAGAAGTAAATACTGCTGGCTGCTGTAAAATCCTCTCCACCTGGGTTCCCTGGGGGCGGGAGGGAGGGGGATGGGGAGTTACAATTGTCACCGCCATTAAATGGATTATTGCTGGTGGTAATTGCATTACTACAAACAATCACTATTGCAGGAAAAATCACCGACCAAACATTGCAGGTTGTGCTGCACGAATAAGATTACCTGGTGTTAAGGAAGGGTAGAACAGATAATCACATGTTCCACATGAAGAATCCTGTAGGGGTGGTCGCGACACACCAAGGCGGTGATGAAGTAGTGTTTTTATCCTATTAGACCATATTACTGCCCATTAAATGTTTTAGCAGGTGATATGTTTCACCTCAGGCGGTCAATATATTCCCCCAATGGTTTTTGGTTTAGTTAAAAAGTGGGTAATTGTATGTGTTTGGTTGACGGTATGTTGTACAGTTGGCTGTAATTAGCACTTGTGGTATTAACCCTTGCAGGGAATCAAGGGGCATATTATCAAGGGGGTTTATCTCCGCTTTTTTGGCTTTAAAAGCCAAGAAAGCGGAGATAAAATTATCTCCCTATTACCAAGCTGTCGCTAACACCAGTTAGCGACAGCTAATAGGAGATAGCGACCATCTTGGGCCCCGCTTTGCATGTCAGTGATATTTATCACTAATGACATGCAAAGTGGGCGTGCCAAGATGTTAGCGACTGGAAACAGTCGCTAACATCGCTATCTCCTATTACCAACTTTTGGAGATATTCGTGCTAAGCGCCAATATCTCCAAAAGCTAACACCTGCCCCTGAGCAGTTCTTAGCCATGTTATCCAATGGTAGGTGGATAACATGGCTAAGAGCATTAGCTCAGTAATGCATGAATATCGCTGACTTTTCAGCGATATTCATGCATTGCGGCCGTTTTTTATCGCATTTGCGATAAACCTTGCTAATAAAAAGTTAGAGACAAAAATGATCGCTAGTTGTAATATGCCCCCAAATTCCTTAACACATTTCACTTCTCCGCATTGAGCTCTGGAGAGGCGGTGATGCTTTCTTGCCCTGCTTCCTGAAGAAAAGATGGGGCATATCATCAAGGGCAGTATCGCCGCTTTAGCTGCACTTTTTTTCCACCAAAACGGCGATCATTTTAACGCCCTATCACAATGGACATGTTGGCGCGTGTTTCCATGCCTTTTGCCATTTCCCTGAACGCCCAGCTGTGCATCTCTAATGAGATGTAAAGTGAGTGTTCATCCCCCAAATAGCTTGAGAAATGTCGCTAACTGACATTTTTCCTATCAGCAAGCTGCTCGGTAACCTGCGTTGCGATAAGAAAAGTAGCGCTAACAGCGGTTATCGCTACTTTCCTTGCGCCTGCTTTCAGTCTGACTTACCCATTTTATCCAATGGAAGGTGGATATAATGGCTAAGTCTACCCTGCCCTATCATCAAGCTATTGTCAAATGTTGTGCGATTATCGCTGGATTCCCAGCAATAATCGCACATTTGGCAGCTTGCGCATATAATTTTATAGCTTTGGAGATAAGTGTTGCTGATAGCACGCTATCTCAGCGATAAAATCCTGTGATAGCTGGCGATAATTATCCTCACGCTAAGCGCGCTTAGCGATAATTATCGCCGGCCCTTGCTGATATGCCCCGATGTGACTAAAGTCAATCCTAAGAAACAATGTAGGAGTGCATTTAAAAGTCATGAGCACTTTCTCTCTTCTCCACCCAGGCTGCATTATAGCCTGGGTGGAGAACATCCTCAGGCACCTATGCCCCATCTGAGCACCGAGCCATGGCACTCAGCCCAATCACAACGCTGCATTGTAGCAATATGATTGGCTCATTGGAGCCTGGGTGCTTCAAGGCGGCTTCAAGACGCGGCCAGGAGGAGCGGCAAGGTAAGTTGAAATAATGCTTTGATTATTTAATTTTTAACCTCCCCCCCCCACAGTTCTCATGATATGTTTCACAATCCCATGTGGATATCATGAAAAATAAACTGTCTGTCACATTCAGTGTGTGTTTGTAAATAACAGTAACCCAGTATTTGTAAAGCGCAAACTAATCATTCCTAATGGTCTCAAGGCGCTGCAGGCCATCTGGTAGATTAAGGGAGCTATTGCCCAGAGTCACAGGGTGCTGGGCTGAGTTGTCACCTGGAATCAGAACCGTGAGCCCCGTGCTTCAGAGGCAGCCACCCTGGCCGCTGCGCCACATCGCTCCTATTTTTGCAGCACTGCGCTGAGTCTTGTAATAAATGCAGGGAAGCACCGTATTTACAAGAATACGGTGCACCCCTGTGTTTTCCCTAGCGCTGGCACTAAAAAATAGTTGCCTAGCGCCAACACAGCCACCCTTGTGCCAGAGTGCATTGGTGCGTGTGTTGCAGGGATGATTGTTTATGTGCAGGAAGTGACACCTTCCAGCACATAAACAATCTTTAAAGGTGATCTGGGGCAGCATCAAAAAGCAATGGGTGTTGCGGTGGAACGCCCACAGCAGCACCCATTTCACAACCCTTTCACGCAAATACCTGCATGACAGGGCACAATATTAACGCCACTTTGTAAATATGGAGCATGGTATTGCGTCACCGGAACATCAGAAAAAGTTATTGCCTTGTGGCCCAAATGTCCTTTTAAATTGCCCCCTAGTGATGCAGTTGCTCGCTAAGATGTTTAGCAACAGAGAGAGGACTATATTATGTTTTGTGGTTTGGGGAAAGCAGAACAAACAATGCATCTACCTGTTGAGTACTCACTGACATAGAAGTCATAGTGCATGGCCACAGGTAACCAATGTCTTTGGACTCACATTTGCTCCACTTGTGGATTTGTTCAACTGTACGGGGAGGGCTAGGCTGGGTGAGCCCTATACCGTCCCTGTAAATTGCCTTGCCATGATTTGTAACCATTGTCCTCCTACAAGTGTGGCAATTCAAACTATTCCAGGACCCCAAAGCTATAAGAATGGCTTGCACAGCAAGTATTAGTAAATGTTAATGTATATTGAATTAATATACAACTGTTGTTGTGCTCATCTGTAAATTTGACAGACAAGGCCACCATGTGGCAGACCGTCATAAGAGCTAGTATCGACAATTAAGAGCGTGCCGAGCAAAGGAAAACATCGGCTCAATTTAAGCCCAGGTACAAATAAATATTTCGAGAGTGGAGTGTGTGTCCCAGGCTTCGGATGCCATGGGAAGTTTGAGCACACCCACACACTTTTGCTCTTTTAGCTATTCACAAACATTTTTTCCACAGCCAATTCCCACCCTTGAAACAATCACAGAGCTTCTCCAGCCAAAAGTACCACTAAATTCTTTCCCATGGGGTAAAAGGGTAGGAAACAGTGCTTTAATTGAGGCGTTAGTTGTAGCAGGGACCCACCAGCACTGACTTTAAGGGACTGGCACTTATTTTCCATCAGCAGACTTCGATCCAAGGCAAGAGACAGAACAACACAAAAGAGAGAAAGAAGGAGGAGGAGAAAAATGGAAAAACATTGACAAAGGGAAAAAGCAAGGACGACAAAGAACCTGCAAGAGTGAGATAAGTCTATTGGTCAATTAAAGTGGCATGAGGTGGGATTAAGACTACACAGCCTTGTATTAAAAACCTCAACCTTCGATAGCCCCGGACATGGGCTTCTGAGCAAAACTTTGGGCGCCAGCACCTATTGTTTTCACACATTAAGCACTGGCTGGAAATAGCCCCAATATTGGTCAAGGGACAGAGAAAGGGGTTTCTAAATGAAAAAAAAATATCTGGACATGAACAATTAAAAACACAAAAACATTACTAAGTGAATTTTAACCTGCTTGGGGATTTTTGCATGGGCTAAAATATACTAAAAATGGTATTCACAAAATAATTCAAGGTTTAAACCTGGGAACCTCAGTGAATTGCAAAATGTCAGACATTGACATAAAATATAGGATAATTCCTAGACGGTAACTATAGTTTTTTTGGGAGTGAGGTCAATATTATTCAAGAAAATGTCGAGAGGATGGCAAAAAAGAGATCCTGATGCTTTTACAGAGAACTGCAAATGTGTCCTTGGCTCAGGCCCATCAGCATAGGGGAAACATCATTAACAACGAAGGCATTATGTTGTAACTTTGCACTTGGTATCTCCCAACCCCTTCTTTTCCCCCCTCCCATTTCCGTCCCTCTTGGTATGGCCCGTGCTGTCACTTGAGGCAGCATTAGAATGTTCTGTTGTTACGGTCCTGTCAAGCTGAGAGCACCAATGTTGTATTGAACTTATTAAATGATCTGGAACCTTATATCGTGTGGGCCTCCTTACTACATTTTTGGCGACGGAGGAAACGGAGCTGGGCCAGGGTCAGTGGGGTGCTCTCCCCTGGAATTATTTGAGCTTGGACAAGGAAAAAGAAGATATGATGAAATGAATTGATGACCTACTTCGGGCGTTCTTGTGAGATTGAGATTGAAAAAAGGAATAAGACCCGAGTGGATGAGTTTTGAAAAAGGCGAAAGTCCGTGAATTGAGCAGCTGAAGCTTATGAAGAGATGACCTACTTCGGGCGTTCTTGTGAGATTGAGATTGAAAAGAGGAATAAGACCCGAGTTGATGAGTTTTGAAAAAGGCGAAAGTCCGTGAATTTAGCACCTGAAGCTTATGAAGAGAGCTGAGCGGAGGGGGAACGAAATTAATTTAAAATCGTGCTCACCGCGAGCTTGGAAAAGAAAAAAGAAATGAAGTGATAACTAATGAGGAGAGCTGAGTGGAGTGGGGAACAAAATGACTTTTTAATCGTTCTCACCGCGTCTTGAAGTTGATAATATGAGCCCTGGTGGCAAAGAAGAATATTGAGCCATGGAAAACGCGAAAGTCCTTACCTGAGGTGAGAAACCCCTGCCTGACAGCATCGCCGCTATTCTCCCCGGCATCGCGTCACCCCCATGCAGCACGAAGCAGGACAGAGTCCGTGAGGAGGAAGCGACATCTGTAGACATCCCTGAGGGTGCCGCAGGCTGAGTGTAAGCTGGTGTAGGCGGAGGGGTATCCTGTTTGTGAACCGAACCCTAGGCAAAGGAGGTTCGTCTTCGCGGGAGAAGGCACTAAGTTGAGGTGAGAGGCGATATGCGGAGGGGCGCGAAAGGCAAGCTGTGGCAGTTCCCAGCCGTTTGTGCACGGAGGGCTAGCTAATATTCCGTGAGAAGAAACGGCGGGGGAATTAACAGAGAAAAAGGGGTTGTCACACGGCCCCTGCCGTGAGCTGCGCTGAGGAGACGGAGTGTTCGGCGCTTCATCTAGAGGCATTCTCAGACGGGTATATCGGAAAAGAGGAAAAAAATAAATAAATAAAGTTTGAAAGTTAACCCTCCACAGCCTTTCTGTGTGCAGCCAAAGTTCTGTCACGTTTAATAAAATTCTCCTCAAATTCGCCGCGCAAAACCATAGCCATTATTGGGAAGGCACTGCCACCGTGTGGACATTTTATGCAATAAAAAGTGTGGAAAGTCTCAGTTCAGCGCATGACAGTTGGTGTTACGAGGAAGTGAAGCACGATTCAGTGGTGGTTTCCCTTGGGTGTGTAAGATGCAGGAAGGAAAGCAGTGTAACTCTCCTCAGTGCTACGCGTAGGAATTTACCTCACCGGAGCAGAAAAGCAGCATCAGAGAGAGTCGACGGAAGGGAAAAAGAAGACCCTGAGCTTACCAGTATCTTCTAATGGCAATTGGGTGAGTCATTGGATCTGAGAGGAGGAGAAGTGAGAGGGGCAGGGAGCGTTCCACTTCCTTAAACTGCATTTGAAACTATGATGAGGCACGGATGAGCGCAAGGGGAAGCCATCCTATGGAGAACGTAAAGGTTACAAAGGAAGTTGTGATTTAAAAAAAAATAATCGAGAAAAGTAACAGCGTAGCGCGTAGGAGAGCGTGAGGTGGAAGAGAGTCTTTGAGTATTCAACACAATAACACGCAGCGCGAGGGCTGTGCTCATGGAATAATTACATAAAGGAGCGGTGCATATTAGGAGTCGGAGCAGGCGTTTTCCCTCTGAGACTTTAACTAAACAAGAGTGAGAATGTAAGTTTTAGAGGCTTCAAATAATAACGGGACGAAGGTGACACTGTAAGCGTTCCAATTTAGTTTCCTCTCTGATCTCCAGTGTTCAGCCTAGAGCAACCGTCATAACGCATTCGTGTCTTTCGGCCGACTTGTGTCAGGAAGACACTTATTTGGTTTGCTAAGTAAATGCACCTGTTTTGTCCTTAAAGGAAATCTGATCTCAAATTTCACTTGTCGAGAGTATAAATTCCAACTTTTTTCACCCTTTGTGTGCAACGCTAGAATCTGTAACGAGAGAACCTTATAGGTTGTGTTCCTTTAACCCGGTCTCATAGCAATATTAGCATGGAAATAAACAAAAGGAACAACTTATCTCCGCCGGAGCCATTTTTTGAAAGGGAAGGTAGTGATACTAATTCTAGGGAAAAGTGGATGGAGTATCTTTGCAATTTTGAAGCTATAAAAGAAGAAGGAAAAAAACCATTACTTCCAAAGGACAAAGTGGAAATATTGTTTAATAGATTAAGTGTAGAAGGGGAAGAAGTCTGCATTGACATTGAAAAGAAGGGCCAAGAGGGAGCTGAAAGGAACGTAGGGGTAGAACTTATGGAAGAAACAGTGGATCATTATATGCAAGTTAAGTCCCGTGATGAAAAAAAGAATGAAGTTATCGGGGATGACAAAGTGGGGATGAACAGGAGTAGAGTTAACCCGGTGTGTACCAGCAACTCTGGAAGTAGTGAAATTGAGATAAGCAATGATGCAGGGTCACATTATCCAACGGTGAGCACAAGCTGGTGGAAAAGTAACTTTGAGGGAGCTTTTGGATTTGAACTCAAAGAGACCAACATACCTCTTAATACGTACATAAGCGATGATAATGACATAATAGGGAGCAAAGAGCAGGAGTGGAGTTACAAGAAAAGATGTACAAGGAATACTATTTGCCTCACAGAAATTGAACCCTTCGATCTGAGAGGGGTGGAACAAAGGAAATTTAGATTGATGATGTACCTACAAAGCAATGAACACAAGAGCAATCTGGTGTGGATCAACAGTACACAAATAGCAAGGTTTGAGTGGTTAAAAGAAAGGAAACCACCATATAAGGGTGAGATGGCATGGAAAGGATCTGCTTGGAGAGTGGAAAGGATAAAAAATGATGCTATGGACAATCTCAAAGTTAAACGTGGTACATTTAAAAGACATGAAGGAAGAAAGAATATGAGCATGGAATCGGTGAAGGGGATAAGTGAAGAAGGTAGGGAAAAGGAGAAAAAATGTGTTAGTAAAGGAAAATGTAAGGCAACTCCAACCAAAGGAGTAAAGGAGGAATGGTGTAGTCCTATTCGCCACAATGTTAGGAGAGAATGGCGAGAAGTTCCATGGAATGAACCCATGTTCAGAGGTTCAGGTGCTGAGTATGGAAGGAGATTCGAAGTAGGTGGATGGCCTAGACCAGACAACGAGGATGAAAAGGTGAATGAGGTCTGTGGGGTTACAAGGCGCAGACGGAGTGCGGTCTGGTCCAGGAAACTACCCAAGAGAAAGACCTTAAAGCTACTATCAGTCACCTGGTGGAGGCGAGGATATGAGGGAGAGAAGTTTGGAGCGCAATTGTGAAAGAGTGCCCAAGTGTCCGGGAAGATTTAGAGGAGACAGTGGAGCAGGATATAGAGGCACACTATCAGGTGCAACGCTCACTCCTCGATCTAAACTTAGGAATTGACTGGTGGCTGACTGGCACAGCGGTAAAACAGGAGCCCTAGGAAACTTTTACCCTGTAGCTTCCGCCTGGGCAGCCCGGGTTTCCACGTTGGAACAATGCCAGGACATTCGGGGCCATCACAGAACTAGTAACCCTGGATTACAGTTATACCCCATGTGACATTTGACTGAGAATAACTATAAGTCTGAGTAGTTGGCCCTTAGGGCCCTGACCAGGGGGTTGTGATTTCCAACTAGTGTGTACATTATTTCCTTGAGCACAGACACTCGTATTATTTAGAGCTTGCGGTCCCGCAGTCTCTTGTTAAGAATTTAGGGGTTCAGGGTGGACGGGGATGTGGGGTGTCCAGCCCATAATCCATCCTTTCCTATCATATTTAATCGGGAGATTTAAGGGTTCCTGAGTCACCTTACGGTTGGTAGGAGCGGGGGGGTGAAGTGTAGATCCTGTTTCAGGCAATCTTCCTTCCGTTCCGGGTTTTGTCCACCCCTCCCTTTCTGAAACTATTTAGCTTGTTTAAATGGTCATCTGCCAGCCCGGCAGAGGCCTCGGGGGCTCATCCCTCTAGACGTCCCGGGTTCCCACCGGGGGGTTAGGTCCACTGGTTAGGACACTAGTCCTTCTTGTCAGCCACTTAGCAGTCTTCCCTTCCTTCCATGATCAACTGTCCCTCTCTCTCTCAATTTTCTCTTTCTCTCTCTCTCTCTTCCCCATCTCTCTCTCCTCTCCTCTCCACTCCGCCCCCTCACCCTCTCTGCTGTCCTATGCCTTTTCCCCCTTTGTCTCCCTAGGGAGGATGATGTGTTGTAACTTTGCACTTGGTATCTCCCAACCCCTTCTTTTCCCCCCTCCCATTTCCGTCCCTCTTGGTATGGCCCGTGCTGTCACTTGAGGCAGCATTAGAATGTTCTGTTGTTACGGTCCTGTCAAGCTGAGAGCACCAATGTTGTATTGAACTTATTAAATGATCTGGAACCTTATATCGTGTGGGCCTCCTTACTACACATTACTACGCGTAACGTTTACTACGGGGCACTTACCACGTAAACTTCTTTTCCACGCGTATGCCTTCAACGATCGTCTTAACCACGAAATAATCATTCCGGTCGGGAAAATAAAAAGAAAAGCGTAGGAATAAAAAAGGGGGGTTGGGGGGTCTCCCCCCATAAATAAACCGAACCTGCCGTGCCGAAGAAATCAGCGTCGTTAGAGAGGAAGCTGGAATAAACTTCCGCTTCCTCTTTACGACGTACGAGCGACGTGTTAAAGGTGATGCGGGGAAAACGAATTCCGTTGTAACGCATGCGTGGAAAAGGCATGCGTTGCAACGGAATACGTAGTAACGACATACAACCCAGCATAGCAGCTGGCACTACCTGGGAGGTCAGGGCCAGTGGAGCGGGCTTTTCATTTTTTGCTCCTGTTTTCTATAAAAACTGACGAATTGTGAAATATTGACACATCTGTGAAAATGCATATTCGCCTGCAACATTTTGACAATGTTTAAAAAGTCACTGAAAAAAGTATCATCAGCATAACCTATAGCTCTTTCTCATCCTGTTGAAAGCAACCAGAATGTCAAATGTGACAGCTTACGTGACTTTCATATGCGTTTAGGTTTTTATTTACACGTATCCTAGCTGCCAAGGTTTCAGATTGCGTATGCGAGACATTTTCACAATTTCAGTGCAACTATGAGTGACATTTAACAACTATGAGTGACACTTTCTTGAGGTCGAAAATCAAGCAGTGAAGACAAGGGAAACATAAATATCTGAAATTACACCCTCACTGGGGCGTCTGACTCTACATAGGAAAGGCATAAAGGTCGGACATGTGGCAGGCACCAGGGTACATTCATACATTTATCATATCAGTGATTCTAAAATATTTTTGGAATAATCTATTTATGATTACAACTGTGATCAAGGGTGCCCTTTTGTATAATATACAATCGGACCCTTAAGATGGCCATTGCAACTTGGTTTAAGGAGAAGCCTCTCATAAAAACATAATGACCCAAAAATCTGAATAATAGCTAACTAACTAAAAGTACTTATTATAATACTGATATTTAAAATACTATGGATCGACAACCTGATGTCAGTGAAAAAGTCAAAGGGGCAGATTTACAAGCCCCGTGCGCCACTTTTGCGCCGCCGTTGCTTCACTTCTGTGACTCAGCGGTGGAGTAAAGCTAGCGCCATGCTGCGACGGATTTACAACTTGACGCATCTAGGGACATGCGTAACGTTGTAAAGCCCTGTGCCACATGAGACCTGCATCAGGTTTCATGTGGGCGTTCCAGCGCAGGATGGGCGTTCCGGTGCAGAAACGCCTCGGAATCTACAAGATTTCACTCAGTCACTTTTCCGACGCCGCTGCGTCAAAACCTTGGGCCTGCTTGAAGCAGGCATAAGGCTTGACGCACCATGTTGTGTATGGGCAGGCCACGAGCATTGCTGGAGTTGTGTCGCACTTGCGACCCGACTCCAGCAATGCACCACCCTTCCGACGGGAGATGGGTCACGCATCTGTTTATCCTTGCACCATGATGTAAATGTAAATGTATTGGCATTTATATAGCGCACTACTTACCCGTAGGGTCCCAAGGCGCTTCGACCGCTGCGAAACCCTTCCTGGCTTCCCTGAGAGATGGTCCCTTAATGGGTATCTCCAGGGTGAGACCAGGCATCCCCGGCGGTCTGTTGGGGCCGTTAGTGAAGATGAGGCAAGCTAATGCCCAGAGTTGCCGAGTGTGATCGCTGATCAGAGTGGGCACCGAGGCGAGAGAATTATCGAGTCCGCTGACCCTGGTCCAGAAACCTGCCGCGCCGGGAATCGAACCCTGGTCCCGGGCCGTCCTCTGCCCTCGGGTCTGCCGCCTCTAACCAGTGAGCCACACTACTACTACTATGATGCGCAGCATTGTAAATGCGGCGCATCTGTGGTGGCGCAAGGGTAAACTTGCATGACGCATCTTATCTGGCGCATCTCTGCTGATTTGCAGGGATGCGCCAGTTGTCATAAATCTGCCTTAAAGTATGCACACCAATTAACAATTCGATGATTTAAAATAGAGGGCTACAGAGTGTCTACTTTGATACACAATAGTACTAGGAACTCCAGGTATTTTTGAGTATCTGAAAATGAAAAAGCGTGCTACTGATCTACCCAAGAGATCCTGTTTCCAATGCACTTCAAGCACAGACTTTGCAAGTCCATTTGAAATTGACGCTCTAAGGCATGGGCGGGAGCATGGGAACCACAAGATGAACCCACATTTGGAATGAGAAAAAAACAGATACGACCAATGTGGTCGCAGACGGACGCCGCCTTTCACTCCCTCAGGCTCTAACTTACATACCCTCCTTTGCTTCTCACCTGCAGGTGGTCTCAGTGATGGTACCGGAGGCTGCGGTACTGCTAATGGACAAACAAGTCGCATGTGCAATCCTTCGGTTCTGCTATGGGTCAAGAATCACCTAGGGCTGCATGAACAGAAGCAAACAACGACTGATGCCCCTCACTTTGCCTGAAGGAATTTAAAATATTGCAAATTGTTTTGTTTATCATCAGAAATGGATTTGCTGGGGCAGCCTGTTACTGCCCCCCCCCCCCCCCCCCCCCAGTATTATTCACCTTACTGACTGGAAAGAGTGAATGGTCGAGTGAACCTATCTCTATTTCACCCTGACTTGCAGTTCACACATGGGTCTCCTTAGCAGGTGCCTAAACAACTGAGCTATCCAACTTCTTAATCAATGGAAAGGTCAATATGACAGCATAACTAGAACGTTCTTCAGAGAACAGAACCGAATCTCTGCACACCAGCACATACTGGCATGTAAGTTCATAATCTTGTAAGTCTCTAAAACATGCTAGGCTTTCTGTATAATTCTTAAACACAATCTAGCAGCCCACAGAGAAGTAAAACTTCGGACGGCCCCTATGAGACAACAGTCACACAAATGCTTATGTGTTGCTGCTGAACTCAGGTTCTACCTGCCAACTCTTGATGGGGAATCTTTAAAAGTCCAGTGTCGTCACAGGTGGGTGCACCATGCCGTAGCACACAGCTCATTTCTGGGAGGTGCCACAGTGGCAGTCAGCCCATTAGTAATATAATGTACAGAAAAAGTCTCCACCGGATGTAAATATTAAAGCGCTAATTAAGTCACTAAGGATACAGTCTCCCTCCCAAATCCGTAAATATATTGTAATCAATATTCATATATGTACAATTCATTGGTTTCAATAAATGCGATATCAGAAAAACAGACATGTAAGGCAAAGAATATATACAGATCCCCACGAAAAACAGTCATTCAAACAATCAATCATACACAAACTCTCTCACTCACATTCGTCCTGATCCTAAGGGATCCGCTCATTCAAATCCAATAAAAAAACAATTGCGGGTACACAAGGCGAAGGTCCCCAGTTCCAAATTGGAGAGCTAAGAGACCAATGGCCCTCCTGAACACAATATTATTTTATCTAAAGATTGGCAACCAAATTCAAAGAAATTATTTTAAACAAAAGGTGTCAGATAAAGTTAATACAATTGAACAGTCAAAAAAACAAATTTTTAAAGATTAAATCAAATTCGGATAATGAAAGGGAAGGCCAATATGTGGTAGACTTTGCCAGGTTACTGCTGTTATAGTGCCAACCCTTGATGGGGATCTTTAAAAGTCCAGTGCCGTCACTGGTGGGTGCACCATGCTGTAGCACACAGCTCGTTTCTGGGAGTTGCCCCAGTGGCAGACTGCCCATTAGTAGTCAGGTGGAGGAGAATGCTTGTGCAAAGGACTGACATGAAGTGAACATGCTGGAGAACAACTTGAGTCGCACATGACATCAGGACAATCATCCTGTCACTGCAACCAAATCCTCAAAATGCCTCTGGGGAGCTATGCCCTCAAACCTAACCTGACAAATTCTGACCTACTCGACCCCTGAAGTGAGATGCTGGCCGCCGCAGCCGGCCCGGGCTGAGTCTCCACAGCAGATGTGCTAATGAATGCTGCAGTTGAGCCCCAGGCCAGTGCAATGAACACTCCTGACCTGGTATTCATGATGAAAACTTAATGCAGTCACAGACTCTAGAGCAGCTGCAGTATGCACTACCAATATGAGTGCATAGGCGGTGCTCTAGTCCCGCTTGTGTCTGTCTGTCTCAGGTCCAGTGGTGTCAAGGAGGCGCTATAAATGCATGACTTCACCTTTTAGTGTGGTGATGCGGACCACCACATTATAATGCGTTAGTCTAATGCCCAATGCGTGGTACTTGGCAGGGCTGACTAGTACACTCACTTAATTTGATAAATGAGACAGAATTGTATCCCACCCATCATCATTCAAGACCTCCATGCTCATGGCATTTTGCCACCCATGACCTTCTGCAACATGATTTATGTTGACACTGAAGGGTTGGCTGTGCAATGTGTATCTGCTTCAGGTAATGTGGCATTTACAAAGTTTTCAATGCATTGCAAACCAAAAACAAGGTGGTTTCCTTTCCCTCCCTGTTCCTACTCAATCACCTCCCAGTTCTTCACCTCTTATTTCTTTTCTAACTTCTCTCCCAGCCTACCAAATATATTAAAATCCATTCTTAACATGTGGCAAATTTTTTGTGGCCAAGTGATTCATATATTTCATGGCTTCCATAGCGCATTTACTCCTGTTCAAATGTTCCCCTTTCGATATTCATCAACTACAGAGGCTGACTAATCAAAAGCTTAGGCACATGAGGATGACCAGCGACTCCTCACTATACTATAGCAAAACATCTACCTACCCGGCCTCATCCCTCTAACTTACCCTGCAGTACAGTAAATTAATGTTCCTTTCCGTACTGCCAAGCAAATGTATTTGTTGGACATAATCTGTGGTAGATGGCGAGGCCAGGGAGTAAAGTGGGACTAAGTGCCTGATATTAAGATTTATGAATGGGATATTCTATGAGGAACATGCCAAATAAAATCTATGTATCCTGTTCCTTTCTCTGCACTGCAGTACATCATTTTTCCCACTGTCTACTTATGTCAGGCATGGTATTCGTATTTTATATGTAGCGTGTGTGAAGTAGTATCATTATTGTCCATCTGTTTCTTTGAAGTCATAGTAGAATTGAAAGGCATTTGGAGGAGAGCAGGTCCATTGAAAGTAAAGTAATATAATTGTCCATTACAGCTGTCCCAGCTGCAGACTGCAGAGAGTAGCAAAGTACCTGACGTGCTAGCTAGCATGATTCAATTAATTTAGGGCAACAAAAAAACTTGTACTCCCTAGTGCATAGTGCCTTACTCATTAATGAGGAATTATATTCTTATGTTTGCACACAAAGGGGCCGATTCCGATGTTGGACGGATAGGAGTCCATCCAACATCGTTCAGGAACTAGAACCTCTTGTTGTCGATTCCAGACCTGCAAGTAGGATGCGACCGAACCCTGTTCGGTCCCAATCCTATACTTAACAATGGTAGCATGCCTTCCAAACGGAACGCATGCTCGCATCGTTAAGTGCAGAGGTGCACTTCTTTCTTGCACCCTGTGGCAAGCACCCCAAGGTGCCTGCCACCGGGTGCAGGGATCAACAGTGGCCACCATTTGGCAGCCTCACACCCATGGGGACCCTGCTGGGGGCCCCCAAAGATAGTTTCCCACTAACTTTCTGTTTCGGAAAGGCCGGCACAGAAAGGCAATGGGAAAATGCCATTGCACTCCCTGAGCTAGAAAGAGCCTGCGGGGGGAGTACTGAAGGGTTTCTGGATGGCGGCAGGGCTCTCCAAGACTGTCGAAAGCCATCCGGAAAACCGAATCGGATTCCTTTCCAACTGAGCCCATTGGAATACCTTGGTTGGAAAGGAATCCGAACAGCAGTGCACAGCAGGGCTCCGATGAAGGGTCGGAGCCCTTTCTGCCCGCATTGGAATCGGTCCCAAAGTGTCTGTTTATTTTTTTACTAGCAAATCCTTTAAAGAAAAAAAAATAATTCTGTTTTTTAATCTGGTGTTATCCTGCCTTAATTTCTTTCATCCAGTCAGTGCTTTGATGCGAGGCTTGTGTGGGTAAAAAATTGTCCTACTCCTGCTGGTCCACCACTGACACAGCAGCAGAAAGCAGGCTGGCTGCAGTGGCAAAGGGTGGACACCATCCTGGCTGAATACCAACTGCTGGTGGCTCTGGAGGAGGAGGACAGCGGCATCTGCTGCGGACCAGGACCATTTCCTATAGCCAGCCACCAAGACTTTCATCCTTCAAGCAGCAACATCATCAGTGCCACCACCAGCTGGCATCCACCCACATTACCACTGCTGCCCTCCCACCCATGTATAGACAACAGGAGTATGAACCCATCAACCACGTTGGGATTGGGATTGAAGCAGCAAAGAAAATATGGTATCCCAACAGGTAGAAGTAAAAGGAACAATTTTACAAGAGATATGTAAAAAACATTATCCGCAGGAGGGGAAGGAAAGGAAAATCAATACATCCGTATAAAGTGCCAAGGGCATCATGTTTATCAAATGAAAGCAGGATTTAGTACAGTTATGACAGCACTGTAGTAAAACAAATAATACAACCCAAACTTGTACTTGGTGCGTGAATAGTGCAATAGGTGAACAAGGTGGCGACGCAAGTGATAAATGGATCAGCGTGGACGGCGCAGTGAACAATGGTGTCAATGATGTACAGTGTTATAAAAACACAAAGACAATATGGCTACCAATGAATTCTAAGTAGTCTGTTCGTTAAGTAACTTCAGTCCATATTGTGTGTAGCGCCTATAGATGGGCTGAATCGTCGACGGCGTTTCGATCCATGTAAATGTGGATCATCTTCAGGACTGGGTTGTGCGGATTCATTGGAGCAGCTACATAGCTATAGGAGATTCAATCCCAAGGACCCTGATCACCGCCCTGTATCAGACAGGATCAGCTTCAAATCCCTTTGTGTTGCCCATCAATCTTTCTGGGAAACCGCTCCACTGATTAGTCATCCCCTGATTACCCCTTACCTTCCCAGCAGACAACTTTGATCCACAAATGCTTTACTAGCGGTAGTACCAAAAGTTAAAAGATCCAGATCAGGAGGTCGCTCTTTCTCCCTGAATGCGGCCAAATTATGGAACAGTCTTCCCTTCCACCTTAGGTCCAACCCTGACCTTACCTCCTTTAGGAAAGATTTAAAAACCTTCCTGTTCAATAAATAAGTAACCTTTCCTGGACTCAGCCCCATAGGTAACACCTGTTAGTTTTTCAGCGCTAGGACGCCTCCGGGCAGCTATTTTGCGCTTTATAAAATTCATTTTCATTTCATTTCATTTCATTTCATTCATTTCACAGCAAGAACTGCAGACCCACATTTAAATCGCCCTCTATTTTGTTTTGTTTTGGTGGGAATGAGGTTTGTTGTGGGGGGGGGGGGGGTAGGGTGGGAATTTGGAAGGACAGTTTGGGCAATTGTGGACTTTCTCCCACTTCAAAGGAGACCCCAGATATTAATGAACTCAGACACCAACATTTCAGTGCACGTCTGGACCTGTGGAAGACTGCCAAGAAAAAGGACTGCCATGCTGCTAAAAGGACTGCCACTCTACTAGACAACTGTTCTAAAGGACTGCTGACTGCTATTCTGACCTCCTGACTTCTTGCCTAGGTGAGAAGGACTGCTCCTGTAACTTGTACTCAGGACCACCAGAATGACTCCAAGGGTTAGTCTCTTGTAACCAGCACCTGGAATCGACAAACTGTAAGTCCTACTCTGCCAAGTGGTGCCACCCCTGTCCTGTACCCTTGGAAGTGGGCGCAAATGTGCTCTGCCAGCCCATCCCTGGATCCAGTAGGACAGATACATCTCCTCCGCTGCGTGACTCAACACCGAGCTGAATTGACATATCGTCTCTTCTATGTGGACTTTCCCAGCATCAGGACTATGCATCACAGCCTCGCAGGTCTTCAGAACTAAAGCATTGCCTAGACTGCATAATGCATCCTCAATGCCAGACTTCTCATTGCAAGTCACCTTCAACTGGATCCTCGATGTTGATGCAGGACATCGCATCACAGCCCGCAGCTCCTCAGAACTGACATATCGCCTCGGCTGTGTGACATATCCTTAATGTGGGACCTCGCAACACTGTGCAACCAGGATTTAAGGTAATCTTGTTCAGCATGCCTAATTGGGTCACTGTAGCCGGTCTGCACTCCTTCACGGTTGGTCTGGACATGTGACTTTCATTCAGTCCGGAATGACTAGATAACCAACATTGCCACTTTGTTCTTTTTGGTGCTATTTTCATGAACATCTTCAGAACAGCAAATATCCGGTTCTACTGATTGTATTTTTGTTGTTTTGGTCGGAATGTATTCATTAAAATGTACTCTATTCCCCTCGTTTGGTGTGGGATCCATTTTGTGTAGTGTTTTCATTTTATTACTGTTTGCAGTGTTGCACAAATACTTTGTTGTTTTTAGTGAAGCCTGACTGCTCTTTGTGAAGCTATCGGAGGGTTGAACACAGAATAATTTAGGGTTGCTTGTGACTCCACCCTGATAAGGATTGTGGTTTCTGCTTGAATGGCGTTTCACCCACCTCAACCAGTAGCCCAAATTTCTTACACTGTTCCTTCCAGTTAACAGGTTGTCAGGCCATCTGTACTGATCTACATGAACCCCTAAGGCTCAAGCTTTTGAGTGGTACAATGTTTTAGACTTACATGACCACCTGCTAAAATGCAATTGTACTGTCATCATACCTAACTCTTATTCAACTGAAACCATTGAATGTGTGTTGATGTTTTGTATTTTCTTGCTGCTTTTTGACTCAAGTCCTTAAAAAATAATTCCTCCAATTCACTTGTCCTAGTTTTGAGCATTTTTGTGTCGTCCAGTTATAGGAAACTGGCTCAGTATACACTATACCAAAGTAAGGTAGAGTGTGCACAGAGTCCAGTGGATTCCCAAAGGTAGGCAGAGGCTAAATTAGATAATACCTTACTCTCTATTTGTGGTAGTGTGGGCGAGCAGTAAGGCTTTATCAGAGTGTAGTGTTGAGCATTTATTGTACACACTCAGACAAGAAATTATGTCACACACTCAAAGACTTAACTCAGACCAATTTGTCTGTATAAAAACATTACTAAGTTGTATTTTATTTCTAGGACCAAGCTAGGCCTGGTAGGGGTAAGTGTAATAGTATTTTGCAAGAATAATGCAGTTGAATACAGTTTGAATACAGTTCAATGCAATTGGATTGGTTACAGGTAAGTCACTTGTTCATAAACAGTTGAAATTACTTTTCAGTTACATTTAAAATTACTTTTTAAGTTACTTTTCAGATTACTTTTCTTACTCAGTCTGGTATCGCTAAATACCCGACTTGGGAATTTCCTGGATAAAGGTAAGTAATGCAATTTTTTATCAAACACACTTGTATGATTTTTCATGGCATTTCCAACTCAACACTTTTACAGAAAAGCAGTCAATGCAATCCAATGGAAAGAAATGGTGTTATGGGTTTATAGGTAAGTACTTGGTTTTGGGAGTTGGGTTTCTGGGGTTAGAACATGGGTTCCCCAGGGACAAGGATGCACTCTCAAAGCACCCTCAGAGACACTTGGGAAGTCGGGGCCTATGGGGGATAGAGGACTTCCGGTTGGTGGCTGCTCACAAGCAGGCCACAAGGTTGAGGGAGCAAAGCTCCTGGACTTAAGCTCAGGGGAATGGTGGGGTTCAAGTAAGCACCCAAGAAGCACCCACAGCGGCACTAAAGTGGCCGGGTGCAGGGTGCTGTTTCGACGTTGGGTGCCCTGTGGCTTTCAATGTGGATTCTCCGGTTTGAACAAACACTACAGGCTCAAGCACGAAGATCTTCTGGAGGTGACCACTGGTTGGAGAAGTAAGTTGAGATTTCATGGGTTACCGGGACACCACCAGTTGGGCCACCCAAGGCGGTGGAGCATCAGATGCAGGGGTGTCTTTTAGCATTGGGTTTTTCTTACCGGCTCTGGCCGCGGTAGGGGGATCTTCCAGAAAGGGGCTGCAGACATTGTCAAGAGACTCAAGACAGGTCAGGGATCACCAGATCCCAGGTCAGGATCGCTGAGGAGACCTCCTCGTGGTATTGGGCCACTCAAACTAGGGCCGTGGGCGTCGGGTGCAGTGGTGCAGACTGGCAGATTTGGCCAGAGCCAGAGTTTGTTGGTGAGCAAATAGGTGCTCACTGACAAAGTATGGTCTGGGAAGGCAGGGCAGGTCCTCCCGGTTTTCGGGGGGCTGCTGGTTGCAGGACACACTGGCATCCTGCTAGGGCAGGTCAAGGTCAGGACAGGCCGGTAGCGCTGGTGCCAAGTCAGTTATTGTTCTCCTCTTCTTCCTTCAGCATGGCTCTTCGTTCCTTCTTCTTCTTGTTTCAATATATGCTGCACCCCTTTGTGGCCTCCCCTGGTCACAGTGCCCGTGGTACCCATGGTACCTTTCACAAGGGGCTTACATGTGGCCAGAGAGTTGCCAATTTGGGTTTGCAACAGTACAGATTTAGGGAAAGAACATAGACCCTGGGTACCTGGTTGGCAGAAACCCACGGCACACTTAGACAAAGAGCATCAACATCAGGCAAATGGTAGTGGGGGCATGCCATAAAGGGCACTTTTCTACACACCCTTGTTTTTTCCACACTTTGACTAAACTAGTTTGGAAATGTCCTTATTATATGTTCTGAGTTTCACATTGTTAGCAAAGTAAGTAAGTAAGTACTGTATTTGCGTAATTAATTAAAATCATTGCAATTTGTCCAGGCAATAGATGCGATTAAAAGAAAAAAAAGAAAAACTGTAAACACATAAAAGGTTATTGCACATTTATCAGGTGAAAAGCCCTCTGTTTCTGGCAACGGATAGCAGGGGTTACATTCAGGTTTTTTGTTTGGCCTTGCAATACATTGCATAGTTAAAGTACTGAAAAGTATCTTAAATTTCTAATAAACCATCTCACAACGGCTATTAAAAATAATTTGTGGTCCGCTAGTAAGGCCAGGTCCTCAGTAGAGGTTATGATGATTACACAGAATCTAAGATCTCTGCCCTTCTTTCCTTGGGGGGAATGGATGCTGGCCCCCAACAAGTCTAGGCATGGTCAGACTGGCCTATAGGGCAATCAGGCAGGGTCTGACCAGCTGGTCCGACAGGTCCGAGTGTGGGCCATTTTTAAGGTCTCAGAGGGCCTGTTTTATGGTCTGTTGGGATGGTTTTTACTTTTAAATTCCCTGATTTTAAAGCAAGCATTGCTTGCAGCAAGCTCACATCCATGCAATCTTCCATCCCTTGTGAAACCCTTGTTCAACGTGAATTCACATGTTCATACCTACCCTGATTTGCAAACATGGGTCCCTCTTCAGCCATCGGATTCACTAATGGGGGTCACTTTTATCTTGGTGGCCGGGGTCGGTTTTCTGTCCCAGCCCGACCCTGAGTGTAGAATACCCGACATTCTCTAACTAGTGCGACTGACATTTTTTAGCAAAATCTCACACAAATGCAATACTGCTCTGCAACATCAAGGTGTTGGCAAAGAATAGGTTCCTGCATAACTTTCATCAAAGTAGATGCCATAGAAATGTTAGGTTGAAGAAAACTCTGTGCCTTTAAAGGTAGAAAAGAAAAGAACAAAGACGTGTGTAGAGTCTGGAACCAGTTCCAAGGTCACGAGTTTGCAACTCAGCTTCAAAGTGGGCGGACAATTAATAGGTTGAAGAAACAGTTCTGGAGAAAGTAGGTCAAGCACGTGACTACTAAAGTGAAGTTCTGGTCATATTTTGTGAATACTACCGTATCCTTAAAGGGTATGACTAAAGATTTAAACACCGCATCAGAGTGGTCTTAAGAAGTAAAAGGACTCCTAGCATCTACTGTGCTAAACTTTACTTTCTGCAGTATTTAAATTGTTTTTGTAACAGAAAAGACAATAGGCAAAAATCCTCAAAAAAAAAATAATTATACTTTTTTTTAGCACTAGGTCTTACACCTGTGACGTCACCAGTGTGTTGGTACATTTCTCGCAGTAAAAATGATAAATTGGTCAATATTCATTTACCTGCACTTTTTGTAGGTCTTGGAGGTTTTGTAGGGTGTTCTTACCATCTCTATCAAGTTGGTATTTGGCATCTACAACTCACCAACATTATGAAGCATACAATCGATGTAAATGCGTAATGTCCGTACATGGAATAGAAAGCAGTGCAGGTAATGTTCCTGGCGCTTTACATATATTATTTTCGAAGTGAGGATGTGGACATCTCACAGGAGGGCAATCAAACCTCAGTCAGGTACGGACACTGATGGGGGTGCCAAGCTGCAAACGTTGTTCCTGAGCAACATATCAACGTTTTCTTAAACTTTGTAAACTTTTTGAAATCCGAGAAGTTTGTAAGGTTTTAAAAAAAAAACCTCAGAAGAATTTTTCTGCAATAGGAAGGTAAACAAACATTCTGCAAAAAACACCTTTAACAGGATATTTTTTAGTTGTAAAAGTGTGTGAGAAACATATGTTTCGAGAACATTTTTAATATAAAAAATTGTTACGGCAGTCGAAGCTGGAAAAGTTTGCACATTCCACCAACTTCAGCCAACTTTAATGTCAAAGCACATATTGTTGGAAAGAAGGTATGTCCTAGTGCTTAATTTCTAAAAAGCATTTAGTGCAGAGTCCCAATGTTTTCTTTGAAACCTGCTGCTGGTGCCGAAGCTGTCAAGTCCAGTGCTTCACGTGCGCCTTTTCTTCCACCACGCTATGGGCCAGATGTACGTAGGGATGGCTATGCGATTACCAAATGGCAACATTTTGCAATTTGCAATTTGCTATTTGGTACACACAGACACCCTTGTACAAACATGTGCTTCACATATATTGTGAGTCCCAACGGGTCACAGGTAGACCTACCACAATAATATTCATGAGGTAGGTCTCGGTTTGCAACCCATTGGTAATGGCAAAAATCACAGGGATGGTCGCTGTAGGAAAGTAGGATCTGCTTCTTATGGTAACCCCCTACTTTTTGCTTGGTGTGATGCTGTTTTTGACTAGTCTGACTCGGATCCTGCTAATCAGGACCCCAGTCTATCTGCTTTTTCCTTAAATTGGTAAGTTCCGTACATAGGTACGTCCCAGATTGGATACTGGGGTACGCTTGTCAGTCCCTACTATATGGTACCCATGCCCTCAGGGCATAGGTGCCCCAGGGGTCCCTCATGGGCTGAAGCATGTATTATGCCACCCATGGGAGACCATTCAAATTGGACCTACCCGCCTGCCATTGCAGCCTGTGTAAGTTGATGCATGCACCACTTACAGAAGATAAACGTTTACTATATCTAAGGTTCACTGCACTTAAAACCTATAAGTCACCCCTATAGCAGGCCTTTCCAATCCTGAGGGCAGGGTGCTTGGTTCCATGTGAGAGGGTGCCCCTGAATGAGTAGAACACCCCTGCATCCTACAGAGTCCATTCTACCGGATTATAAGCGAAGCAGCTATATACTATATAGAGGGGCACAGCATAATCGCACGATGACCATCTCAAAAAGGGCTGCAACGAATCCTATCATGTTTGGTATCAAACATGTTAGAATCATACTCCAAGCACTGGAAGAGCTCTCCGTTTGGCTCTCAGTGTTCCCGGTACCAGCCTTCTAGTCTCGGACAGCACAAACTGGTTGTTGCTGACCAGAGACATATTTCGGCACTCCTGCTGCTGAGCCAAGCTCGAGCAGACGAAGGTGGAAAAATATGCATCCTGTCACAGGGAGGTGTGACCACCTCCCATGCAGGATTTAGTGTATTAGAGCTAGGTGGGTGTGCTTGGCAGCTCCTGAAAGTCTGCATGAGGGGCACATTTGGTGTCCCTGTTCATAGTACAGTTCAAACCAGTCACTCTGGTGCAAAACTGGACAAAAGACATGGGAGTAACCTCCCCCTGTCCAAACTCTTCCCTTGGGGGTCCCCTGAATCTTCCCAACCCTCTCCTTAGGGTATTTAAGGGCTAACCTGGGTAGAGGTTTGTTGTGGGATACAATTCGGAACTGAAACCACTGCACTCTAGGTTTCGCTGGACTTCGTTAGGGCCCGACTTCATCTCCCTTTCAGTCTGCTGCATCATCTGTACCTGTACATCACACAGGAACATTAAAAGGCCTTTGAAGCATCAAAGACTACCGAAGTACTCTCCCTTGGAGTGAAGGAGTCAAACCCCTGGATTTGCAGGCACCGCAACTAAGTCGACCAATCTGCAGCTCCTTCAGACTCTGTGGGCCTTGCAACACAGGTGGTGGATTTCCCTTGCTCCCGAGGCCTGCTATACCCTCTCACCAACTTTGAGGCCAGTAGTCCTCGTGGGGGTTGCAATAACTGAACCCTTGAGTACTGTGTCCCCTTTGCAGTTGCAAAAGCTTGTTGACATCTTTGCAGGAAGATTTTTGGGCTCCAAGTAACCCCAACCTCGCGCACCAACAGTGATCAGAATCTTTGACCACACTTCATTGTGTGCATCGTGGCCTGCAGCTTTTGATGAGCTGCTTGAAGTCCTCTCATGACTCATGTGCCTCTGGCTTGTGGGTCCATTTGAGGGTCTCCTTTGTTTTTCTTGGGCTCCCTGGATTGCTCTGGCCTGCCCTGACTCCCCTGCTACTGGTGAGTCCCCTGGACCTTGCTGGTACCAACCGCGCACCTTCTTGAATTCATGCGTGGGTTGCATTTGCCAAGGCTTGTTGGTGCTCTCGCCAGACACCGACCCCTCAGCACTCGACATCCTTCATTGGACAGCTCATTTCCAGGTCTTGGTCATCCTCAGCATTGCGTGGCCCTCACAGCTGCAGAGTCAAGTTCACTATAATCTGTCCTGAAGTACCCGACATCAGAGGGCATCCATCTTCCAAGTCTCCTGGTCACCCCTGAGTGATATAGACTCTGTCCCCTCTGCTTTCAGGTACTCCTCTTCAAGAATCCATGCTTAGATTCCTCTGGACACTTTCTCCTCTTCCAGCAATGGCACTTTCCTGAAGTCCTCCATTGGGTTCGACAACTGCTTCTGACGTCACTTCACACCTATGCACCCGGCTTCCGTGGGACAGGAAATTTGGGTACCATGGTTATCACAGGTGAGTGCCTATCCAACCTTCTATCATCCATGGGGTTTCTTCAGTGTACACTGTGAAGGGTCCCTAATCTTTAAAAATTCAAAAGCGACTTGCACATAGACTTGGTCGTGTTCACAAACTGCACACACTCTCCGTGGGGTCTCTATCTACTTACCTTGGGTGGTCCTGTGGGACTCCAGCAATTCTACATCCTCTCAGCATTGTCTTGACTCGAGTTGTGGTTCTTATAACACTTTCTTAGTATATGGTTTGGTCCCCCCCTGGGGCACATTGTGTATTAGTGTTATTTACTGTGATTTCTTTGCTTTGGTATTGTGTGCTTTGTGTGTATCTTCGTCTGGGAGATACTGTAAGGTACTAGATAGTTTTATATAATAAATACATCTTTTTATAAATAATTTGTGTGGTTCCTTTTCATTTAATCTGTACTATAAGATTGCATTCTGGTGAAACAAGCTGCTTTACACTCCTTCAAGACTAAGCCTCAAGGCTACTCTCCACAGCTGCCATTTGGATAGCTTTCTAAGGTTGCCTGTGACCTCTTACATCACCATACAGGTTTTCTGGACCTGTGCAAGGTGCCCAGTTACATTATTGGACATCATATACCAGGCCAGCTTCTCACAGTGGCCAGCTGGGGTCAGCAGGCCACCATGTCTGTGATTGCTTTAAATAAAGTGATGTTTTATTTAAATGCAGTCTGTTTTCCTTAAACGAAAATAGGATGCCTTTCAAAAGAAAAAATAAAAAGTTTTCTTTTCATTTATTAAGAGTAGGCAGTGGTCCTGCTGCCTGCTCTTAAAAACATGTTTTTACAAACATTCACAAATTAAAGGGTTCCCATAAAGACCCCTTCCCATTTACAAATGGATTACCACCTACTTAAAGTAGGTGGAAAAATGCAAATGTTTTGCGACAGCATTTCAGTCGCAAAACATTCATACATACTACTGCTATTCGGTATTAGGATGGGATGCCCTCAACATGCTCCTTCATAATACCGAATAGCAAATCCTATTTGTGATACAGTAATAGGTTACCAGATCACAAATAGGGCTTAGTACATTTAAAAAAGCCTTTTTTTCTTTCGGAAATGGCCCGATTCTGTGAATCGGCTATTTGTGATTGAAAAAAGCTTTGTACATGTGCCCCTTAATTTCCTGTCTCTTAATCTCACTGTTGCAGGTTCTCTTTCATCCCTGCTCTCTCCCTTTGTGAGAGTTCTTACATATTTTCCTCCTCCCTCCTTTATCACTTCTTTGCCTTCATCTCTCCTGCTCTGTCCAGGAAAAGTAGATTCTGCCCCACAAAAAACGAGGATCAATGCTCAGAACTATAGAGAAAGCATTAAGCACAGGTTGCCGCTCATTTGCTCACCATGGACATTATTGTTGGACGAATCTTCCAGTAGAAGGAGGTGGTGGGCAATGGGCTATGGTCTGTTTTAGAAGGAGAACACCTTATTGTGATCTTAGGAAGCCGTCGAGTTCCTGTTCTCTCCACTAGTCATCATGAGCTGTCGCTCTAGAGTCAAATTTAGCTTTTCTATCTTGAGGATTATTTGTAGCTATTTTTTTGTTTCGAAAGTAGTGGCTCAGAAAACACAGAGGATTTGGAGCACCATGACCGTCCTGGTGGAAAGATACTAAAAGGAGCCTGTTTGATGATGGAGGGTACCTACTATTCAATGACAAGAAAGCATCCAGTCATTAAGTCACAAACTTTGGCAACCGATCCCCTTAGCTGGACTGTTGAACAAAGCTTTGTGCTCCAGGAAAACTTTGCCTTATTTTACATTCTGCCAAACTTGCCACTATGAACTAAACTATAAAAAGAAGCACCAGCAGGATAGATACATTAAAGTCAGACCAGAGGACAGTTACCTTAGTGCTTAAATCACCCTTTGGAGGCAAATCATTATTATTCAAATAATCTGTTTCAGGTTAATAGTAGAGGCATTGCTGTACTACAGTCAGAAGGCAACTGACAACAATGGTAATTATCACTGTGTGATTACTGATTCAGCTTTACTTTTATGTTTACAAAAACACAATATGACTACTGAATAAAAAGACATAAACAATGTTAACTGCTCCTATGTACTTGAACAAAAATCTTTAAAACAACAATCATATCAAGGCAAACAAAATATACCTAGGTGAAGTATAACCACCGTGACGGACAATACACCCTTGCTAGGGTAGCCATTAGATAGAGTCTCCGGATAAGAATGGCTAACTATAATAGAACTGCTCATATAACATACAAATCCATTGCATGAAACTAAACATTATAGCAGTAATCTGTAACACACTTCTTATTCTATGCATGTTCTTCTTGATTGGCATTGATCCTGGATTATGTGGGTTGACGCTTTGTACTTTGTGGCCTCTTTAGGACAATGCGGAACAAGAGTCACCCAAACAGTACAATGGTCAGCAGAGGCAGCCAGGGAGAAGCTTTAGAGAAAAGTAGACCCAAGGAGCTGCTATGTAGTCTCTCCTTAAGGTAGCAGTGAATGCTGTGGAGGAAAACCCTCCGGAATCTGTACAACATAGATGGGATAAGCCCCGAGTCAAGCAATCAAGTTAGGGGTCTGCCAGGGACATTGCAGTACTGGTAGGAGTCCTGCTTCAAACCTGTTGCCAAGTGGTGCTGCTGGAGCAGAAGGTATCAAGCCAGCAACATGTCGAGAAGCAAACTACGCTGAACAAAGTGCAGTGGATTGTTGCAGCCTCTCCTTGGCACTAATGGCAAACACCATGAAGGAAATACTATGAAAATGTAAGTCTGTATACGATATCCACTTTGCATCCTTGGCCTACAGAAGAGTAATCACTGTTCTTCTGCTTTATTGCAGGGCCATTAATAAGTCACGCTATATGACTTTGAGGCTTCATCACTGTAATTAACTCTTTGAAAAGGGTGATTTTTAAAAGATCTCCAGTAATCTCTCTCATTAGTTTTCTCAATGAGGCAAGCTTTCCCGAGCAGCAGGATCTTCAGAGTATTTCAATTGCCTCTTCAGAATACACGTTTGGTGATTGAGATGCTCTGTTTTATTTCTGCCTTTCTTTTCAAGCTCTGATTGCTGATTGTCTAATTGGCTGATTGTCATTTCTGCACAGGATCCGCAATGCAGAATAATTCATCCCACCCTCTGTTCTGTTATACTGGCGTAGGCACAACATGGTGGCTGAATACTGTGCAGCCCAATGCTGCACTTTTATCAAGGTTAGTGACCACTACCACCAATTGTGTTGTTTACAGGGTACAGCACTACCTCACCATTCTGCATTTCACATTTGGGGAAGGGTTGGATATCAGGGCAGTGATGCATGCTTATCCTGGTCTAAGCTAAGCTTGAAAGCTTCAAATCTTGAAATGAGTAATGATTTCCTTGCCTAAATTCAACCGATTTTACAAAGCATACCTTTTGCTAGGTAATGACATTTCAGAAAACTCTCCTAATTGGAGTATTTGGCTACAACAGAAAAAGCCTGAAGAAGGGCTAGCCAGCATTTTTTTCAAGGTAACTTATATAGGGTTATATGAAAAGAAGAGGAGAAGACAAATTAAGAATACATGAATTCACAGTAATGAGCTCACTGACAGCATCTGCACCCGGTCAGTAAGTTAAAAAAAGGCCAAGTGACTAAAACTCTGAAATGATGGCACACTAAACAGGAGCACCCTTAAAAACAAAAATAGATGTGCCAAATTTGCAAAATACTTGACCTCATTACTTTATTATGTTATTATGAAACAGTTCCTTTTTATTGAGGTTTTACTAGCGCATACACTCGCCACAACCATTGGCTGGTGAGAAAAGCTAACAAGCATGGGGCACCCCTCTGTGCACTTGATATTATGCATTTATGAACAAATGTAACTTCAATTCCTGCTTTCCTATATTCCTTATAACCAAGATCCCGAGGGGCCCCAAGTATCCTTTCCAAACTGTCGATCATGGGGGGTGATCAGACCCCTCTTCACCATCTGACCACCCTGTCTGGTTTCTTGGTACGTCATCCCATTCCCATCTCTCGTTTGTTGGTTGAAGCACTTCCAGGTACTTGGGGCAAGTTAGTTCTATGAAGTCATCAGAAAAGGAACTTATAAAGGGGTGCCATCATTTCTTTTCAAGGGACATTTCCAAGACCTCCTACAGGGGAAGCAGCAAGGAGTGGTGTTCCAGGATTGTGCCCTTACCCCAATCGGCGATGATAACATGTTTTGCCATGCAGGGAGCCAACGCCATCTGTTTACCTCTGGCAGTGGATGGGGCAAGTTTGTTTTAGAGAGGCTGAAATTGTGTAGGGTGTGAATCTAGGGATGTGTATGTCTAAAATGGTCTAAATGTCATCTATGACTTCTTTCCAGTATTTGGTCATCTTTGGGCATTGACACAATAGGTGTAGCAGGGTGCACATTGCCTCACAATTTCACCAGCACAATTCTGATATTTTGGGGTGCCATGTGCACTTTTTCTGTTGTGCAGTAGCAGTAGGAAATAAATGTTGTGAGTAGACCTCTGCTGTGTTTACAATGTGCTGACAATCTCTTTGGTATATATGTCTCTCCAGTTCATGTGTGTGTGTAAGGCCTACTTGATTCTTCATCTTTTATTTACGAAGAACTTTTCAGTATTATAGGCTCTTAGGGGTAATAGAGTCAATACATTTTCTATACTGCATTCCCTAACAGTTCCACATTACAGCGTTCTGCGTAGGGCGTGGGATCGTGAATTTTAAGGAGGTGTTGTGTTGTTCTTATAATCCTGTATTGGATCTGCACGTTTAGACAACATATACTGCGGGATTGGTGTCCGAACTGATTCCAGACACCCTACCGGGTATGTTTGCCTGTATACCAGCTAGCTCACAGTGCCACTATAAACCCCTCTTATCAAGGAGAGAATCGTTTGTGGCAACTATCAAACATGACAACTTTGTTCCGTCAGGGATCATGAAAACAGTACAGTACTTTTCGCTCAGCACTCAGAAAAATACACAGAATAAACCGTGGGGACGTTTTCAATAAGCATTTATTGAACCAGCGTCATTCTAATGTAAAATGGATGTAGTGAAACAACCATAAGACATAACAGATATTAATGATATTAATGATTGTCAGGACCAATAGAGTAAAAGGATGGTATATTCCTACCATAGTGCTAAAGCAATGAACTCAGGCCAAAATTAAAACACGACAGTAATAATGCGTACTCCTACTCCTACGATGCAACCCTAACTAGATGTACCTGAGTGTACTTAGCATGTATATGGAAGTCCCTTTTCTCCTCTCTCTGCCTCAGCAAAGATATGGTGTTTATATGCCCAAAGGGGTACCCTCAGAGGATATACCTTGCTGTGTAATGGCGAACTAGGATGACAGAAGAAATTACCCTTATACATAGTTATTATGCAGAAGATGGGAGTCCTGCTGAGATTCCAAGAATCCTCATGCATAATGAATGAGTCTAGTCTTCAGACATTACCATAACTAGGTAAAAGGTCAGTACTAAGAATTGTTATGCAGTGTAATGTCTGGGTTAATATAGCTGAAATGTCTGTTTGCTACCTGAGCCTACATAGGGCACCTGTATGAAACATAACACCCACTCCTCATCCGATTGGATGACATACTAAAAAGGTCTATAAATGTATCTTAAAAAATGCACTGTAACTAAAAAGTCCATAAAAAAAATGTTTAAAAAAATGCAAAAATTCTAGTATGAGCTGTAGAAGTCTATTAAGGCTACAGAAGCTGGAGTGGAGAGCGGCGCTGGGGAGCGGAGCTGGAGAGAGTAGGGGAACAGGATCAGGGACGCTGACACTGGCCCTCCCGACTGGAAGCAGCTGACACCCAGATGAGGCCGGGTGAGAGTGAGTGAGACCGAGACCGACACTAGGCCCGGTTGATGTTTGCTGGGCCCAGGGATAATGCAAGGCAAGGTGAGGTGGGGCGGATGGTTTACCAGTCCGTGAGTAAGATCCCTGTGACACCCGTGTGACCACACGTTTATGCCCACATTGTGCCAGCAATCAGCCGCTGTCAGCTGCCCTCAGCCTCCAGCCACCCGCACCTTCAGGTAACAAAACCGAGCCCAGCACAGCACAGTGGTCCCCAACTGGAAAATGGGGGTCAACCCACCTCAACCATTCTCAGCTCACCACAGTTTGCATGGTTGCAGCAGGATATGGTAGTTGCATTCAGATATGAGGCCAGGACATGAGTGCGGTGGTAGTAGCTACCGTCCGCAAAGTGCGAACCTGTGCCCCCATGGTAACGGACCAGACAGGACTGGGGGCAGCTTGCGTGTGGCCTGCTGCATTTCTGCTCGCCCCCCACTGGCACCCGCCTGCTGTATCACCCCCCAAAACCTTTCTCCATAGCGTGCAGCACCAAGCACAAGAAGAATACCACAGAGGGGGTAAGCAACATACTTACTCCCAGCCGATCCCGCACACAGGGCACTGAAAAGGCAAGCAAAGGCATGCAATCTCACGCGCCTGATGACATTATGAGATTGGATATGATTCGACAGACTGCCAAAGCAGTGAAGAAACACATTCCAAAGCCCAAATCCAAGCAGCCAGCCAAGTAGTAAACAGAGACTGCTCTTTGACAGCCGAAATAACCACACCAGCTTCGCTGGCTCTCTCTAAAAAAGAAACATCTTTAGGACCCACAAAAATCACGGATTTTCTAAAATCTCCAATGAACCAAGGAGTGGCAATGCCCAGTCCGTTCCTTCCAACTTCACCCCTTTCCTGATAAACAATCTTATACAAACATCCACCAATCAGATAATAGTTAAAGCTCAAGTTCACACTACCAAAATCGACCAACAAAATAGGGCCCTACCTAACTTCTCACCCATAATCACCATCCCTGGGAACAGCAAGTTCACTACAACGTTTTCTTTCCTCACCTTCCCTATCCCCCATACAGAGATTATGGCATTGCACAGTTAGGAACACCACTGCAGACACCAGCTGAATGTCAGGAACCACTACTCAGTCCATTTAAAGAGACGCACAATGATGAAGTGGCCCATTTAGACAAAACCGCCACTTCTGGACTCAAGCATGATTATAATGCTTTCCTCTCCCCATTTAGACTCCGGCCTGAATTGGCCCGCATCAGTACCAACAACACACCAGAAGTTATGCTTTGTAATAATAAAACCTAAGCAAGCAATGCTTTTTCATTCACAACACCAAACAAGGCAGTGCAGCACTCCCCACTGTCCTCAGCACACTTATGGGCTCCATTTTTAAACACAATGGAAGGAACCTCATCGGCTTCAACATTTTATTCAGAAAAACTCATAATCCCAGCAGACTTTCTCAACACTTTGGCTACCCATGTTTCAGGCACTGAACAAAACCTACAGAAATCAAACAGTTTGATCAAGCGAGTGAAAGAAGACTCCAACACAGGATATCATTCTGGCCAATGTTCCTCCACATTGGACCACTTTACATCAATTTCAAATATCCTGTTGGAAATACTAATGGAAGTCAAGATGTTGAAGCAGTCAACTTCAACAATCCTATCCCCTACAGCAAGTTTACATAGCCCGGCCCTTCCATCCCCCAAAAAAACATTAACATTCACGAACGGCCCCAAGGCTATCCAGGGTAATAAGGCCAACCTTACACTGGTGAAAGAAAGCTGTCAACCGTCGCCACCAATAAACAAACAACCTAGTAGGGGACTCTGTCCTGTTCCTGAAGACTCTGATCACCAACAGTGACCCTCCTTAACAAAAAGGGAAATAAACCCCCTTGACCGTAACCAACGTCCGTATCACTCAGAAGCACATGGCGATGCCATGTTTAGCCTAGAGATGATTCCCCTCTATAGGTCGAGAGGAGGCCACAACACATTGAACAGAAGTGCAAACTTGAAACTTGCTGATACAATCAAAACCTTGGAACAAGTAACAACAAAAAACATAGAAGGCATTGAGTTCAAACTGAACCCAGATAGGGCAGGCTCTGAAGCCACGGTGTTGACCTGGTCCAACCTAAAAACAGTATTGTGGTATGGCAACAGAGATACTACTTATTAAATAGGGGCATTGAAGTAAAAAGAAATTAGCCAAAGCGGGATCCCAGCCCCTTACAGCCACAACAGAAATATCCTCTAAAGACCGACACAGCACCAATTGGCACCCTCAGAGATGCAATTGCTCCAGTAGTAAAGTATTCTGCAAATCTAGAAAATATGCGACCCACCAAGGGGAGTGGCCTGATTAAAATCAGGCTTTATGATGACGCCTCCCAACCAACTTCTAAAACTCTGCTCTTGGAATGTGAATGTTCTAGGAATTGAGGTGGGTGGCCAGATTTCTCCTCTTTCATTCAAAACTTTGCATTATTCTCTTACAAGAAATTTGGACTGAGGACCCCACACCAATGATCGAATTCAAGGTGTACTAACAAGAAGCAATAAAAAAGCTAAAAGAGGGCAAAGCCACAGGAGGGCTCTCAACTTACATAGCAACCCATTTTCAGTCGCAACAAGAACAATAGATGACACACTGAACAGAAGTGCAATCTTGAAACTTGCTAATAAAATCAAAACCTTGAAACACGTAACAGCACGCGACATAGAAGTCATGGAGTTCAAAATGAACCCATATAAGGAAGGGTCAAAAGCCATGATGGTCACCTGGTTCCTCCTAAAAACAGCCTAGGAGGTTTGGCAACACAGATGCTACTTCTTAAATTGGGGAATTGAACTAACAAAGAAATGAGTCAGAGCGTTATCCCAGCCCCTTACAGCCACAATAGAAACAACCTCTAAAAACCGGCACAGCACCAATCGGCACCCTCAGGGGCGCAATTGGCCTAGTAGGAAAGTATTCTACAAATCTAGAAAATCTGGAGCTCCGAGTTACGTGAGACAGGTCTCCATGCAAAGATCGCTGGGCCGCGCCCCTCCAAGGAGAGTGGCATGATTAAAATCGGGCTTTCTGACGACGCCTCCCAACCAACTGCTAAAACTCTGCTTGCTGGAATGTGAATGGTCTAAGAAGCGAGGTGGGGGAGCCAGATTTCACCTCTTTCCTTCAAAACTTCAACATTCTCCTCTTCCAAGAAACCTGGGTTGAGGTCCCCACACCAATCATCGGCTTCTAGGTGTTCCAACAAGAAGCAAAAAAAAAACTAAAAGAGGGCAGAGTCATAAGAGCCCTCTCAACTTACATAGCAACCCATCTTCGGTGGCTACAAGAACAAGTAGACCTTGGCCTGGCATGGATAATGTATCATAATCTCACCACATCCAGATCGAGAGCCACAATTTAAAACCTACAATGCTAATCTACTAATCTGCAGCGTTTACATTCTTCCCAGCCGGAAGAGAAACCTGATCACATTGC
Source organism: Lissotriton vulgaris (assembly GCF_964263255.1). NCBI lineage: Eukaryota > Metazoa > Chordata > Amphibia > Caudata > Salamandridae > Lissotriton > Lissotriton vulgaris. The sequence goes on along the minus strand of NC_141695.1, from coordinate 1,712,236,877 downwards.
CTAATTAGTAACAATCCTAATATCACTTAAAACGACATACCCTCAACACAAAATTATATTGTTGGGAGACCTTAACATGTATTCATTACAAACAACTTCCAACAACCCCATCAACACCTCCCAGCGACAACCACAAAGCTAGCATCTCCAGTAATAAAAAATCATCAAAAAACCGACCGCCATGGGAAATTGTGTACAACTGCTCTAGAGGAAATTGGCCTGTGCTCGCTCAGTGGCCACTTTCCACAAGATCAACCAGCTGGATTCACAAGAGTCTCAATCAAAATCAACTCCATATTGGACTACACATTCGTAGACTCAGAGATCTTCGATAAAATCTGGAGTTTCCACATAAAACCCAGAGCGGAGAGCGACCACTTTCACCAGCAGGTTCAGCTTCTAATACACCAGCAAAGAGCTCCCAAAGGTAACAACTTAATGCTCCACCCTTGTGCTTACAATCTAAAACACTTGGCTTGGAATGGAAGCATGGCACCAGCAATAATGAACTATATAACCACGTTCATTTCCCAAATACTTGCCTCTCAACAGGCGACGTGAATTAACTGGCAATCTCTCATAGCGGGACTCGTCATCATTTAGCCATTCAACCACCCACAATCCCTCAACTTAATCATCAGAGCGGCACACTGGTTCACCACAGCGCTTCGGAGAAATAAAAGAGCCCTTAATTTAGAATTTAGGCATCTCCGAAAAAGATGATCCAAAACTCAGCCACTCCACCATAGACCAAATTGCTGCACTGAGGTACTATTATAAAAAGGCAATTTGGTCAGCCAAAAAAACACATCTGGAAAACACATGGATAAAACTGCTGCACACAAGTAAAACAAAATACAGCAAACAGTTCTGGGCAGAAATCAATTTACTTGCAAACAGAAGCTCTTGCCATCATAATGCTGGAATTTCAGAATGGGATTGGATTACGTACATTGAAGCAGCCCGCTCAGGACAAGTTACGAACATTTTAATAGTGAAAAAAACAACCATAAAGGGCCCCATGCCCATAGAGAACCTGCCAGAGGGAAACTGGCTGGAGGAATTGCATGTTGGGCAAGCCTTGAAGAAACTGAGACCCATCTGGGTACCTGGATCAAATGGCCTCCCAAACGCCATATTCCAGCATGACCAGGCCTTCGGGGCATTGTATCTTACTCCCCTATTTAATTTGCCATTTTCTACCAATATAATCGCTGCACCATGGAGAGGCAGTATACTTCACCCCATCTTCAAGTCAGGCCAACGGTCGAACCCAGTGAATTATAGGTTAATCGCTCTGATCGATGTCAAAGCTAAACTTTATGCCGCAAACCTTTTAACCAATGTGAAAGTATGGGCATCAGCCAAAAACATCATCCCCCCACTCAAACTGGATTTAGGGCTGATATGAGCACAACCACCAATCTCCTGGCCCTTTGTTTTCTGATCAAAAAGGCAAAACACAAGGCATCAAATTTATACACCTGCTTGGTCAACTTAAAAGCAGCATTTGACACAGTCCTATAGGTAGGGATGGCCAGATGGGGCATACCCGCAAACCTTCTAAAGCCATCACTGATCTATACAGAGATACTTGGGTACAAATTAAAATAGGTAAGGATGACAAATGACCAGAAAGATCCCCACATTCATAGGCCTAAAACAGGGATGTGCCTTTATCCCCTGCCTCTTCAAAACTTATACAGCAGCCTTGGAAGCCCTGCTATTGGAAGTGTTGAGTGATCCACCAAAACTCGCAAATAGACCAGTGTGAAGTTTACAATAGAATTCTTTATTGTATAGTTTATAAAAACTATTACAAAAAAATAAAATACGGTGATATTTAAAACTGATCAAAAAATACATACATGATTAGGATTAAAAACTATAATAAAATATCATTCAAATATCGGGGCCCAGTCTTTTGCGGCGGTGGTACTCACACAAGGAATGCTAGTTCAGGGTGTGAATTGAGTCTTTGCGAGAGTTCTTCTTTTTTTCTCAAAATTGCTGATAAATTGAACTGCTCTACACATGAGTTGAGGGTCCACTGAGCACAGGACTTGTATGATCGCGGAACGACAGGTGCGAGTTCCATATTCATTGAACTTCGCTTTTAGCCTGCTCTGGCGTTCCAGGTCCAGTGCGGGACAAATGCAGATCAGGTGAATAAAATCTTGTTTTGCGGCACCTCATAAGTCACACTCCTTGGAGTCTTGTGTCCTCCATTTAGGTTGGTCGGCATATGACAGCAGGTTGCCCATCCTTAGGTTGAGGTATTTAAGTTTAACATATGATGGGAATGTGAGTTCCAGATAGGCAGCTGGCGTTGACTTTTTGTTTGATTGTATTGTCATCAAGGCATGTGAGCGAAGGCTCAAAGTTGTGTGAAGTTTACAATATGCAGATGATATCATTCTATGCAGCTAGACTCCCATCGGACTACAGCGTCAAATTACAGCCCTCCTCAGTATTACCAGATCATCAGGCCTGAAATTCAATCACAGCAAAACTAAAGTCATCTGATTCTTGTCACAAAACAGACAGTAAAGAACAAAATGTTAGTGGAAATCAGCTGGTAACAGGATAAACCAGGTCAGCACCTACAAGTACATAAGGGTAAATATGGATTCCAGATCAAATTTAAAAAAGCACCTCGCACAATGAAAGGCCCTAGCCAATAAACTATTTTTCACCTTCAATCTAATAAAAACAAAATTAGGGGAGCCTGTCTCAATCATATTTACTGCAAATCATCGGAACAACATTTTTATCCTCACTGACTTAGGGTTCAGAACTCCTAGAGGGTAAAGACACACCTACTCTTAATCAGTTACGGTCTGCCCTATTCAAACATCTCTTTTATCTACCACAAAACATCTGCCAAGCACAAGTACATCTGGAATTTGGACCCTTCCATCAGCTCCCAGTGAGGATGGATGTAACTATCAAATTGTGCTGGAAGATGAGAGCCGCTCCATCTGAGTCATTGGCTGCTCTGTGCTGGTCCGAAATGGAAAGCCAGCATACCAACAAAAATGACTGGCTAACAGTGCTCCTCCAAGCCTTGGGTTTCCTTAACCCCTTGCATGCTGCCACGATTCTGCGCCTGTGCGGCAAAATTGCGAGTGGGCGGGTTTATGACAGCCCCCAGCCGTCATCAGCACACGACCGCCGTAGTGCATGACGGATGGGGGCCGTCATCAGCATGCAAGGGGTTAATCTCTCCACGGCCTGGGTGTTAAACATCAGCTTTATTGTGTTAAAGAAAATCGTCAACAAAGCAGCCAAGCTAAACTCTTGGTCACTTGACAAAGAGGACATGACTGGAAAAAAGCATGGCTGGACAGTCTTACAGTCTTACCTAATAGCAACTGGGGTCCCAACCATACCTTACTTGCCACAGCTCTCAAACTATCCACCATCTCTTTCTAATCATCTGAATGATAGCCTTTTCTTCAAAAGACTAGGTTCTGCCCTGGAAACAAAGATGGCTGAACTCTCTTTGCCATTTATGTGGCCAGTTCAACGAAAGCTTACTACATTTTCTGTGCATTTGCCCCACTGTTAATCAACTAAGACAGAAATTATTTTGCCCCACCCTTCGGGAACTCAAGATAATATCCTGCCGCTGTGCGGAGATGCCACTTTTGAATAGTAAAACAATCCAGCTTTCCTTCAGGTCCTCCACTTTTCTATTACAAGTGAACAAAATATTATCAGTACACTCTGCCACGCAAGACAAGAATTTGCCCCCTCCTCCCCCCAGGCAGGGACCCTACAGACAAAGTAACTGGAACACGGCAGCCGACTTAGGTGGCATTTTCCTATTACCACCAAATATACAGACCCCCCCCCCCTCCTCAACTAGGGGCCTCGTCTTTTCAAACCCAAATCCATCCTAGCTGGTTTGCAAACATTTTGCTGAGGCCTCCAAATTTGAAGTTGGTACATATAAACTTGAAAATTCAGATAGCTTCCGGGCTCGCAGCATTTTAATGGACTACCGGTCATAATAAATGTAGTCATCCTTTTAGCACAGCATGACGCTATCAACAACGAGCTCCTCTTAGCCTTCAATGTCTTGAGCAATTTGTTCTTGTTTTATCTTCACGTATGGTTTTAAACTTCTAATGATTTTATTTAATATGCAAATTACTTACTTATAAATTAGAAAGACAATGAATTAAATAAATGAGTAAAACTTAATATTAAACTGACACACATTTGAAATGTGCTAATTTGCAGTTGGCAGTCATTGTTATTCATGTAGGCCAAAGAAAGGCCAAGAAACCAGCTTTTCATAGCAAGAAGAGAACTCGATATTGCTGAAATATGCACAACGTGATTTAAAAGCGTGACCCTAGAATGACATGTTTAGAGATGCTGTCATAGTTTTAGAATATTCTTGATTGATTTATAGCATAGAAGAATTTATTACCTAACAGCGATTTCTGTCTTTTAGTTACGAGTTAATTGTTTTCACAGCAAAGCAAGTAGAGATATAGAAAGTCAATGGATGTTTAAGACCTGTGGGAACTATGCCTGATGTTTCGAGAATCTAACCACGCAAGACTGATTTGGATTCGTCATGACTGGCTGAGTCTTATGAACTACTCTTTATGGGGAGTTCTGCTACACTATTTTGACTTTAAAGACTAAAGCTCCTTAAATTTCACTCTTTCCCATCAGATCCAAACTCTTTATGGGTTGTTAGAATCTAAAGCTCTGAACCTGATTCATCAAATAGGGAAATTATTCCTTTATGAAACATGCTCAATACAATCTAATTATTTGATGATTTGTTCTGAACCTTTCTTTTGGTGAAATTTCTGTACCCATATATGATCGTTGGACTAACAAAATAAAGATCAAAAATAAAGAAAGAACTTTACAAATCACTTAATGAGAGGTAACGTTTTAAGACAACAATAATACTCTCATCATTGACTGAACTTAAGCTGTTAATAAAATTTAAGTTTGAAATTTCTTACTTGAATCCTAATAATCATTCCAAGGTCCGTCACGGAGAAGAATTTCGCCTGGAAAAGAGAATTTAACCCAGAGCAGATGATCACATTCTGAACCAAGTCCAAGTTAACAGGAGCTTTGGTATATTTCAGAGGAAATTCTTTACTGCCCTCCTTGGACAGGAGTTGTTTTTGGAAACAGGCCAACTGTCTGGAGGCCCAGGGCCTAACCATCTCCTGCAGCATCTAGGGCCAGATGTAGTACGGCTATTACCGGTCGGTAACGGCCGAAATTAACGAATTTCGGCCGTTACTGACCGGTAATAGGGTTTTGTTATGTTGGGGGCCAATTTACAGACTCGGTAAATACCGAATCGGTATTTACCGATTCGGTTTTTACCGAATCATCATTTACCGATTCGGTATTTATTGAATCTGTAAATGACATGTAGGAAGCACTTTAAAGAGTGCTTTTGTGTTTTAAGGATTCTATATTTACCACCAACTACTAGTTGGTGGTAAATAACGAATACCTCTGTAAATGCCAATCTATGCATTTACACCAGTGCCATGTGACAGACATACAGGTCCTTAGGGCATGTATGTGTGCCACATGTGCACACAAGCACTATTCTGGGGTGCAACAGGGTGTCAAAGTGCCACCCTGCCACCCTTGACTCTTTCCCTATTTTACCAATTCAGTATTTACAGATTCGGTAATTGACATTCATTCCTTTGGGCCTCCAGGCCCATAGGAATGCATGGCAATTTCCGAATCGGTAAATACGATTCGGTAAATACCGAATCTTAACAATTCGGTAATTTTTACCAAATTATTAGCTACATAGGATTTACCGATTCCAAAATACCGAATCGGTAAAATTCGATATTTTAGAATCGGTAAATCCTATTTACCTAGATCTAGCCCCTAGTGTCTAATTTGATAATATATCATTCTCTTTTTCTCTGGAAAGTCAAACTCACTCTTGATTTGGTCAAAGGCCTTGATCCCAATTTCATCCAAAAAGGCACCAATGGCACTTCCATCGAGCTCTGAGTCAAAATGCCGGGTTTTTGTGTATGGGTGTTCGAGTTCAGGGGAAGGTGCTCATCTGATATCATGGTGCCACTGAGTCCTAAAGTGCCAGTGTGGGCTTTGTTATTGGTGAGGTGTTTACAGACCACAAGCAGTGCTTTCAAGGTAAGGAAAGCACTTTTCAGATGTGGATCCTGGAATTAATTGCTTAATGAAGCACCAGTGCTTCTCTTGCTCTTTCCTGTGTCAGTCTAACCTACTGCAGAGCTGTGTCATATTTGATGACATTTGGAACAACCAGGCAACCCTCATCTGGGCCCCTATGCATTCACAGTTTGGTCATCCTAAGTCTCTTCTCAGCCCAAATTAATCTATATTTTTTCTTTATGCAATATTTGAAGAATTAAAATATGTTCATACAATATGTTCAACCTCCCTATTAGAGGCCCTTCTAGTACGAGTTACTTCCAAACAATAAACCAGTGTTTTTATCCGTGCAAAACATAAGCACACATCACTGTCTTCGTGTCGGGCGCGGCCCTGGAATGGCTGACATCCTTCCTGGCTGACCGTTTCTTCCAGGTCTTTGAGGGCGAGGCGGTGTCTCCTAAACACCCACTCAGGTGTGGGGTCCCCCAGGGCTCCTCCCTGAGCCCTACCCTGTTTACCCTGCGGTCAGAAGGGCAGAACTTGGTCATTATCCCCCGCATCAAGTTATCCAGAATGGGCGGCCGCTCGTTTGGATACTTAGCCGCCAAACTTTGGAATGGACTTCCAGCCCAAATCCGCGCAATGAATGACCTTTTATCCTTTCGCAAAGCCATAAAAACCCACCTTTTTAACTAGTTATGCTATGTACACCTCTGGACTTCCTGCAATTCCATCTTGCCGTCCCCTGGACATAGGCAGATAGCGCCGGGACGCCCCTTGGCTGGGGCAGCCGTGCGCTATACAAACACATCTAACATAACATAACATAACATAATGCCTACATGGAACCCCTAGACAGGATAGTCCATCCCTTCGGTGTGCGTATCATCACCTACGCGGACGATACCCAACTGGTGGTCTCCTTAGACCACTCTGAGTGATCGTCCCACACCCTAGGCCCCTGTCTGGAGGCTGTTGCCAGATGGATGCAATCTTCCTGCCTAAAACTCAACGGGGAAAAGACAGACGTCATCCTATTGGGCAATCCTTCTCCCTCTGTTCTTGCATCCATCTGGCCACCATGTTTGGGCCTGCCCCCCGTCCCCAAGTCCCAAATAAAAAGCCTCGGGATCTGGTTCGATAAAGCCTTGGACTTTTTAGTCCAAGCCACAAAGACCGCCGCCACCTGCTTTGGGCTTATGAGGATGTTGCGGAAGGTGCTCCCTCTGCTCCCATTCCAGGCAAGGAGGATCCTGGTCCAGGCCCTTATACTCTCCCGCCTGGATTACGGGAATGCCCTCTACATGGGAGCTCTGACCTTTGCCACCCAGAAGCTCCAAGTCACACAAAATAGTGCGGCCCGCCTACTCTACAATCTCCCTCGCTGGCAGTCAGCGAGGAATGCCCTAAGGGAGCTTCACTGGCTCCCTATAGTGGCAAGAGTACAATTTAAGGCTATGTGTATTCTACACAAAGCCTTTCATCGCACAGGTCCCGCCATTCTGCATCCCTTGGCTACTCCCTACGTCCCGTCCCGTTCCCTCCGCTCCTGCACCCTCTGGCTGGCTACTTCCGCTAGAGTCAGGAAAGCTCGAAGGGGAGGCCACTCTTTCTCCCATACTGCGGCCAAACTCTGGAACACCCTCCCTCTATCCCTTCGAGGCAACAGTAATCACCTGCCCTTCAGGAAAGCCTTGAAAACACACTTGTACGCCAAATTCTGCTGATCTGCCCTGAGCCCGCGTTAAGCAACTTCAGTCACAAGCGCTACAAGGCCTCCGGGTAGTTTAGCGCTATACAAGTGCAATTTTTCATTTCATTTCATTTCATAAAATAATGTTCTCAAGCACACAGACACACTAAAACCTCCTTTTGTATAGTAAAATATGTTTTTGTGGTTGAAGTCAGCATCAGTAAAGAAAAGGCAACTCTATGCTCATTGCCACCATGACTTTGGATTAAATCTCACAACTACGCCCTAAACTTGTGTTCACTGATAGCATGCACGTATCTTCACTCACAGTGAGCTTTAATGATGCACCCTTGGTGACTTGTAGTTATTCATCCCAAACAATGGTGGCTGGTGAACTTTGAAAGTTCTGGAGACCAAATGCCTACCTTTAATTTGACCTAGTGAGTGAGTAGAGTTAGCAAGCCTGTTCCCAAGAGGTAGTTAAGGGGTGTTTTAAACCTGAAAACAAATTGGATGGGGTGCTGTTGGGTGAAATGGGTTAGGGTGGCATAGATTGATGTGGGGTAGATTGGGGTTGCTTGGAGTGTGGTAGACTGATGTAGAGTGAAGTTGGGCAGAGTGAAGGGTAGAATGGGGTAGACTGGGATAGACTGCTGTAGATTCGGCTAGAGTGGTGTAGATTAAGGTAGATTGTAGTGTAGTGGGGTAGAATGGGGTAGATTGGTGTGGGGTGGATGGGGTAGAGTGGAGTTGGGTAGTTTGGGGTAGAACGGAGTGAGGTAGATTGTTGTAGAGTCCAATAGGGTACTTTGAGGTGGAGCTGTGTAGGTTATATTGGTATAGAGTGGATGGGATGGAGTGGGGTAGATGGGAGTGGGGGTAGGTTTGGGTAGAGAGGGGTACATTAGGTAAATTGGAGTGGAGTAGATTGGTGTACCTTGTAGTGGAGTGAAATGAGGTATATTGGAGTGGGGTAGACTGGACAAGAGTGGAATGAGGTAAATTGGGCTATATGGGAGTGGGGTAGATTGGAGTAAAGTGAAGTGAGGTAGAGTGGGCTTGAGGGGTTGAGTGGGGTAGAGTGGGGTGGGGTAGGGTAGATTGTAATAGCGTAGATTGGCGTAGAGTAGAGTAGGGTAAAGTGGTGTGGGTTGGAACGGGGTACAGTTTGATATAGTGCGGTAGATTGGGGTGGACTAGGGTGGAGTATGTTGAGGTATATTGGGAAAGAGTAGGGGTATGAGTGATATACATTGGGGTAGATTGGAGTGGGGTAGATTAGAGAAGAATAAAGGGGGAAAATAGGGTAGGGTGGAGTGGGGTAGAGTGAGGTCGATTGGGGTAAAGTTGTGTGGCGTAGAGTGCAGTAGATTGGGGTTGAATGAAGTGGGGTAGATTGCCGTAAACTAGAGTGGGGGAGATTGGGGGATTGGATTGGGTATATTGGGGTTGAGTGGAGTTAGGTCGAGTGTGGTAGATTGAGGTAGGGTGAAGTGGTGTTGACTGGGAAAGAGTGAGTCGGGTGGACTGGAGTGGGGAGAAATAGATTGGAGTGCAGTGGATTGAAGTAGATTGGGAAAGAGTGGAGTGGGGTAGATTGGGGTCGAGTGGGGTAGATTGTAGTGGGGCAGATTGGATTGGGGTAGATTGAGGAAGATGGTAGTGGAGTGGGGTAAATTGGTGTGGGTTATATTGGAGTGGGATATATTCGGGTAGAGTGGGTAGATTGGAGTGGGTTAACTGAGGTAGGGTGAAGTAAGGTTGATTGGGGTAGGTTGTGGTGGGGTAGTGTAGATTGGGGAAGAGTGGTGGTAGAGTGGGGAAGATTGGGGTGGATTCTAATGAGTAGAGTGAGATAGATTGGAGTGCAGTAGATTTTGGGAGAATGGAGTGCGGTAGATTGGGGTAGATGGAGTGGAGTACAGTGGGGTAGCTTGGGGTCGTTTGGGGTTGAGTGGGGTAGACAGGAATAGATCAGGGTAGATTACGGTAGACTGGAGTGAGATAGACTGAATTAGACTTAAGTGGAGTAGATGGGAGTAGAGTGGAGTCAAGTGGGCCTAGTTGGATTGGGGTAGACTGGGATAGATTGGAGTCAGGTAGATTGAGGTAAATTGGAGTGCGGTAGGTTGGGATATAGTAAAGTGGGATAAATTAGGGAGGGGTGGAGTGGGGTGCGGTAGAGTGGGGAAGAGTGGTGTAGAGTCAGGTGCGATCGATTGGGTTTGAGTGGAGTGGGCTGCAGTGGGGCATAGTTTGGAAGATTGAGGTAGATTTAGGTGGGGTAGATTGGAGAGGGGGGAGAGGGGTCAATTGGGGTAGATTATAGTGGGGTAGAATGGAGTGAGGTAGATTGGATTAGATTGGAATGGGGTAGATTAGGGTTGGATAGAGTGGGGTAGATTGGGGTCGAATGGGGTGGGGTAGAATGGGTTAGAGTGGAGTGGGAAAGAGTGGGGTAAATTTGGTTATAGTGGATCGAGGTAGATTGAGGTAGAGGGGGTAGGTTTGGGAGAGATGTAGTAAATTGGAGTGGGGAGAATGTAATTCAGTGGGGTAGCTTGGAGGAGGGTAGATTGCAAAGCAGCTGCAGTCAGCTTAGAACATGTAAGTGAATGAAATGACCTGGTCATACAGATGGAGCTGTCCTATCAACAGCCTTCCAGCGGCTCTGTTATTTTTCAGCCAGTGCAAAGCAGTCTCCATGCTGGGATTTGTTATAAGAACAGTAAAAGTACACAGGTTGCATGTTTACTGTTGCTGAATGAAAACAGCACTGCTTGAAGCCCACCCACAGTGGTGCATTATTAGCTCAACAATTATAACAATGGAGGATCTCTGCTGAAAATAACAAGTTGTGTCTCCTCAACATCCTGTGATTCTGGGAAATCACTTAATCTCCAGCATAAAAAAAGGAATGTTAAATTGTGTAACGTAACTGGTGCTCATGTAAAGCACCCAATACTTTTCCAGACTATGTAAAAACGCAAACATTATATATATATATCCTGCCTGGACTGCAGGATTCGAAAAATTGAGAAACCGTATTGCAGAATGACGGGTTTTGTGCATTTAACATTCAACGGACACAGATTTGGAGGCTTGACTAAGAGTTTGATTTTATCTTGCAGGAGGCAGAGCCCAACATGGGTCATATGGTGGTTGGAGGACTACGAATCCTAGAAGTCAAAAGATGACGTCAGCAATAACTGCTATGAAACAGGACGAGCCAGGGACTTGTTTCTCTTCCTACGTCTGCCGCTGCATGCCCGCCCCATGAGCAGGGAGCATAAAGAGCTCCGAAACGCTCTGGGGCTTAATGAAATATCTAGCGCTGTGTCCCGTTGTGCCTCACTAAAGGACTTAACCATGGTGGCTGAGTTTGCCTGTCATTGCGTGTACCTCTAACTGTGGCAGCGTAATGGAACATATATATATCTAGAAAGCGTCCTGTCCGCCCCAATTCACGAAACGGCACCAAACAGGCTCGGACCGCGCAGCTTCTCCCAAGGAAATTACGGACCTCCACACCAATTCAGTGGAAATGCAGTGCAAATATATTTTGGCGTGTAATTACAAGGACCAATGTCCTCCATGACGCGGTTCGCTCCTCCTGGGAGCTTGATCACATCATATATATATATCCACCAACAAGCTTGCTGAAAATCTCATAAATACGAGCCACACTGATCCAAGTTGGTCATAAAGTATTTATTTTAGGCAAACAAAAAAAGACGTATTTCGAGCTGACTAGCTCTTGGTCATATGACCGCAGTTCAAAGTTCAGATTTTTCATAGACATTGACATGGACATTGAAGAAAGACTTGAAATTATAAGTACCCCCGTCTAACAGAATAAAATAATCAGGAAAGTGATATTAAATAACACATAATTTACATAACAGTATGCAACGTGCATAGTTGAACTCCAATTAGTGTCACTTCTCATGAACAGTGTTGTCAATAAAGGTATTACTTCAAAAAGAAAGATGCTGTTCGATATATTCTCTGTCTTACTTCCCCTTATGATGATGATACAGAAAAACTCTTCTTCACCAAAGTAGAATATTTTGGGTAAAGTACCCAGTCTTTGAGTCCCAGTCATACAAGTCAGGAGCAGACCATTCAAGGGTATTGTACCCCAAATAATAAAGAAGGTATGCTTTCCAATCGTAATCCAGAAAAATTATAATTATCTAATATTATCCTACTAGGTGACCTATATCACAAAATCACAAGAAAACAATCAGGAAATTCATTGAAGTATATTATTACCCAGGACAGTGTCTAGTAAAGGAGATTGTGATTGTGGTAACAAACACCTAAGACTCCGTGCTCGTACCTCTTAAAGGTAGTGGTTGTGTATCACAAGCTCCACACTTCCAATCTAAGGGAAACAATCAGAGATTAAAATAGTTAGTAATGTATTCATTCTAATTTTAGGTTCACAAAGTCGTCGGCCAATGAAACACTATATGGACAGCTATTGTACTTAAGCTCACCAGAAAATAAGTAGAGACTAAGGGGCCCATTAGAATGGCGGGCGGATTGCCCCCGCCAGGCTAGCAGTAGCAACCCACCCGCCATCCGCACCTAAATTCCCCCCCCGCCATAATAGGATGGCGGGGGGGACCGCTGCGGACGGAAAGACCGTCCGCTGCTTTTCCGCCCTGGTCACCTTGTGGCCAGGGCGGAAAAGGATTAATATGGTGGCGGTGTCTAATAGACACCGCCAGCCATATTATGATGGGCTTAGGGAGATGCCTCTCGATGGTGGTGAAGCCGCCACGGAAAGCCATGCGATTTTCACTCTGGGGGCTCAATGCGGGCCCCCAGAGTGAAGGAGAGGTGTGGGCTGCACACGGGGGGTACCCGTGGTACCCCCCTTCATTTGCATTAAAAAAGTGGCAGGCACTGCGCGGTGCCTGCCGCTTTGTGTATGCAAATGCATTAATGCATTTATAGCATTGTGGCGGGCGGTGCAGAGAGCACCGCCGGCCACAATGCTATAAATGCAGGATGTGCCCACCACTGTGGCGGGCACATCCTAATACCCCCCACGGGACCCCTGCCCTAATGGCGGGCGGTCCCGAATTCCGACAGGATGGCAGGCGACAAAGTCCGCCCGTCATCCTAATGAGCCCCTAAGTCTACATCTCTCTAAATGATATTCAACACATCACACATACGTTATGTAATTGTGAAGGGATACAGAAAAAGAAATGTACCAGGGATGGGGTAAGTGACATAATAATCAATACAAACATAATAAAATATGAACATATATGAAAAGAACTCTAGTTTCTGAAAGGTGCAACGGGAGGCTTCATTTTATTTAATTCATAGATGCACATGCATCTCTTCGTCATTGTTCATCCCAAACGGGACTACACTACCAGCCTGCAAAATTAATCTGGATTCTGTTCTACACAATTGCTTAAATCCTATTTCCACCTCTTGGGTTTTTAGGGATGGTGTCAAGGGCTAGAATTTCCCCTTTGTCCAATCCCCCATCATGTTCCTGGTGGAAATGTTTGACCGTGCTGTAACTAAAATCCTTATTAGTAATAGCATGCCAATGCTCAAGTATTCTTTTCTTGACCGTAAAGGTGGTTGAACCTATGTACCGCTTACCACACAGACAAGTAATAACATAGATTACATAGTCAGTGCTACACTGTATATTCTTACGGATGTACAACTTCCTCTTGGTTCTTTGTAGAGTGGCCTCTCACATTCTTGCTGTGACTGCAAGCCTTGCATTTGCCACATCAGTGAAGTCCTCCCACTCTATCTAGCTATGTCAGTTTTTGATTATTCATGTAACTCTTTACGATCTTATCTTTGATAGATGGGCCCTTCCTGTATGTTATGGCTTGATGTGAGCCCAGTTTATCTCTGAGGATTCTGTCTTGTGTCAGGATGTCCCATCTCTTTTTGATTATTCAACCAAAAAGATTAGATTTGAAATTATATGTAGTGATTATTCTGATGGGTGAGTCTGTCTCTGATTGTTTACTTTTTGGTGCTTTGTATAGTGCTTCACTTCTTCCTATCTCGTCAGCTCTCTTCTCACCCATTTTAAGTATTTTCAGGGGGTACCCTCTAGCACAGAATCTTTGCAACATCTCTGTTTTATTCTTTTTGTATGTTTCCTCTGAGCTACAATTTCTTTTAGCCCGGAGGTACTCACCAAAGGTTATGCTCCACCTGAAATTCGGGGGATGGCAACTCGCCGAATGCAGTACTGAGTTACCGGCAGTACTCTTTCAAAAAAGATCCGTCTCTAATATGTTTCCCTTCACCGTGAGCATGATGTCTAGGAAGTTCACAGTATCTTGGCTATGCTTCATGGTAAACTTCAAATTTAACACATTTTCAATAATTTCCCTCACAAAATCAAGCAGTTCTTCCTCTTTGCCTTCCCACACAACGTCCAATGTTCCACGGGTTCACTCCAGAGCACCTGCTTCTCCCACCAGCGGACCAAGAGATTGGCGTGGCTGGGAGCGAAGCAGGTGCCCATCGAAGTCCCTTGTATTTGTTTGTAAAGTACCCCATCGAATATGGATACATTTTCCAGAAGACATATTTCAATCATTTGCAGTAACATCCTAGTGTGTGCTAGCAGGTGTATGATTTTAGATCTAAGGAAGTGCTCACACACTTTCAGTCCATCTCAGTGCCTAATGCTCGTATATAGGCTTTCCACATCCAAACACAAAAGCCAGTAGTTTCTATCCCAATGTACGTTTTCTGTCTTTTGTAAAAAATCTTTAGTATCTCTAATGTAGGATGTCAAATCCTTCACATAGTCTGTTAAAAAATGGCCCACGTACATGGAGACATTCTCAAACAGATTGTTTTCGAATGACACTATAGGTCGGCCTGGCGGTTGTACGAGGTCCTTATGCACCTTTGGAAGGAGGTAAAAGGTGCGTATTGTCGGTGTGTCATTTGTAAGAAACTTCTGTTCATCCCAATTTAAGACGTTCTCATCTGTCCACCCCTTAAGGAGTTCGGAAAATCTAACCTGTAATTTAGTCAGAAAGGATTTATCTACCTTCGTTAAGCAAGTCGTATTATTCAGCCGTCTCATGGCTTCCTGAATGTAGTTCTTTTTATCCAATAAAACAATGTTTCCGCCTTTATCGGACGGCTTTATGAAAATATTATCATCATTTTGGAGACCTCTTATTGTCTCTCTTTGTGCTCTGGTTAGGTTGGAATTGGTGACCGGTTTCTTAAGGAGCTGAGAAATGTTGTGATTTACCATCTCGTGAAAGACATCAATGTTATCCCTGGGGATCTGTGGTCTATACTTGGATTTGGCTCTAAAGGGAGATACAATGGTTCTAGAAGGATCTAGTCCTAAGGATTCTACTGTGGTCATTATACTCGGGTCAGATAGTTCTATAGTATGTATTCTGTATGCTTACTGTTCATCACCAAGGTTATTTAATGTCCTTAGAATTTCAATATCATCAGTAGAGGGGGACATAGGGTGTGTCGTTGCTGTTGCTACAGTTTGATTATGCTCTCGAAATGTGTGAATCTTATACAGTTTCAATTTGCATACAATACAATACATATCTATACGTGTTAGAGTGTAATCTAGTGGGAAATCTGGACAAAAGGTTAAACCTAGTTTTAGAACCTGTTCTTCCATGGAGGTCAAAAGTCTGTTAGATAGGTTCATTACCATGAGTTCTTGTCCATCTACTATTTTCCCTTCTTGTTCTGGCCCTTGGTTCCCACGCCAGTGCTGTTGTTCTTTGTTCCGTCGGTCTCTCCTTCTTTTACTTTTGTTTTGCCTACACATACATACATACATACACACACATATATATTTTTTTTAACAAAGCACCCTCGATTCGAAGGCTCACTCCAAACCAGTTCCTTTCCGGCAATATGGCACCTCACCTCGCAGAGTTTGATTTCGCCTTACGCGTTTCGGGACCCTCTGTCCCTTGATCACAGGCATTGACTTGCAAACGCAGATTAAATCGAAAAGGCACGTTACTCAGCATGTGACTTTAATAGCCCTCCAATCAGCAACAGGTAACAGGAAAATTGTTGCATGCTGGGATGAGAAGTTTTTAATTGCTCTCCTTTCAAAGAAGTTATTTGGTGCCTTTTTGTTATTGTTTCCTTTGTAGGTTTCTGTTCGATTGCATAAATTTAGTCACATTGTTAACCCTCCAGTGGGCCTCTATGGCGGGGAAGTGCTGATTGGATGCCAACTGATATCCCACATGGGGACTTCGACAAGTTCTGTGTCCCCGTGGCCCCAAAAGTTCAAAGGGTGGTGCGCCCTCGCGGCTGGATTGCCGCAATAATATTTTTTTAAACAAAGCACCCTCGATTCGAAGGCTCACTCCAAACCAGTTCCTTTCCGGCAATATGGCACCTCACCTCGCAGAGTTTGATTTTGCCTTACGCGTTTCGGGACCCTCCGTCCCTTGATCACAGGCATTGACTTGCAAACGCAGATTAAATCGAAAAGGCACGTTACTCAGCATGTGACTTTAATAGCCCTCCAATCAGCAACAGGTAACAGGAAAATTGTTGCATGCTGGGATGAGAAGTTTTAAATTGCTCTCCTTTCAAAGAAGTTATTTGGTGCCTTTTCGTTATTGTTTCCTTTGTAGGTTTCTGTTCGATTGCATAAATTTAGTCACATTGTTAACCCTCCAGTGGGCCTCTATGGCGGGGAAGTGCTGATTGGATGCCAACTGATATCCCACATGGAGACTTCGACAAGTTCTGTGTCCCCGTGGCCCCAAAAGTTCAAAGGGAGGTGCGCCCTCGCGGCTGGATTGCCGCAATAATATTTTTTTAAACAAAGCACCCTCGATTCGAAGGCTCACTCCAAACCAGTTCCTTTCCGGCAATATGGCACCTCACCTCGCAGAGTTTGATTTCGCCTTACACGTTTCGGGACCCTCCGTCCCTTGATCACAGGCATTGACTTGCAAATGCAGATTAAATCGAAAAGGCACGTTACTCAGCATGTGACTTTAATAGGCCTCCAATCAGCAACAGGTAACAGGAAAATTGTTGCATGCTGGGATGAGAAGTTTTTAATTGCTCTCCTTTCAAAGAAGTTATTTGGTGCCTTTTCGTTATTGTTTCCTTTGTAGGATTCTGTTTGATTGCATAAATTTAGTCACATTGTTAACCCTCCAGTGGGCCTCTATGGCGGGGAAGTGCTGATTGGATGCCAACTGATATCCCACATGGAGACTTCAACAAGTTCTGTGTCCCCGTGGCCCCAAAAGTTCAAAGGGTGGTGCGCCCTCGCGGCTGGATTGCCGCAATAATATTTTTTTAAACAAAGCACCCTCGATTCGAAGGCTCACTCCAAACCAGTTCCTTTCCGGCAATATGGCACCTCACCTCGCAGAGTTTGATTTCGCCTTACGCGTTTCGGGACCCTCCGTCCCTTGATCACAGGCATTGACTTGCAAACGCAGATTAAATCGAAAAGGCACGTTACTCAGCATGTGACTTTAATAGCCCTCCAATCAGCAACAGGTAACAGGAAAATTGTTGCATGCTGGGATGAGAAGTTTTTAATTGCTCTCCTTTCAAAGAAGTTATTTGGTGCCTTTTCGTTATTGTTTCCTTTGTAGGTTTCTGTTCGACTGCATACTTTTAGTCACATTGCTAACCCTCCAGTGGGCCTCTATGGAGGGGAAGTGCTGATTGGATGCCAACTGATATCCCACATGGAGACTTCGACAAGTTCTGTGTCCCCGTGGCCCCAAAAGTTCAAAGGGTGGTGCGCCCTCGCGGCTGTATTGCCGCAATAATATTTTTTTAAACAAAGCACCCTCGATTCGAAAGCTCACTCCAAACCAGTTCCTTTCCGGCAATATGGCACCTCACCTCGCAGAGTTTGATTTCGCCTTACACGTTTCGGGACCCTCCGTCCCTTGATCACAGGCATTGACTTGCAAACGCAGATTAAATCGAAAAGGCACGATACTCAGCATGTGACTTTAACCCCTTCCATGCTCATGACGAGCTCAGCTCGTCATGTAGTGGCTATTCATTTCAATGGAAATTACATATAAATCCCCTGTTAATAGCCCTCCAATCAGCAACAGGTAACAGGAAAATTGTTGCATGCTGGGATGAGAAGTTTTTAATTGCTCTCCTTTCAAAGAAGTTATTTGGTGCCTTTTCGTTATTGTTTCCTTTGTAGGTTTCTGTTCAATTGCATAAATTTAGTCACATTGTTAACCCTCCAGTGGGCCTCTATGGCGGGGAAGTGCTGATTGGATGCCAACTGATATCCCACATGGAGACTTCGACAAGTTCTGTGTCCCTGTGGCCCCAAAAGTTCAAAGGGTGGTGCGCCCTCGCGGCTGGATTGCCGCAATAATATTTTTTTAAACAAAGCACCCTCGATTCGAAGGCTCACTCTAAACCAGTTCCTTTCCGGCAATATGGCACCTCACCTCGCAGAGTTTGATTTTGCCTTACGCGTTTCGGGACCCTCCGACCCTTGATCACAGGCATTGACTTGCAAACGCAGATTAAATCGAAAAGGCACGTTACTCAGCATGTGACTTTAATAGCCCTCCAATCAGCAACAGGTAACAGGAAAATTGTTGCATGGTGGAATGAGAACTTTTTAATTGCTCTCCTTTCAAAGAAGTTATTTGGTGCCTTTTCGTTATTGTTTCCTTTGTAGGTTTCTGTTCGATTGCATAAATTTAGTCACATTGTTAACCCTCCAGTGGGCCTCTATGGCGGGGAAGTGCTGATTGGATGCCAACTGATATCCCACATGGAGACTTCGACAAGTTCTGTGTCCCCGTGGCCCCAAAAGTTCAAAGGGTGGTGCGCCCTCACGGCCGGATTGCCGCAATAATATTTTTTTAAACAAAGCACCCTCGATTCGAAGGCTCACTCCAAACCAGTTCCTTTCCGGCAATATGGCACCTCACCTCGCAGAGTTTGATTTCGCCTTACACGTTTCGGGACCCTCCGTCCCTTGATCACAGGCATTGACTTGCAAACGCAGATTAAATCGAAAAGGCACGTTACTCAGCATGTGACTTTAATAGCCCTCCAATCAGCAACAGGTAACAGGAAAATTGTTGCATGCTGGGATGAGAAGTTTTTAATTGCTCTCCTTTCAAAGAAGTTATTTGGTGCCTTTTCGTTATTGTTTCCTTTGTAGGTTTCTGTTCGATTGCATAAATTTAGTCACATTGTTAACCCTCCAGTGGGCCTCTATGGCGGGGAAGTGCTGATTGGATGCCAACTGATATCCCACATGGAGACTTCGACAAGTTCTGTGTCCCCGTGGCCCCAAAAGTTCAAAGGGTGGTGCGCCCTCGCGGCTGGATTGCCGCAATAATATTTTTTTAAACAAAGCACCCTCGATTCGAAGGCTCACTCTAAACCAGTTCCTTTCCGGCAATATGGCACCTCACCTCGCAGAGTTTGATTTTGCCTTACGCGTTTTGGGACCCTCCGACCCTTGATCACAGGCATTGACTTGCAAACGCAGATTAAATCGAAAAGGCACGTTACTCAGCATGTGACTTTAATAGCCCTCCAATCAGCAACAGGTAACAGGAAAATTGTTGCATGCTGGGATGAGAAGTTTTTAATTGCTCTCCTTTCAAAGAAGTTATTTGGTGCCTTTTCGTTATTGTTTCCTTTGTAGGTTTCTGTTCCATTGCATAAATTTAGTCACATTGTTAACCCTCCAGTGGGCCTCTATGGCGGGGAAGTGCTGATTGGATGCCAACTGATATCCCACATGGAGACTTCGACAAGTTCTGTGTCCCCGTGGCCCCAAAAGTTCAAAGGGTGGTGCGCCCTCGCGGCTGGATTGCCGCAATAATATTTTTTTAAACAAAGCACCCTCGATTCGAAGGCTCACTCCAAACCAGTTCCTTTCCGGCAATATGGCACCTCACCTCGCAGAGTTTGATTTCGCCTTACGCGTTTCGGGACCCTCCGTCCCTTGATCACAGGCATTGACTTGCAAACGCAGATTAAATCGAAAAGGCACGTTACTCAGCATGCGACTTTAATAGCCCTCCAATCAGCAACAGGTAACAGAAACCTACAAAGGAAACAATAACGAAAAGGCACCAAACAACTTCTTGGAAAGGAGAGCATTTAAAAACTTCTCATCCCAGCATGCAACAATTTTCCTGTAACCTGTTGCTGATTGGAGGGCAATTAAAGTCACATGCTGAGTAACGTGCCTTTTCGATTTAATCTGCGTTTGCAAGTCAATGCCTGTGATTAAGGGACGGAGGGTCCCGAAACGCGTAAGGCGAAATCAAACTCTGCGAGGTGAGGTGCCATATTGCCGGAAAGGAACTGGTTTGGAGTGAGCCTTCGAATCGAGGGTGCTTTGTTTAAAAAAATATTATTGCGGCAATCCAGCCGCGAGGGCGCACCACCCTTTGAACTTTTGGGGCCACGGGGACACAGAACTTGTCGAAGTCTCCATGTGGGATATCAGTTGGCATCCAATCAGCACTTCCCCGCCATAGAGGCCCACTGGAGGGTTAACAATGTGACTAAATTCATGCAATCGAGCAGAAACCCACAAAGGAAACAATAACGAAAAGGCACCAAATAACTTCTTTGAAAGGAGAGCAATTAAAAACTTCTCATCCCAGCATGCAACAATTTTCCTGTTACCTGTTGCTGATTGGAGGGCTATTAAAGTCACATGCTGAGTAACGTGCCTTTTCGATTTAATCTGCGTTTGCAAGTCAATGCCTGTGATCAAGGGACGGAGGGTCCCGAAACGCGTAAGGCGAAATCAAACTCTGCGAGGTGAGGTGCCATATTGCCGGAAAGGAACTGGTTTGGAGTGAGCCTTCGAATCGAGGGTGCTTTGTTTAAAAAAATATTATTGCGGCAATCCAGCCGCGAGGGCGCACCACCCTTTGAACTTTTGGGGCCACGGGGACACAGAACTTGTCGAAGTCTCCATGTGGGATATCAGTTGGCATCCAATCAGCACTTCCCCGCCATAGAGGCCCACTGGAGGGTTAACAATGTGACTAAATTTATGCAATCGAACAGAAACCTACAAAGAAAACAATAACGAAAAGGCACCAAATAACTTCTTTGAAAGGAGAGCAATTAAAAACTTCTCATCCCAGCATGCAACAATTTTCCTGTTACCTGTTGCTGATTGGAGGGCTATAAAAGTCACATGCTGAGTAACGTGCCTTTTCGATTTAATCTGCGTTTGCAAGTCAATGCCTGTGATCAAGGGACGGAGGGTCCCGAAACGCGTAAGGCGAAATCAAACTCTGCGAGGTGAGGTGCCATATTGCCGGAAAGGAACTGGTTTGGAGTGAGCCTTCGAATCGAGGGTGCTTTGTTTAAAAAAATATTATTGCGGCAATCCAGCCGCGAGGGCGCACCACCCTTTGAACTTTTGGGGCCACGGGGACACAGAACTTGTCGAAGTCTCCATGTGGGATATCAGTTGGCATCCAATCAGCACTTCCCCGCCATAGAGGCCCACTGGAGGGTTAACAATGTGACTAAATTTATGCAATCGAACAGAAACCTACAAAGAAAACAATAACGAAAAGGCACCAAATAACTTCTTTGAAAGGAGAGCAATTAAAAACTTCTCATCCCAGCATGCAACAATTTTCCTGTTACCTGTTGCTGATTGGAGGGCTATAAAAGTCACATGCTGAGTAACGTGCCTTTTCGATTTAATCTGCGTTTGCAAGTCAATGCCTGTGATCAAGGGACGGAGGGTCCCGAAACGCGTAAGGCGAAATCAAACTCTGCGAGGTGAGGTGCCATATTGCCGGAAAGGAACTGGTTTGGAGTGAGCCTTCGAATCGAGGGTGTTTTGTTTAAAAAAACACATATATATTTATATACACACACACACACACACATGCACCCACCCAAACACACACACACACACATATATATATATATATATATGGTACCTTCATTTACAGCATGGGCAGCAGATAGACAATAATTAAGTTGAGTCAATCTGCACTTCGTCCATGTTCCACACAAACTCAAGGTAGTGCTGCTAATAGTAACGTCTTGCAAGTGCTTCCAAATTAGAAGGAGCAAAGAAGAGTGATAAGGATGCCAACAAATGATAAGTACTGGGCGGGCTTAAAGCCCTTTTTAGAGAGGCATGACCTAAAAAGTTGCAACTATGAGCAGAGGGAGCCAAGCAACTTAAATGATACACACACTGAGTCTGATACTTATTTAGATGAAGATACCAAATATTGAACGTTAGTGCCTTATGGTGGTCACCCTATCTCCAGGTCTTTGAACAAAGTGTCTCCAGTCCTCTACTATTCACAAACAAGCCATTGATTTCAATATTAATCTAACAAATTCAATGGAAGCAAAGCAAGACAACAATTCCCAGAATTCATTACATTGTCACACAAAGGTTTAGGACTGGAAACACTGTCCAAAAGGAGCTGGTAGTAGGTGGTCACCCTGAAGGTTCACCCTCTTCCTCCTTTTCTTTTCTGTAAGGTCTAATAAATCATTCATTTGTCCCTCCATTTGCTCCACAATTGCAGCCCCATTAATTTTCAAAATATTGTTATCCTTGCTCTGGAACACATATTACAATGCACTCAAATCTGGAAAATGCAATGTTTTGCAAAATCTGAAAGCTTTGTTTGTTTCAAATCTGCCTAGTAATAGAAACAAAATCCCAATGTTAACCTGACAGCCGCTCACCCCCCTCTCTAGTCCTCCCACCAACCTGTGGCATACACACGGCACATCATCCTATGGATCATGCAATGTGCTGATTAAACCACCACCCCTCAAATGCTGCATACTGTTGCATTATCTGTTTCTGCTAAACATTCCCTGTTCAAGAGTGTGACCTATGAGTGTGAACATGCTAATGACACTGACATTAAAGAAACATTTGTTGTCAAAAATAGCTCCAAATTCTGAAAAAAATGATTTCTGCCATATTTATAAATGTTCTCCTTTATGCACTAAGACATAGAGATAAGCAGCATTTGCAATTTTTTATAGCTTTGTGGGCCGATGCTGAGGCCTATACCAGTTGTTAAAGGTTATAACAAGGGAGATGGCATTTAACAACCGGTATAGAGTCAAAAGGACTATAAGACTATTAGAAACGTCCACCCACTAAGGGTAGATAAAAGGGAGAAACTTGAAGACAAACTTTAGAATGTTGGAGCGTCAGGCTTATTCCAGCCATCAGAAGCCCAGAGCTACTGCATGACTTTCAATGGAGCTCTCAACATTCCAATGTTCTAATAATAGAGTAGAAAAGCAGAGTTAGGAGATAAGGGAAGATTTGGAGAGGGTTTACAAAATGCAACTACAAGACAGTTGACAGCAGATATGATTACAGAGCTGAATATCTCAGTAAGAGTCTGCTGAGTGCAGACACTGGCTGATATAAGACAGCAGCTAGTACAAAGATGAAAGATTCTTCTAAGTACAGCCATAAACTATTATTGAGAAGGTGCTCCGTAAGAATAAAAGGTAGCTCAGTGTAAGTACAGTATGGTAAAAGTAGTGGAGACAGGGACAGGGCGGCAATGAGAAATGACAGAGTCCAAGCAGTGCAGCATTGAGAGACTGTCTCCAGGAGAGATAGTGGAGATTATAGACATGGTCAGTGTGGCAGTAAGAACCAAATAAATTGTGACCATATGTTTGATAACATGACAGAAAGTGTGATAACACATTCCCCCTGGAAGCAGGGGTGGGATTCATAACAGAAAGTGGTAACTTTCATTGTGATGCCTTGATCCTCACACAGTGCTTCAACCAGCGGCGGCCGAAGCAAACGAAAAGTGGTCAGTCGGGTGGAGGTTGCATGGGGGGGTAGGAGGTTTGCAGGGGCAGGGGTTGCACATGGGGTGGGAGGGAATGCCAGGGAGGACAGGACATGGAGGAGATAATAATTAAAAAACTAGACTTACCTGAAGCTGGCTTGGTTAAAGTTGGGCTCTCAGACCCACCACCAATGGGGATATCATCAAAGCCCGGCAAGGTCCTGGAGGGGCTCCCCGGAGGTGGAAGGTAGAGATATGAAGGCAACCCTTCTACTGGACCCAGGGTCTCCATTGCAGGTGGCAAGAGTTTCTGCCCCTCGGGTGGCTTCCTATGGGTTGAGAGCGCATCTCGCTCTGAGGGCTCTGTCAGGCATCACGTGGCTGCCTGGTCCCTCCCGGTGTTCATGCAAGGTTGGTGGTTGTGCCGGGAGCACTGTTCGGCATGTGGAGGTCATAGGGAACGTCCCAATCCATTCGCACGACTCACACTAAAGTGTGGAGCATGCCGGGCATGCGCAGTCACCCAGCCAATGAAATCACTGCTCTCATGCTGTTTATCACAGTAAACAGCAGAAGAGCAGTGCAAACATGGGTGGGGGTAGGTGAACATGGCGCTCAATCGGAGACTTGTGGAGCTGTCTCTGCCTCCCAGCCATCCCCCATAGAATGACTAGGGAAGCCTAAATTACGCATGTCAGGGTGGCCGCAAGCAACATCCTGGGGAGCCAGACATGCGCAGTTTAGATATAAAGCACCAGCTGGTGATTGTAATAAACCATGCCCAGAAAGAGGTCAGGATGCTTCACCTGGGAAGATAGGTACGTATTTGAGGGATGTCATTTCTTGCAGGTAGCGAGTCAAAGCCCCTGTTCCCATATAGAGAAACCACCGCTGGCTTCAACACAATGACAAGCTCACTTATATCAGTGGCAAACACCTACCTTCAAGTTTTACAGTAACACTGTTTTCTTTTTGTTCAGTCTAATGTATAATTTACTTTACATTACCAAACTACTGTCAGAAGGCTTCCTTACATTCACCCAACACAACGTTCACCCCATTATCTGTCCATTAGTGCACATGGGAGAAACTTAACTTTTAAATTCCTCTGTAGGTGTGACTCCAGTATATGTTGTCTCCTTTATGCATTAATTCAGTGAACCTTGAAGGAAAGTCTATAAATGTGTCATAACAGCCAATAGCCCAGCAAGCAGCAGCTCAGGGGTTTACATAAAGGTCCATGAAGTGGGAAGCATTTTGGCACCTTTGAAATGGCCACAATAACGTTTCATATTGTCTGAAAATCATGGTTTTTGTAACAATTAATTTAGCACATGTGCTCATGTTTTTTTTAAATAAAACCTTTATTTGTGCAGTTTCTTAAATCTTTGTTATGACAAAAATAAAATGTCATGCTATGACGCGAACAACATTATCATCCAACAATCCGTTCACAGTTAAATAATATTGACCAAAGTATGTCTGGTACAAGCCATGTCTCTCACGGTCATGATTCAACACTTGTGTGTTGTGCTTCCAGTGTGCAGTTCTAGAGCAAGAAATATTGGTGCCTTAATTGGGCTCATACTCCTAGGCACTGATCTTTACACAAACAATATTGTCTGTTCTGTATATGGGATGCTATTGAATGTAGCCTGGATGTGTCTTTATCACTATACTAGCAGCCCGTCTCGACGTTGTCCGGGTATGAATTGCTGCCAGCCAGTAGTATATCGTTTTGTAGGATTTCGTTTTGCGAGAAGGAGCGGAATTGAGTGGATTTCTTTTTTAACAGGGGTCGGACAAGGAGGAGAGCATTAGTGCTTCTTAGGGGTTGTGTGCTGCCCGCTTTGCAGAGTTTATTGGCAAGGAATGGTGGTGCATTTTGATGGAGGACTTTGTGAGTGACACATGCGTTTTTGTAGGTGGATCTGCCTTCGATGGGGAGCCATTTTAGAGTTTTGAGAGCTGGGGAAATGTGGTCGAACCGTTTACAGTTGGTGATGAGCCTGGCTGCAAGGTTAAGTACAGATTTGAGTGGAACTAGGTGGACCTTGGGGATTCCAGTGAGGATGGCATTGCCGTAATCGATTCGTGAAAGGACCAGGAACTGAACGACTACTTTAAAATCTTCAGTTGAGAGAAAGGGTCTTCTTATTTTACTTTGGATTCTCTAATATTTGCTGGGTATTTTTTATTTCTTAAACAGCTATTGTTAACCTGTGGCTCCACGACCCCTTGGAATCCACAAGGCACACTCAGAGGGGCTGCGACGGTGTTACCAAATTAAATGATATTAAAATTAAAACATTAAAATTAATAAAGTATACAAATAAAGAAAAATTGAAAATGTCAAAAACATTTTCTATATGTGATCGTGAAATAAACAAAGTATTTCAATAGATGGGCATTAGTGTGGTGAATACTTGTTTTTATATGTCTGTGTATTGCTTTGAAGTTCAAATCATAGACATTGCTTAAGACAGGGGTCCCCTCCCCAGATTTCAATATTGACTGAATGGTGGTCCCGGAATCCAGTAATGATTCAATGGGGGTCCATAGAAGTCAAAAGGTTAACAACCTCTTGCATAAAATATCTATTCCACTTACCAGCTCAGAACACGCTCCTCTCCACTGCTTGTTATTCCATTCACTATCACCGAAATGCTTCTGGCGTACCTACCTCTTGATTAACACAAAATATATTTAGTCATTTCTTTGACAGATTGCAGAGATCTTTGAACACATTTTGTTTCTTCTATTGATCTCTCCAATGAAATATATTTAATATGAAGCAATTGTTCACGAAGATATTTCTGCTTGACATCTAATGTAATTCCTAATTACCTTACCAAAGTTACGCCTGGTTGCAATAGCCCTCAGCAGTGCTACCTAAATCTCTCTAAATCTTCAACCTGTTGTTTCATGATGTAAGATTTATGCCACTGCCTTATGACACTATTTTACTCTGGATAATGATTCCTGAGAAAGTCGACTTTTTCATAAAATCCATTATCATGCTATATCAGCTTTGAGAAAATTATCAAAACGATACTTGCTGTTTATGTTCATCACCACTATTTAAAGAGTTTGGGGAATCTTACAATGGGGACATCTGCATATTCAAAGGTGCACTATTGTTACTAACGTTTAAGAGTATTGTAAGCCAGAATGGGTCTACTATATAGACGTGACCTAAACAAAGAAATGCAGCATTTAAAATGATATGTGAGGGGAAAGTTGAGTACATATTTCTTGGCTTAATAGATTAGAGAAAACATTAAAATCTAAGAGTATATTTGTTTGAAATGTATATCAAATGAAAGGTTTAAGTAAGTAAGATAGTGAAAATAAAGCATAAATTTAGGATTTGTTCATAGCAAGCTGAATTTGCTTTACTTTGGACAAAACATAGCTGGTGGGAATCTTGAAATGACAGGATGGTTGCTTGCCTTTGGAATAAAAACGATTGAAATATATTGAAATATATTTAGAGTGAACAGTTTTCAAAATGGTAAGAGGATTGGTGTTGTTTCTGAAATTAATGAAGCTTCTCAAAACTATTATGAAAGGTTATAGGCATCAGATTATGGAAACTGCACAATTCAAATTCTCTGTTTCTTGGATTATTTAACTGCTATCTTAGTTATCTGAGGAAGAGGCACCCTCTTTAGTTAAGAAAATTGATGATTTCGGGAAAATTCAGATGTCATAAGAAGTCTGAAGTCGGGCAAATGGCTTGGTTTGAACTGTAATCAAGTGTGTGATAAAGATGTTTCAACAGTCTAACTTAAGAGATGTAAAGTGTACCAGCACTTCAGTGAGAACAACACTAATCCCAATAATACCACACAGGGAAAACATTTCCCTGTGTGGCAATCATTGTCCGATATCCTTACTGAAGGTAGATATGAAGATTGTCTTGCTTATTTTAGCTTCCCAAGGATTTTCCCCACAAAGAAATGCCACATTAAAGTTTGAGGTAGACTGCCTGCTAGGAGATAACCAAGCAGAACATCTGTCCTGATTCACCATGCCAGTAACCCCAGCTGAGTGGAGTGATGTGGCAAGGCACGAGAACACATATGCGTGCCGAAAGCACTCAAAATTGCTCAATTGGCCTCTTTTAAATATGAGTGGCTGCACATTGATGGCTGTTCCTAAAGACAATATAGCTGTAGAACCATTTTATAGAATAACCATCATACGACTGAGAATAACAAAAACCTACAAGCCCTCATGAACTTTGAGCAAGAACTGTCAAGGTCAGTTGAAGGGTTTCTGCTCAGAGGCAGTCACACTGTGATCCCGAGATTAATCACTGAGCGGTCCATGCATCTTGTGCATGCCATGTATCCTGGGGAAGTGAAGACAAGTATACAGACTGGAAAGGCCAATTTCTGTGAGTACTTACCTTTGACATTGGCAGAAGGTGTACTTTGCAAACTTGAAATAATTCTGACCACATATGGATTTGCCAGAGATATCAAAATAGAAAGTTATCCAAAGTTCAAACGAAATAAGTTAAGGTGTGACATTATTTGAAAAGCCCAGACCTTTTTAGTTGCTGAATCACATCATCCTAGTCTAGACAAATGTAAAAGTTATATAGCGAAACGGTTCGTGCACACTCCAAAAAATATTTTTTAATTGAAGGAGAGCAGTGATGGATGTAGAATGGTGCTGTTCTGGTTTGTAAGAGAATACAGTACCATCCAACAGTGAAAAAATAAATGTACACAACCAGTAAGGCTTCACGTTTGCCCCTTAACCCAAACCATATGGGTTTGATTTATCAATTGTGGTTTCCCTATTTGCCAACCTCATGTGACTAAAAAGAGACAGTGTTTTTTTGGTTTTAAAGACATTAGTAAGGAAGGTGATGCCATCTTCACAATAGCATTAGAGGCGTTAGGCCTGATTGCATTGCTGGAAAACAAATAAATAAAGATGGCTGCCGACAGTCCGTAGGGGTAGCAGCACCCAAGTCACTCTCCTGCATTTACTGCTTGTCTAACGTCTAATGCTTGCTGGTATGGCTCAGAGCTGATCTACAGTTGTATTCTTTCTGCCACATTGGACGATGAGATGCTGGAGGGCCTCCATAATCTGGCGATTACATCTGCTTGGTCATTTGTGGCGGTGGAGGTAGAGGTATTGGCATTGCATAGCAGGAAGCTAGGAGACCCGAGAGTGCCGAGCAGCGTCTGGCAGACGGCACTGTCTAAAGTCAAGAAGAGGATTACTTCGTGCCGCGAGATCTGGGAGGCTGTCAAGCGTGTCATGGCCCCCAAAGTACTGAGGATTGTTAAGAGCACCCAGAGGCAAGAAGAAGTGGAGACATCTAGTGAGCCTGACATTCCTGCGGCAAACCTGAGAACCAAGGCACAACAAAGGGCACAGACTCGCAAAGAAGTGGCAAAAAAGCGCGAAGAGGAGCGATTACTGGCAAGTCAGAAGAGGAGAGAAGAGCGACATAAGGAATTACCTGTACTGGACCTGGCCACAGAGTCTCTGAGAGAAGCGATCCTGCGTCAGCCCCTGATTTTTGAATCATTTCAGGCACGTGGACTTTCACCTTCTTCTTCACCGGTGGTGAGAGGTTCGTTGAGAGTTGAGATGGACCCAGCTCCGGCGCCTATAGCGCCTATAGCAACGGTGCGCATTGAGCCGGGATCCGAAACAGGCTTGCCGCGGAAGGTTGCGGGGGGTGTACCCGCTGTAGTGGACGGCGCTGGATCAGGCTCACAGACGGAGTTGCTGACGAAACCCGAAATGGCAGAGTTGGTGCCTGAGGCAATGGAGGCTGCAGGGCGCTCGGCGGCGGCGGTGGTGGAGGCCGCAAGAGTCGGAGATACTGAGCCATGTGAAGTGACTGGGGCAGCGGGAGCAGAGGCGGGAGTGATGCTGGCTCAGCATTCGCCTTCACTTCTATCGGAGGTTACAGAATGTATGTCTCATGGCTCTTTAGTAGGCGGGGGGCCCGATGGAGGCGGAGCCAAGGGCATGGAGGTGGAGGAGGTGGAGGAGAAGCGTCATGGAGATGGAGGAGGAGCTGGAGGAGCTGGCCTATCGAAAGATCCTGGGGGAGAGGTGGAACATAATGCCTGCACCGGGCTGGTGGC
The DNA here is from genome assembly GCF_964263255.1 of Lissotriton vulgaris. Taxonomy (NCBI): domain Eukaryota; kingdom Metazoa; phylum Chordata; class Amphibia; order Caudata; family Salamandridae; genus Lissotriton; species Lissotriton vulgaris. The sequence continues at coordinate 1,712,207,082 of NC_141695.1, read as the reverse complement.
AGAAATGTGCAACGTGGAAGTCAGTGCACTGGATAATAGAGGCAGCGGAGGTAATGCAGAAAACACAGGCTCACAAGAAGCAATAGGTACGAACAAAAGCATACATGAGATAGCTGTATTGCCCCAAGTAGTGGATGTGTATACGAATGTGGGTCTGGGAACGCAGCAGAGTGCTCCACAGGGGGAAACGCAAACTTTAAATACAGGGCATGTCGAACGTCGGAGCATGCAACAAGAATCCACAGAGGAGGGGGAAATACCCCCTGTGCGAACAGTAGTATTGGCGGATGGCTCATGTAAAAGCGCAAAGGAGCCTTCAAATGAGCTTGAAGTTGCGAAAAGCGGTGATGAACGTGCACCTGTTGAGACTATCACTAGTATAGAAGAAGGGCTGAATATCGGCAACTTAGATAAACCACAAACTACAATATCAATTGCTGCAGCAACTGGAGTTAAAAAAGTATCAGTATCAAACCAAGGAGCAATTCCTAAAGATAAGGGTAAGGGTAAGGGTAAGGGTGAAACTAAACCTTTTAAATCACTTAGCTCTGTTACAGCACCAGATTCTTGTAGGAAAAAACAGGAAAAAAACGCAATTATGCTAATTAGGTCAAGACGCTCTTCTCTTAAAAAATCTTCTACTAAAAGGTTACTATATAGCGATGACAGTGACGATAATGAATTGGTGGAGGAGGAGGAGGAGGAAGAGGAGGAAGAGGAGGATGATGAGACGAAGGATGATGAGTTGGAATCATCGATCACTTCTTCTGTAGAGTCAGAGAACTTTTCATTGAGTGAATCCCAAGAGTCTGAGACTTGTTCCCTGCGTCTAGAGAAGGTGCAGAGCAGCGCGGTGAAAGAAAGCAATCCGAAACCCAAAATTAAAAGCAAAACTCATAAGACTAGGGGAAGATCCCGTGTAAGAAATAGCAAGATAGGAACTCTGCCGCAAAAGGGCATATCTAAAATGCCGGATTGGGATAAGTCAGGTACAGACCTGCACAAGGATAGATTTGATCTTTTACTTTCCACAATGCAACAGATACAAGGGGAAGCCCGGCTGGAAAGCCAAAGAGCCAAGCGGGCCAATAAGAAAATACAGAGATCTCTCCACAAAGTACAGGAAATGTGTGCTGAAGCTACAGGCAGATTGACGGAGGTTGAACAGAGGACTGGCAAAATGGAGGATGAGATAGTAAAGATGCAAGAATTCAGGCAGATGCAGGAGAAAACAGAGTCTGACATACTTTGGAAGCCGGAAGACTTCGAAAATCGGCAGAGGAGAAACAATATAAGACTGCTTGGAGTGGAGGAAGGCAAGGAAGGAGGAGATATAAGAGCCTTTGTCGTAGATTTGCTGAAAGGCGCGTTTCCAGAGATGGATGCATGGGACTGGGACAAAGAGGTGCAACGTGCGCACCGTTTTCCCCTCATACAGAAAAAGGGTAGTGCGGGCGCTAGAGCAAGGGCAATCCTTGTGTATGTGGGAAACTATCTATTAAGAGAGGAAGTGATAATGAAGGCTAAACCCATGAAGAAACGAACTTATAAAGACATAACTTTTTTTGCCCGCCCAGACTTTTGCCACACAACCGTGGAAAGAAGATGGCGTATGCGGCAACTCATAGTACCATTTCAGAATATAGGCTGTGAAGTCTACTTGCTGTTCCCTTCCCGCCTCAAAGTAGGCTTTAATGGCCAGTTCAGAGTCTTCTTTTCTGAAATCGTTGCGCAAGAGTATTTGACTTTTCTTCGAGAAGAGAGAACACACAGGGATCGAAATATACAAACTGATCGTATAGAGAGCTTAAAACAAGTAGCTTCTATTACAAAGAAATAACTGAGCCTTTTTTCGAATAACATGATTCAATTTTTCAAAATGACGTACTAAGGGGGAGTGGCTGGGGGTAACTCCCCTGGGGGGGTACGGCTGTCACACATAGGTCAGGATTGACCTATTTGCCAGTAAGGGAAGGGGGGGAGGGAGGGGAGAGAGAAGGGGGAGCGGGGTGGGATTCAGGGGGGGAACAGGGCACGGCAGGACACACAATAGAGAGATGGAGCTCAAAAAGGGCATTTTCAAGGCAGGGGGAACAGGTGGGGTGGCGAAAATTTAAAGGAGGCAATATAAGAAAAAACGTCAATGGAGTATTGATAATATGCTGGATAATTAAATGGATAGTGTACAGAAGAGATTGTAGGAGGGAAAAGATATGTGACAATGTGTACGATGGGTGTTAGGGCTGTAACATGGAATGTATGTGGGCTAAATGATCCCCAAAAAAGAGCAAAAATTGCGCTAGCTTTGAAACAAATGAATCTGGATTTTGCATTTATACAGGAAACTCATATTATGATAACACAAGCACACTTCCTGACTCAGCTAGGATTTCATCTTCTAGTACACTCAAGCCAAGGGGTTAAAAAAAGAGGGGTAGCTATTTTAGCTAGGAATAATAATATTTTAACCAGGAAGAAAGCACAGGACAAATGGGGAAGATGGGCCATGGTTGAGTGCTTTATTGATGGAGAGTGGATAACGTTTGTAACTGTTTATGGCTCAACAGAGGATGATCCCGAGATTTTTCAATTTTTAGATGTTGAGCTAGCAACATGGGCACCAAAAATTATATTGGGAGGTGATTTCAATATTAATGGAGCAGATGGATTAGGTCTGGGTTCCTTTGGAAAATATAAAGGCAGGAAAAAGAAAGTAAACCAGGCACTACATAGTTTAGTTTTAAACAATGCTCTCTCAGATGTGTGGGGGAAAAAGAGAATGGACAATAAAGGCTTCGCATATTATTCTGCTCCGCATCGAACATGTGCAAGATTAGATTATTTTTTCGTTTTAAGTACCACTATTTCAAACTCAAAGATTGAAAGGCTGCCACGGATCCTTAGTGATCATAACCCCTTAGTACTCACTATGGCAACAAAAACAAATACTAAACAATACACAAATTGGACCTTCGAAAGAGAGCTATTGAAAGACGAACAATATATAGAACATATGAATAAATGGATTATTGATTTTTTTACTTTCAATAGGGACACAGCAGAAATGGGAGTGGTCTGGGATACCTTTAAAACTGGAGTACGAGGGGAAACAAAGAGCTACAATTCTTATAAAAGGAAACAAATTCAGCTGAGGAATTCAGAGCTAGCTCAGAAGGTCCTTAAGGCAGAGGAGAACTTAGAAAATAGTGTTTTGACAGGGAGGGATTTGGAAAAGGCTTTGATAGAACTAGTGAAAGTAAAAGGTGAGGCAGAGGGCGAAATTGCTAGTAAGGCAGCGAAAATTTATAATACTAAAAGAGAGAAGTGCTATGAGTTAAGTGAGTCAGTAGGCAGAATTTTGGCTACTCGGACAAGGCAACAAGAAGCTGTGGGTATAGTTAGAGAAATTAGGGATACATCGGGCACGGTTCACTCAGAGTCGAATGAAATAAGGGAAGTATTTAGGACATTTTATGAGAAGTTGTACGACGATGAACTAGAGGGTCGAGATTCTCAAAGAGATAATGAGGAAATGAAGGAGTATCTTCAAGAGATCCCTATAGACATAATTGAGGAGGAGGAAGCAGACGGATTAGAGGGAGTTTTGCAGACAGAAGAAATCAAGGAGGCAATATGGAATCTGCCCTCTGGCAAAGCAGCAGGTCCCGATCAAATTCCTATAGAGTTTTACAAAGTATTTTGGGACTTTTTGATAGAAGAAATAATGAAGGTTATGCAACTGGCACAGCTGGGCAAATCAGCACCTAAGTCATGGGGGAGTGCTGAGGTGGTAGTAATATTAAAAAAAGGGAAAAATCCGGAATATCCAGGATCGTATAGGCCTATTACTTTACTCAATGCGGACGTAAAAGTCTTCTCCAAGGCATTGGCATCAAGGCTTGCAAGAGTTATTGATAAAACAGTCAGTAGCTGCCAACACGGCTTTATACCAGGGAGAGGAACTACCCACCATATACGAAAAGTAATAACGTTATTCGATGTTACTTCAGTCGCAGGAGACCCGATTGCAGTGATGTTACTTGATGCAGAAAAAGCATTTGATCGGGTCTCCTGGGGCTACCTTTGGCATGCTTTAGCAAGAACAGGTATTAAACAAGGTTTTATTAAAGCCCTACAAACTCTTTATCTAAAACCGGTAGCAACTTTACGAGTGAATGGTGGAAATACGGGCCAATTTCAAATAAAAAGAGGTACTAAACAAGGGTGCCCTTGCTCACCGTTATTGTTTGCCATATACATGGACCCATTAATACGTAGAATAGAGACATCTGAGATGATTGCACCCTTAACAACACTCATCGGGCAATGTAAAATCTTAGCTTATGCAGATGACATTGCTGTAATCTCTCCAAATCCCTCTGAATCTATAGAACACCTTGAACTTGAGGCGATGAAATTTGGAAAGATATCGGGGTATAAATTAAATACATCTAAAACGCAGATAATAAAAAATTCGTTTACTCCGTGTATAGACAATCGAGTGGTGCAGGAAGGCATGTACTTAGGGGTTATCATAATGCCAGATCTGGATATCTTAGTAGAGAAGAATATCAATCCTTTGATTAAGAAAGTAGAGAAAGACTTGGATAGGTGGGACAATTTGCATATGTCAATAGTGGGGCGGACAAATATAGTAAAAATGTTGATACTCCAAAAATTTTTATATTTATTTAGGGCAATACCTTTATTATTTGATGTTAAAATATTTAAAAAACTAGAGTGTATAATAAATAGATTCATCTGGGCAAAGGGGAAAACAAGAAGAGCCCTTAGATTCATGACACTGCAAAGAGAAAGGGGAGGCTGGGGAGTTCCAGACTTAAAATCTTATTACTGGGCGGCGGCTCTACAAAATATGATTGGTCTGCTGGGAGGGGAAGAATGAGAAGAGTGGAGCAAATTTGGGTCACTAGCAATCTATGGATTAACCTTGGGAATGGAAGTGAAGGATGTCTTGTTGAAATTTACAGAGGCTAGCTATTATAAGAGGACAAAGTTTAAGACGCTTATAGCAGCATATGAAATTTGGAAAAGCTTCTCTAAAAAAATAGGTTTGGGGAAATATAATTCGTACACTAGACTCTCACATAATCTAAATCTTCCACAAGATATCTTCTCGGGACCTATATTTGCAGAGTGGGAAAACAGGGGAATTAGAACTATAGGGGATGTAAAGGGGGACCAGGGGATTCTTCAATTCTCAGATTTACAAGCTAGATTTAACCTAGAAACTAGGCAATTCTTTAAATACTTACAAGTCAGGAGTTTTCTTCTGAACAAAAAAGGAGGCGTTTTGGGATTCAGGCGTAATTCAATTATGGAGATAATTCAAGGTGGGGAAGATTGCACAATTAAAAGGCTTTATGCTGAACTGATAAAATCAAAACGGGATGACTACCAAAAATGGAGCGAAAAATGGAAGGATAATCTTAATATTAATTGCGAAAGTTTTGGTATCTCCCTAGAAAAGGGTCACTCTTTGTTATGTTCAGCACCATTGCAGGCGCAACATTATAAAACAATATATCATTTATACTTTACACCCGCTAAAATAGCACAATGGGGAGGTACAGTGGGTATTAAGTGCTATAGGTGTGGAAGCTTGGATGCCGATTTACAACATGTATTTGCTACGTGTCCTCATCTAGATTTACTAAAAAAAGATATTGAACGTTTCATAAACAATATTTTAGGAACTGAAATTGTGTTAACTCCCGGAACTATATTATTAGGAGTCAATTTTGAGGACGCACGACCATTTTGTGGGAGGGAATTTCTATTTGTTGCAATATCTGTTATGAGATTATGCATAGCCTCTGCATGGATTGACCCTATACCACCTACTTTCCATAAATGGTTGGCTAAGTTATTAACAACATACAATGTGGAGAAAGAGATCTATGCAAGGAAAAGAAAAAGGGGAAGGAAGCTGGGCAGGATAATATGGGATCCTATAACGCGGTGGAAAGATGATCTGATAGTTTAAAATTGAGTTTTGTCTGAAATTTGGTTAAATGAGGTTCATATATGAGATATAAACGGGTATGTTGGTTATAATGGGAGAGATTTATTTGACTGTATGGAAATATTAGGAAAGGGTAACTCTGTTTGATTACACTTAGGTTATACAATCTGGAATAACATTCTGGATCAAATTACCTTACTCCTTTGTTTTAACTGGATGTTGCTTTCTTTATTACGCCTGTCGATGTTTTATTGGTTGTTTTTCCTCATTGTCATGCATTTATTTTTCTTTTTTCCATTAATATTGCCGTGCCCTGTATATAATTGTAAAACATCTCAATAAAAATATTAAAAAAAAAAAAAAATTGACAATGGACACAAATCAGTAGAAACTAAAACATTAATTTAGACCTATGTGACATCATAAATAAATTCCATAACATAAATGAATAACTTTTGAACAATGTCCAGCCTTAAAGTCACTAACACAGACCATCAAGCATGTCAATACTGTGTAGTGTTGGCATTCTGTCACTACAGAACTTGTAGAGAGGTTTTTGTTTCAAGGTACTACAGAACTTCCAAAGAGTTATTGGCAATTCTCTTCCGGCTGAGGGAGCTTGCCTCCTCCTCCTAACAGACTCAATCCATGACTTCTCCAATACAAGTAGAATGACTCCAATAAATCTCCACTCTGTACTTTTACTGAAAAAGAAGCTGTCTATTTCTTCAGTCAGTATAATTAGAAAGTATGAGTCTTCAAAATTCCTAATTTTAGAAAGAAAAAAGAGGAGAAAGCGAAAAGTGACAAGCAAACATCAGGGGCTGTATTACAGATACTGCTCGAGGGGGGGGGGCTCTGGTAACTGGTGTGTTTTCCAGCCTTCTGCACCCCCAGCACATCATCAAATTGCAGAAGGGCCCATAGATGCTTGTACTGTTCCTTCTGTAATACTGGTAGCACTGGTACACATGCAGCACCAGCGCTATCTTCAGGGGGTGTTGCGTTCCCTCATTCGCATGAGGGTGTTGCCCCATGCAAATGAGTGAATCACTTTTACTCTGAGCCTGCGCTGTATTAGTGATGCAGACACAGAGGCAAACAATCCCTTAGGATGCCACCTAAAAGGTGGCTCACTCTTAAGGGCATATTCACAAGCACCTATCGCCACCACACCGTCACTTTTTCAGATGTTGTGGTGGCAATAGGGGCTTTGCCTTATTGAAAAGGCAGTGTTAAGCCACTTAACATGGCTTAATGCTGCCTTCTCAATAAGGCCCCCTTTCACGCTACACTTAGTGTGAAAGGGGAGGGCAATGGGTGTTGCGTGGTCGGTCCACCGCAACACCCATTTATTTTGACGCTGCCCCCTATTTACAAGGACAGCGTAAACAAGAGGCAGCGCCAAAATTAAGACCAGGGAAAGCCTACTCTTAAACACTCGAAAATGAGGAGAAATGCTTTATTTATCCTCGTCTTTGCTGTTTCCATGTGTGCTGTGTTGAGCAGCACACATAGAAACAGCAAAACGCCAATGATTGTTTATGTGCAGGAAGGTGTCCCTTCCTGCTCATAAACAACCATATAAAAATGAAGTTTTGCAACTTCTATGTGAGCTGCATTCTTGTTTGACCCCTAAGCACCTGTGCATACTGTTTGCATAATAAGGCCCCAGGAATTCAAATCAGAGACCTAGTACAGACTACAAACCAATAGAAGACAAACTCAGGATTCTATTGTAACCTAAGTGTAAGAAATCATCATGACTGTTAGTTAGGAATCTTCCCACTTTTCTGTTTTTTCTTTCTGTTATGTTGTGATACAGGTTTTCAATAAAGCGCCGGGACACTCTTTGAGTAGCCGTGCGCTATACAAGACAAAAATAACATAACATAACATAACAAATGGGAGTATTAATTGAAGAGGGTAACTGCTCACCTCAATTAATAATCAAAATGCTTGTTTTCGGTTGAGTCACTAAAGTCATTACCTGTACTCAACCACCTGTCAGCTATGGTACAGAGCAGACAGGCTTAACTTAGAGTCAATGTGTGAAACATTTATGAAGATGCCGAAACAGTAATAAAGTCAGAAAATCCAATATTAAATCAATTTAGAAAAATAGGATTCAGTTTAACAAATAGAATGACACCAAAAAGACAAAAATACAATAAGAGTAACTAGAGAAATTACATTTAAAATTTTTAATTAAAAGTACCTGTAGGACTTGGCCTTTTTGGCTAAAGTTCCCTAAACTTTTTGCTTTCCCCCTAGACCGTTTTCCTGACATATAGTCAATCAATTGCTCTTGATTCAGCCAGGAATCCAACCCTACTTATTAACAACTCATAGAAATTATGACAGGATGCTACTGATACGTCCACGTCTTGGCAATTTCCATAAGCTGGCAACATTCCCTCAGGTAAATGACTGGTCACACATTCTTTGTCCATGCCCCTGTGACGAATCATCTGCACAGTCCACAATTCACGCACTATTTTTTGGTAAATTGTTTACCCTTCTTAGTAAAAGATGGATTCTTCCTTACTTGAAACTGCAAGGCCTGAGACAATGTCGACCCACTTTTGTTAAGCTGCAATTTCTAGATGACAAAATTTGTATTGATTATATTGTAAAATACCTGAAAGGGGTGATAAGAACAAGGAAAACAATGGAAGACCCATCTTCTGTTTAATTGATTTTGGTTCTTATCCAGGTTTAGGCAACACTGAGACCTGTTTTTTAGTCTTTGCTTTTTGTATTTTATAGTTAGCTGTTTTCCTTTTAAAATATTCACTTTAATCGTTAACTATGTTATTTTATCACATGTCTGTCAAATTGTGATCACATGAATTAACTTTCTTATGCTTATTGCTATGTATTCTGCTTTTATGATTTGACACTTTTAAATTGAATAAAGTGTATCTTGACTTGACTAGACATGACATAGAGTTACCAATTTAGATGCTTTGGGTACTTTTCCACTGCTGATCAGTGTCAAAGTACAGGTTTTCCATATGTAAAGTGTAATGGTCCTTGGTTGGCCACAATTGGTATGTTTGCCTTACTAGTAAAGTCCCTAGTGATGTGCACTGTGTGTGCCAGGGCTAGTAATGCAAAGACGCGCGGAGAAGGGAACTCAGGCCTGCAGTGTGGGGTCTGCGCGCAGTTTGCTAAGTTAGCATGTTGTCCTGACAAGTGCAACCCCTTGTCATGCCTGACTTTCCCTTTTGCATACACATTGGGCACCCCTGTGGTAGGTCCTGGGTAATCCCTGGACAGGGTGCACTGTAGGTAAAAGGCAGGACATACCCTAAGGTGTGTGTTATGTCCTGACAGTGAAAAACACAATCCATTTCGTTTTTCACTGCTGAAAGGACGCGCAGATTGCGTGTTGTGGTGCAGGCCAGGGTGTTGATGAGGAGCACCTGGCCGTCATGAGCACCGAAAGAAGAAGTGAGTCTCGGATGTGCAGAGTGGGTGTCGTAGTGCAGCCAGGGCGTTGGTGAGGAGCGCCTGGTCATCATGTGCACCAGGAGAAGAGGTGAGACTCGGACGCACAGAGTGCTTGTCGTGGTGCTGGCTAGGGGATTGGGGAGGTGCGCCTGGTCGTCGTGTGCCCTGGGATGAGGTGCGGGCCCAGAGGGACACTCTCTCGGCCTCTCGCTTCTGTCAGTGACGCAAGCCTGTTGCTTCGGATTGGATCTCCCACCTGTGCTGGCCCAAAGAGGGGCAGTACTGGGGCTGAAGTGAGAAGTAGTACTTTTATGTCATCATTGATCCATATTGGGGGCACTGTTAACGAAGCACCTAAACTGTCGTATTACACTTTGCATTTATTTATTTATATGCTTATAAAGCGCCTGATTCAATTCCCGAAGGGATATCTCTGCGCTTTTGCTTCCACTGTATAGTCACTATTAACTTTCAGCTGTAGGTAAGGAAGGTTAGTTTAGGGCAGTGTGAAGAGATATGTTTTGAGTTTTTTTCTGAAAGATTCAAGGCTGGTGATTAGTTTCAGTACAGGAGGTAGGGAATTCCAAAGGATAGGTCCTTTGTATGATAGAGCTCGACCACCTTGTCTGGCTCTTCTGATTTTCGGGACCTGCATTATTGCTGCTAACGAACTATTGAGCTGTCTTATGATGCCTGACCTCATTTGTGCCTGACAAACTACATGCTTGGTGTCTACGCACTGCATTATTTTTCCCTTGCAGAGTACATGATTGTAACGTGGCGCATTGCATTATTTCTTCATTGCACAGTACCTGATTATAACGTGGCACGGTACATTATTTCTTCATTGCACAGTACATGATTGTAGCGTGACTCATTGCTTTGTTTCTTCCTGGTACAGGGCATGCTGGTAGTGATACGCATTGCCTTATTCCTTCTATTGCAAAGTACATGACTGTGGTGCTAAGTATGGCATTATTTCTCTATTGCACAGTACAAGAGAATATCATTACGCATTGCAGTATTTCTTTCTTTTGCAACATGTGTGATTGTAGCAATACGACTTGCCTAGCCTTTTGGAAATGGTTAGAAGTGAGCTTAACTGTTGGTTAGAAGCGGTGGTTGGAATTAGAACCTACCAACCCACTGGAAGGAACACTACCCATTCTTATATGTTGACATTGTATCGTGTGGTCATATCGTATAACTTCTTATATAAGATTATACTAATTTTATAAAAACTTGTGTGGCGTCTATTTGTGGTAACATCATTGGGTGGCTGTGAGTTTGGTTGCACATATTGTATACTCGTGCCTTGGAGATAAGCCTTGCTACTCGTGCTAAGCTACTAAGGTGTTGAGCAGGGATATCTCAGGCAGTGTCCTTACTTAGCCGAACGTTGAAACGAGGGGTCGGGGACTCCCGCCTCCAGCATTTGGTCGCGGCAGTGAAGGAGAAGGACCCCCACTTCCAACAGAACCAAAAAGCAGTTATTTCCAACTGAGGATAACTTGTTGTGGTGAACCGTTATGGAGTGTGGTCGGATACAGAAATACAGAAACCAGATTCAGACCAGTCTGATATTTTACTTTCGGCCTTAGGGCCTTATTACGAGGGCAGTCGGTCAGACCGCTGACTGCCGTCATATTGGGCAGGAGGCCACCCGGCAATGAGTCGGTAGTCCTGCCTACCCATTTATGATGAGACTGCCAGCACAACAGTTGGAATGTGCTTTTTACCATTGCAGCATTTGCGGCGGCCCATGAATAGGGCCACAGCACACGCCAAGGTGGTACAAAGCACTTTGTACACATTCATGTATTGTGTGTCAGGCACCATGTGGTGCCCGGCACACAATGCATGGATGTGTGGGGGGCACTACATGTGCCCTAGCCCACTTAGCAGTGGCCCACAGGGAATGGGGCACTGCTTGGTACCACCAAAGTTCATTTCTGTCTGCCTTTTCATGGCGTTTGGACCGCCATGAAACGACAGTCGACAAGGGACATCCTAATCCCTACGTCAGTGCCTACGCAGGCACCGCCTCTAGTGTAGGGAGAGGATTCCAACCGCTCCTCCGATGAGATCTTGGTTCCTTTCAGTCATTCCCCACCTCTGCACTTCAACTACAAGTATTGTAATCCAGCAGTCGGACTGATGGCCTGGATGCTGGTTGGACCACCCGACTACCTGTCTGTCGCTGTCCGCCTGCCATCGTAATGAGGCCCTTAGTCTCTGAATGGTAGTTGAAAATCTTCAGGGGTTAGGGTAGCATGTGGTGGCTTTGAAGACCTCCACAAGGTTGAAAGCTGTCGAATGTGGTCCTGGTGAAGCCATTGACGTTAAGCGGGAAAACTCGGGTGGGAAAAATTTGACTTCCTTCAGCAGAAACCACTATCAGGCACCAGGGCAGGTCTATTTGGAACTGGTCAGCTGGGCAGTTGCAGAGAAGGCCTCCAGTAGCTTGTTGTGTTCCTGTGTCACTGTAGCTTCCACAGGACATCAACCTTGGGACCTTTAGAGTTAACTTCTTTGTACAAGAGGGAGAGCAGGAATAGTCCTTTAGGGCTCTTCTCAGGTCTCAGATAGCAGATTTAGTGCTCTAATGATCTTCCTTAGATCCAGGAGTGTTTTCTTAGGAGGGTGCTGAGGAAGCCAGATTTATGCCTCACACCAGCCCGTGAGTGGGGTGGCTCCTGACTCTTCCCTAACCAATTGAATAAAAGTTCCCAGAGGTTACCCTACTCACTTTTGCAGTATTTCCTGTGTACTCTTCTGTAAACAATTCTACTGTGCCCCACCCTGCCTAAATACAACATGATGAAAGCCTTTCTTCCCCTTGTGCTTAGCCTGTGTGCCCATTCTAGAGGTGTGGCTAGTGAAAGGATCAACCCCTCCTCTGTGATCACTTCAAACCAGTTCTGGAGGCAGCTCCTTTCCCACTGGGACTGAAGTCTGGCTGAATGGGGGCAAAAATGGAGCCTGTGCACCTGACATCTGCCTGTTACGAGAGAGGCCCCACTGAAGGTATTTAAGGGCCAGATGTACAACTTTATTTTCCGACCCGTTTGCGCATGCAAAAATCATGTGGGTCATGTACAAACCTTATATTGCGAGTCGCAAAAATTTGTGATTCTCAAAATAGCGTTTTGAAACTCGCAATTAGGACGAGGAGTTAACTTCCTAATTGCGACCCCACAAGATATGTAAGAATTTTTTACGACCTCAATTGCAGTTGCAAAACACTTGCACTTTACCATCCTCTTCAAGAAGGTGGTAAAGCATTTGCAAACGTTAAGGGGTCAGGAGGGGACCCCTTACCCTTTGCAAATGGAGGGGAAAATCATTTTTAGGGACCACTACCTGCCCTTAAAAAATTAAACGAAAATGTTTCATTTTTTATTTTTTAAATGCATCCCGTTTTCCTTTAAGGAAAATAGGCTGCATTTTAAAAAAATGCTTTATTTAAAAGCTGTCCCAGACATGAAGGTCCATTGAGGCCAACAGGCCACCATCCCTGGGAGGGCCAGCCATTCCCAATGGGGTCGCAAATTGTGAGTGCCTCATGAATATTGATGAGGCATGCAATTTGTGATCCCATTGGGAATAGTAAACAGTGTCTCAGACACTGTTGTACATGACAATTTGCGACTCACATTTGAGCGCAATTTATGAGTCGCAAATTGTCATGGTCATACACCTGGCCCATTGTTCCTAGGCTCTGCCCAAATGTTCATCATGCCAGACGAAAAGAAACACTTCCCCACACCCAAGCCTTTGTCTCTTGCTCTGGGAGCAGTTTTCACAACTCATTCAGGTTTAAGTACTTAGAGGGTTGCTGCTGTAGACTAATACAAATTAGACTCCAGAGGCTTTAGGCAGGGAAAATGTAACTTTTAAAAAGTGCATTTTGCTTGATACTCAATGAAAATCTGACTTCACCAGTGAATTGGGCTTTTAATAAATATTACACAGAGTAAAACAATTACATGTCTAAGTGTTTCTCACCTGGAGCTTGTATTAATACATTTAATATTGCATCCCAGTGAGGAAATATAAATTTTATGGTCAAGTAATGTTCCCTAGCGTGTACCCCACCGTCTCCATGTACCAGCTTAAAGTGCATGTAACTTCCCTCCTGTGCCAGCTATGAAGACGCAAATACATTTGCGTCCAACGTTAACATGTCCTCTTTCAGACCCACCCTGAATGGGTTGAATATTCCGTTTCCAAGTATACTATGCCAACGTCTTTTTATGGTGTACTCTACACGTTTTTCAGCTCTGGCAAACTAGGCCTTGAATTCTGCCATCGAGCCTTTTTCCTCTGCTTTCTGACTCTGAAAGCCTCGGCCCAGGCTGTCTCTGTACTCGTGACCTCTGTCTTACTCCCTGTGCGGCTCATGGCGCTTAGCTCAGCCTGCTGCCTGCCAAGACTGTATTCAACCTTCGAATTATCTGTTCAACTCCTCCAAACTGCATTCCTGCCTACTAGTTTAAGTAAACATCCCCCCAGCTGCAGAGCAAAGGGCCCGGCCTCACTGTCTCCGTGCAAGTAATTCATAGCCTCTGTTACCATGGAAGGCCCATGCCCCTCGCATCCCATGCAGACACTTAGGCGCTTATACACGCACTCACAGTCAGTATAGAATAGCTTCTGCCCCAGAGACCTTTCCCTCTAGATAGTATGGTTCCCAAACATCAGATATCAGATATGATAGAAGTACGAGTTGATCTGACATGCCAGACTTCTGTCTCTTTCCGCCAGTGTAAATGTCAAGTCCCCTGCACCCGTCTGTTTCACGTCAATCATACGTCATGCAGCTGCGCGCGCATCCATGCCTCAGATTTCTGCTGACATTACAAAATTCTGCTTTGTTGCCACCCATTGTGACACCTATCTGTGACGTTTCTAGTACACACCTCCATGTTCACGCCCAGTTCACGCCTTCTAATTACGTATCACTACCACGTGGATGCTGTTATCTTGTTTCTCTCAGCTGTTACGCCTACTGTATTGGTTTCTATAATGCAACCTAAGTATATAAGCTATGTATTGTCAATAAAATATGGCTCTATCCCTTCCTACACCCCAGTGGTGGCAGGAACAAGATATCCGGTCTTGACCATTCCTTTTTAAGGAATAAAACCCCTAAGAACTCTAACACCACGGACTCTGCCTCTTTCTTTCCGATTGAGTTATTATTGATTAAGTACTTACCTGCATAGAAATTAGGACGGTAAATCAAATATTTACCACATTATTTTGGCGCCCGAATAGGGACCCCTCCCCCACCCCACGCGCCGGTTGGTGCGTTGCAAGCTCTGTCCCCTGCCATCAGTTAGACGGAAACTACGCGTACTGGCAGGATTTCCTGTATCTCCCTCTGGCCCACGGAGGTGACGAAGACTGCGATCAGCACCCAGACGAGGCGGTGAGGAGTGCGGAGGATCCCGACCAGAGCCTAGCCGAAAGAAGCAAGGTCCGAGGTGTCAAGAGGCCCACCAGTTCCCGAAGTATCCACGTGTCGAGTCGAGTCGAGTCGAGTCCAGTCCGGTCCAGTCGAGTTTTCCGAGGCCTTCTGTTTCCGTGCTTCCCGGTGAGTACCATTGCTGGGACGTATCAAGACGGGTTTGGGTACACAAACGCGGTCTGCACTGTTTTAGACAGTGTATCTGTACTGTTTAGCAGTATATCCGTTATTCAAGTTTTTGCACTGTTCTTAGCAGTGTATCTGTGCTGTTTAGCAGTACATCCGGTATAGGGGGTAGTCATATATGTCTCAAATGTCTTCCATGTGATTAATGTCGTGGTATGGGTGTGACTGTTTTTAATGTGCATTATTGAGTTCTTGTGTAACTAGCTGTATTCAGTATTAAGTAGCAAGGATTGAGCATTCAGTATTAAGTAAACAAGATGCCGTTTTTCAACAAGTTAAAGCAGATAGGAACTAGGAAAGGGATACTAGAGGAAGAAATTCCTATCCCCCCTAGGGACACTCCTGGAAATTTTATGTACCACAAGCATGGCTTAGATGCCATATTGTATCTAGATTTATGGGCCAATTATACTAAGCATCTAGACGAAAGACATAGATGGCCTGTTACCGGAACATGGGATGCCGAGTGCATCATGAAAGTAGAAGAAGCACTATGGAAAAAGAAAGCCAGACAATCTCAGAAAGACGCCATAGAATTTTGGCGTAAAGATTCTTAAACGTACTGATCCCAATGCACCGCCAGTATATCGGCTGGTGATTGATTTACGAGAACTGAATAAATGCATCGTTCCACAGTACCCTGTGGTTCCCGACATCTCTTCCCTATTGACTGCTATTGATTCAGAAGCAACGCTCTTTACTGTAATTGACCTCAAGAACGCCTTCTTTAGTGTGCCTATTGATCCAGAGAGCCAATATCTTTTCGGATTCAGTTTAAATGGACGAAGTTTCAAATTTTCACGCGCACCTCAAGGATTCACAGAAAGCCCCAGCATCTATAGTCAAGCACTGAAAAGACAACTAGATTGTATTCAAATGCCAGTTAACACCGCCTTACTGCAATACGTCGATGATCTGTTGATCACCGCACGAAATGAACCCGAATGTGAACAAGCATCACTGACAGTTTTACACTTTCTGGCCGACAAGGGACACAAGGTGTCTCCTTCGAAGCTACAATTCTGTGTTCAGCAAGTTGTGTACTTGGGTCACTTGCTGTCCAAAGTGGGGAGACAGCTCACTCCTGATCGCATCCAGTTAATCGTAAATATGCCACGACCCCAGACACAAAAGGAAGTGCGGGCCTTTATAGGCCTCACCTCGTACTGTAGACAATGGATTCCTCAGTATGCATTTCTAGCTAAACCACTCATTCAGTTGACAACACAGGAGGCAGCAACTTCGACTGCCCTTCCGTGGACTCAGGAACATACACAAGCCTTTGAAGAATTAAAGAAAGCTTTATGTCAAGCACCAGTTTTAGCGACACCATGTTACAGCAAACCCTTTACACTTTTTGTTACAGAACGTGATGGTACGGCGTTGTCTGTTCTCACTCAAGATCAAGCAGGTTCACATAAGCCTTGCGCTTATTTTTCAAGTACATTGGATCCAGTAGCCCAGGCGCTCCCTGCGTGCTTAAAGTCAGTAGCAGCAACAGCACTAGCAATCAGACAGAGCGACTCAATTGTTTTAGGACATCAATTAACAGTACAAGTTCCACATTCTGTAGAGGTTCTTTTAAACAGAACTCAGACTCAACACTTGACTATAGCACGACTGACAGGTTATGAATTAACACTATTCCAGCCACACATAGAAATCAGACGCTGCAGCATTCTGAACCCCGCTACATTGTTACCTTCAATAATGACAGATCCAGCCCCGCATGATTGTATAGAGATCATTAACGCAGTAACAAAGCCCCGACGAGACTTAACAGATGTTCCATTGACAAATCCAGACCTGACACTTTATGTGGATGGTTCATGTATGAGAACAAGTACAGGAGAATTAGTGGCCGCATATGCAGTGACCACTGAAACTGAAGTCAAAGAAACATATCGTATTGATACGTTGTCTGCTCAAGCGGCAGAGCTTATTGCTCTGACCCGAGCCTGTATACTAGCCAAGAACAGAAATGTTAACATATACACGGATTCCCGTTATGCGTTCGGAGTCGTACACGACTTCGGAATGTTGTGGCAAGAACGAGGTTTCTTGACCTCTCACGGTGCCAAGATCCAACACGGTCCCCTCATTCAAGCACTGTTAGAAGCAATACATCTGCCTTCAGGCATATCCGTCATGAAGTGTAAAGCACATACTAAAGTTACAGATTCCGTTTCCCAGGGTAACGACCTGGCAGACCAAGCAGCAAAACATACAGCATTGACTCACACTCAGACAACTGACGTGACAAAGACAATAGTACCGACACATTGTATGACAGTTAGGGATCCCGCCCTAGATGTAATCGATATTCAGACACATGCTACTGCAGATGAAATAAATAAATGGACCGAACTAGGAGGGATCCAGACAGATCAAGGATGGATGACGAAGGGAAAATCTACATGGTTTCTCCCCGACTCTATGGTTCAAGTCATAATCAATACAGCACACAGTCCAGCACATCTAGGAGAGAAAGCGATGTTAGACAGTTTACAGAATCTCTGGTATAACAAACACTTACGAGCAGCAGCAAAACAGAAAGTGCGTACTTGCATGATCTGTTGTCAGTTCAATCCAGGTAAAAGCGTCCCTGTAGAGCAAGGTGGATTTCATCCTCCCGATCACCCTTTTGAAGTCCTCCAGATGGATTATATCCAGATGGACCATTGTCGAGGATTCAAATACGTCCTCGTAATTGTTTGTGCACTTTCCCGTTGGACCGAAGCATATCCAGTCCCAGATTACACTGCTCCGACCACTGCCAGGCAGCTGGTTCGAGAATTCTTCCCACGATACGGCTTGCCTCGTGTCGTGTACTCAGATAACGGACAGCCATTCTCATCCGAACTCATGAAGCAAGTTTCCTTGCTGCTAGGATATCAGTGGAGATTCCATTGTGTCCGACATCCCGAAGCCGCTGGCCTTGTAGAGAGGCATAACCAGACACTAAAGACCCGCCTCGCTAAAGTTTGTAAAGAAAAAGGGGTCGACTGGATAGTCGCCCTGCCAGTTGCATTGTTCTATATGAGGATGGTCGCCCACTCGAGATCAGGACTATCCCCGTATGAAGTGGTCTTTGGCAGACCACCGAATATGTGGGGGACGCCCATACCAAAGAAAATTACCGATGTTGATTGTAATATGCTGACAGATTACCTTGCCTCCTTGATGTCTGCACTCCAATCATGTCGTTCACAGGTTGCCGCAGCCTTTCCTGACAACACAGATGTAAAGCCGCATGATGTCCGTCCCGGCGACATGGTGCTAATTAGGAACTTCGACAGGAAAAGTCCGCTGGAGCCCCGCTGGAAAGAGCCGAAGACCGTCCTTCTCACAACACGGACCGCTATCAAAGTTGAAGGCAGAAAGGGGTGGATCCATACAAGCCATATAAAAAAGTGCAATGAACTGATGCCAGAAAAAGACTCGTTCACCCCTTCCAAAGACTGTATCGAACCTAGTGACTTTAAAGTTCCAAAACAAGAGAAAACTCCCCAAGAGGAGTACAGATTGAAACTCCGATCTAGCAAGTCAGACAGTTTAATTGTTTAAGTCCTCCCCTAGGTGAATCGGTTAAATAGTTTCTGACATGTACCCCCTAGATCGAGATAGAGAGAGAGAGAGACAACTCAAGAAACGTACATATTGTAAATCACTCCGTAGTCACTGTATAGTGACATTATTGATTATGTTTTTTCTAAGCCTTCTGATTATTGTTGCTAGTATATTGCTTTCCATATACTACCCTATTTTCAAGCGTGAACAATCTGCTTATAATGACACTGCCGAACATTCCTTTAGTGAATTACCTCCCCACGAACTTTCTTACAGACTTGCGCTGCGCAACAACACATTCATTAGTATGTTACATCACTCCCATCAGACTAACAACGCTACAAACTGCTGGATATGTGGCCGACTCCCTCCCTACCAGAAATACAAGGGAGTTCTGCCCCTCTTTCCGTACCCGTTCACACACAATGGCTCCTGTGGTGCCTGGTTTAGAATAATTAATTCCGTAGATCCTGATATTGCTGTTTTTAAAGGGAGCTGGGTTTGGGGAAACTTGAACTTAGTTCTGCTTAATGCCTGCTATCCTGACAAGAAGGGACTTCCCATTAGAATAGGAACTGATCTAGAAAATGAAGTATATGGATTAGGTAATTATACAATTAACCTTATGATTCTTACTGTCGAATCCGAAGCTGCACCAGTTCTCCCTGCTATGTCAGTATTACCAGTCACTGGTGAATTATGTGTCAGTAAGAAGGGTTCAGTATACTTAGGTCATAGCAAATGTACTACTGTGGTCGAATTCAGTGACCAAGGCAAATCTTCCTTTAGAGCTACTCGTCATTCCTACTTTGTTTGTGGCCATACCGCATACATACGCTTACCTCCAGATTGGGATGGTACCTGTTACATTGCATTCCTTCTGCCACCTGTTTTTCTAGCTCCTCCTGATTATCACAGAAATACAAATCTAGTAAAGAATAGACTCCGAAGAGATCTCCCGATTGTCGACTATACTGAAACGGCATGGGGGCAGTACACAGATTTCAATAAAGGATTCTTTTTCTTCACAGGCCCCGTCCAAAATAGTAAACTAATCCGCAGATTAACTAGAACACTTGAAGCAGTAGTGAATGAAACTGCCTCCGCCCTGGGTAACTTAACAGAGGAGCAGTCCGCCATGCGGGTTGTTGTCCTTCAGAATCGTCTTGTTATTGACGTCATCTTGGCAGACAGAGGCGGAGCTTGTAAGGTCATCGGGTCAAGTTGCTGTGTTTTCATCCCAGAAAACGCGCCAACAGTATACCAAGCTATTACACGTCTTCATAAAATTGCAAATCTGATACATCAGAATCCAGGCACCTGGACTTGGTCCGGTTGGTTCTGGACAACGTTAACCGCTTGGGGATGGAAGATCCTATCCTTCCTAGGCATTGCCCTCGTCATAGTATTCAGTTGTTGCCTGTGCCTACAGTGTGGGCCAGCGATATGTGGACTGTGTGCCACATCGTGCATTGAACATTCCAGTTTTTTCTCAAAACGTGAAAGAAAGAAAGATGAGCAAATGATGTTACAAGAACAGACTGATCGATTCATGAGGATCGATATATCATGAAGGGTCCGTAGGGAACAAGGAGGGAATGAGGAAATATAAATTTTATGGTCAAGTAATGTTCCCTAGCGTGTACCCCACCGTCTCCATGTACCAGCTTAAAGTGCATGTAACTTCCCTCCTGTGCCAGCTATGAAGACGCAAATACATTTGCGTCCAACGTTAACATGTCCTCTTTCAGACCCACCCTGAATGGGTTGAATATTCCGTTTCCAAGTATACTATGCCAACGTCTTTTTATGGTGTACTCTACACGTTTTTCAGCTCTGGCAAACTAGGCCTTGAATTCTGCCATCGAGCCTTTTTCCTCTGCTTTCTGACTCTGAAAGCCTCGGCCCAGGCTGTCTCTGTACTCGTGACCTCTGTCTTACTCCCTGTGCGGCTCATGGCGCTTAGCTCAGCCTGCTGCCTGCCAAGACTGTATTCAACCTTCGAATTATCTGTTCAACTCCTCGAAACTGCATTCCTGCCTACTAGTTTAAGTAAACATCCCCCCAGCTGCAGAGCAAAGGGCCCGGCCCCACTGTCTCCGTGCAAGTAATTCATAGCCTCTGTTACCATGGAAGGCCCATGCCCCTCGCATCCCATGCAGACACTTAGGCGCTTATACACGCACTCACAGTCAGTATAGAATAGCTTCTGCCCCAGAGACCTTTCCCTCTAGATAGTATGGTTCCCAAACATCAGATATCAGATATGATAGAAGTACGAGTTGATCTGACATGCCAGACTTCTGTCTCTTTCCGCCAGTGTAAATGTCAAGTCCCCTGCACCCGTCTGTTTCACGTCAATCATACGTCATGCAGCTGCGCGCGCATCCATGCCTCAGATTTCTGCTGACATTACAAAATTCTGCTTTGTTGCCACCCATTGTGACACCTATCTGTGACGTTTCTAGTACACACCTCCATGTTCACGCCCAGTTCACGCCTTCTAATTACGTATCACTACCACGTGGATGCTGTTATCTTGTTTCTCTCAGCTGTTACGCCTACTGTATTGGTTTCTATAATGCAACCTAAGTATATAAGCTATGTATTGTCAATAAAATATGGCTCTATCCCTTCCTGCACCCCAGTGGTGGCAGGAACAAGATATCCGGTCTTGACCATTCCTTTTTAAGGAATAAAACCCCTAAGAACTCTAACACCACGGACTCTGCCTCTTTCTTTCCGATTGAGTTATTATTGATTAAGTACTTACCTGCATAGAAATTAGGACGGTAAATCAAATATTTACCACACCAGAGTTTTCTGATGGAACAGCCAGACATGCTTCAGTGAAAATAGCTTGTGGGGTCTTTTCACTATAAGGACACTTGTGACCTTAAATATCTACGTGCCTGTTAGAAATGGGGGTCTCTAGTTGGCAAGAGTTTGCACCTTAGTTTAAGTGGGGACCCTTCTTCCTAGTCAGGTTAAGAATACACTTCTAAAATAACCCCAGCTCACCCCGTTGGTAGCTTGGCACAAGCAGACAGGCTTATCTCAGATGCAGTGTGTAAAGCATTTGTGAACACATACAGTAATACAGTGAAAACACTACAAATGCAGACCACACCAGTTTAGAAAACTGTTGTGGTGTGCATTTGCAATGTTGTCACTGTATTTTGTTGTTTTGGTCTTTTTTGGTTTAGCCAAACAAGACCAAAACAACAAAACAAAAATCCACAATACAGTAATAAAAATATGACTTTTAAAATGTATAAATACTTCTGTTCAAAGCAAAATGCAGATACAACACTTTTCACACAAAGTACATTGGATGCGTTGTGCACACAAGCAAAAACTGTGACAGGGTAGGTGATGTGTTGGTTCCTTACTCCCAGGGGCGGTGATGCATTGGTTCCTTACTGAAGGAGAGGTGATGTATCACTTTCTTATTCTGCAGGAAGATGATGCATGGTTTCTTACTGCGACCCCGGTGTTCTTGCCGGCGTGGCACCCAGATGCGATGTGTGAGGATCGGGAATGCATCAATTCTCAGTGTGGCGGCGGCGACAAAACTGCGTTCTCTCTAGCTTTGGTCCCACGATGCGTTGGTTCTTGCAGCCGCACAGCAGGGCCTACATTGGAATCAGTGTGGTGATCTCGGACATCAGAGATCGGTGCCCGGGATTTGGCGTGCAGCGATTTCTCGAGCCACAGCAGGCGCTTGGTCAATATCTTAAACAATACATCGGAAACAGGTACGAGTGCGTTGCGCTTCTCGGAGTTGCGTTACTTTTTCAGCTCCCAGTGGCAAACAGCCTCCAGAGGTCCAAAACAGCAGCAGACACATCTTAGCACGTCATAACTCCCAGCAAGGAAGTTAAGGGGAGCTGGTGGTGAGGTCTGTGTATCCCTGAGACTTCAGAAAAGGATGCAAGCTCTATTTCAAGCCCTAGGAGGTCTTCCTCAAGCAGGGCACACAGCACACAGCAAAGTCCTTGTCCTTTCCTTGGCAGAAACAGCCACTGCAGGCCAACCCCAGGCAGCAAACAGCAAAGGGGCAGTACTCCTCCTCAGTTACTCCAGCTCTTCTCCTTGGAAAAGGTTCCTCTTGATTCCCAGAAGTAATCTAAAGTTCAGGGGTCTGGGCCCCTATTTTTATAATAATAATAATAATAATAATAATATACTACAAAATCCTCTGTTCTCTGTGGCAGAGAAGCTCTTTGCCCAGCCACAACCGGTTCTGTCCTCACTGGACAGCTTCCTGGCACGAGGTGGAGACAGCATGGTCCTTGCCAGACCAGGCTCATTAAGGTGTGAAAGAAATCTCCTACCCCTACTCTGAATGCAGCCCTGGCCTATTCAGCCCAACCCTTACTCACCCTGGAACAGGAGGACACACCTAATTCCTCCAAGTGGCTGTCTGAACAGAATGCACATCCCCAGCGCCTGTCACTCCAAAGCCAGTCAATACACAACCTAGCAGATGCACACTGGATGGTTAGGCAAGAAAATACCTACTTTCTAAAAGTGGTATTTTCAAACCCAGAATGTAAACATCAGCCTCCCTAAAAGATGCATCCTAACATTCTGAGTTCAGGCATATCAAACTCTATTTTCCCATCTTGTTCCCATGGGAAGTAATGCTCATAAAATGTTATGGGCTAATTCCCCATTCTATCCTATGGGGACAGATAGTTTTACAACAGTGAAAACTAAATTGGCAGTATTTCACTATCAGGACATGCCACACACATCAGGGTATGTCCTACCTTTCACATACACTGCACCCTGCCCACAGGGGTACCTTGGGCCTACCTGGGGGGACTAACATGTAAGAAAAGGGAAGGTTAGGACCTGGCAAGTGGGTGGACTTGCCAGGTCGACATGGCAGTACTAGACTGCACATAGGCACTACAATGACAGACCTGAGACTTTGTTGCAAAGCTGCTTGTGTGGGTGGCACAATCAGTGCAGCAGGCTCACTAGCAGCATTTGGTTTACAGGCCCACTGTACAAGGGACTTGGTAGTAAAGCAAATAACCCAATCATGGAAACATCAATCCATAATAACAATTTACTAAGGGAGCACTTGCACTTTGGCAATGAGCAGCAGTGGCAAAGTGCCAAAAGCATTTAGACCAGTAAAATGAAATCCATCACACTGTAAAAATACAGGAGGCAAAGGCAAGTAATGCCGTTGAAACCCACGCAAGGTCTAACAATGCCCCACTTTT
The DNA here is from genome assembly GCF_964263255.1 of Lissotriton vulgaris. Lineage (NCBI taxonomy): Eukaryota > Metazoa > Chordata > Amphibia > Caudata > Salamandridae > Lissotriton > Lissotriton vulgaris. Next base: position 1,712,183,171 of record NC_141695.1, on the reverse strand, counting down.
AAATGGCATGCACCCTGCCTCCTAAGCAGTGAGGCCTACTTGGGGGTGACAAAATATTTTAAAGGAAGTTTTACACCTCTCAATAGGGTTTATTTGTAACAGGTCAATACATGTTAAAAGTTGCTATGTTAGGCTACAATGGTAGACCTGAAGCCATGTTTTACACTGCCACTGTAGTGAATGGCACAATGGGTGCTGCAGTCATCTACTAACATTGAATCTACATGCCCTGGGTACATTTGGTACTATTTACTAGGGACTTATAGCTAAGTTAAATATGCCAATTAAGGTATTCCACTTTCATCAAGTTGAAAGTTCTACATCCAGCAAAAGCAATTAAGGCAAAAATCTGTGGGTACAGCACACAAAAGATGGAAATTGCTACACTCGCCCACTGTCTGTAGTAGGACAGAAGTACACAATGGAGACATTAGTCTATGCCACAAATTCCCTTCAGAATGAAAATAACTATGTTCTTTTTTTCCAATCTAATTTCTTTTGTTCCGACCAAGGATTGAAGCCCCAAAGGTGACATTGGCTTGATCCAAGGAGATTGCTTCCTATATAAAAGGTATACCATACATTTTTGATTGCTGCAGTCCAATCAATAGTTACCGATCAAAGTTGCCATTGCAAAGCATTGGTACTTGGCATTGCCGTTCGGCAGAAAGAGTAAGACATCAGTTTTAAACTCCCACCTCTTTCTAAATCCCAACAAAATTTAAAGTGCAGCTTACAAGTCAGACAGCCATTTGCCATTCACAGTAAGCCCTTTGTACCTTGCCACTTCTCTTTTCGAGGTTGCAAAACCGGCAATTTTGAGAATCACAGCCTTTGTGACTGCACAGCTACTTAATACATCCAGCCCTAATTTATGTGTGTCCACTGTAATCTAGCCTTTTATTTTAGTATGGCCATAACAGCTTACACACCCCACAAGCACTTTCAGACAGGACAAAATAACTTTTAAGTAGAGTTCAGCTTTTTGTGAACGTTCGACTTGATTACTTTATTTCCAGAGTTTGGGGTCACTCGAAAATAAGTTTAGGAGTATATCATATGGAAACAATTTAAGATAAAAAGAGTAATACATTGTACCTGTTCCAGGCCAGCAGGGCAGAGTGAAGATTCATTGGCACTGCAGCCAATGAGTTCCCAAGCAGAGCCTGCTTTGTGGTTAAACAGATGATTTATAGCCGTAGGAGGGCATGCCTGACTTGGGGCTGGCTTTATAAGGCCAAGTGATTTATAGCGCAGCACACTCACAGCCTGCAATGAGAAGATGGTTGTTTTTGTGTCATACCCCTATGTTTTTCAATTAAAGATCATTTGCAAAGATATATTTCAGGATTTACTGATCTTTCTGCCCTTAATTTAATGCACTGGAAAGGGTTCTTTTTCACATTCCAAACTCTCAGTTAAAGTTATAAGTGTGGGTAAAAGTATTCTATTGGGTGGCACTCTTCTATTGATTTGAATACCAAAATACAAGTATATTTTAGTTGTGAGAATAACAGAGTATTTGAAGGTTTTGGAGAAGCAGGAAAAATATGAGGAGAAGATGAGCAGCAGAGACGAAGGAAAATACAAAGCTGATGACACTGAAACAACCTGACAGCTTTGGTGTGTATGAACTGGCTTGGATCTGCCTATAGAGGGGGCACAGTGTGGTTGGCGACCTTTTAATGGAGGTTACAGCATAGAGATTATAGTTCACTAATGACTACAACCAATGTGGTAATAGTGGTTGCTTTTTTTTATAAAATGAAAGTGATTATTCATTCATCTTATACTTTTATGTGGGGTTGCGTTGTTGATGAATGGCTGAATGCTTGAATAAGCCAAACAGTGGATGAATGGAAGAATAAATACATTGAGAATAAATTCACAATTTTTTTTATTTTTCTGGCTACTCCTTTGCCTGTAATGGGAGCTCCTGCTGTAACGTAATAAGATACTGCCATTGAGTTGTGATGTCATAATGTCTCCTGCTAGGGCCAGCACCCAAGGTGAAAGGCACTGGAAATCGACTGGAAGCACTCCAGGCCGGGGATTCTTGGCAGTGATGATCCAGGTGTTCTCTTTTAACCTTTAGCTTGCAAGGAGTCTACTCTTTATTTCTCTTGAGGCAAGGTACATCCAAAGGGATGTAGTTCCAGATAAGGCTGCAGGTGCAGTCAGTCAGAATGCAAGGCCTGATGGAGAAAATCAAGTTTCCAGCTTCCTTCTTCTTCTTTTAGTTTAGTTTCAAGCAGCAGAACTGACAGCCTCTGCACCTCTCATATATGTATTCAGTGCTCTTTTGTGTCAAGCAGGAGAGCACTCTTGTTCAATCAGGTGAAGTGCACCACCCCAGACCATGACCACTTCCTACGAAGTGTGGCATAATCTTCTCCCAGAGAGCACTATTTCTCCAAAATTCAGTATGGCTGAAATCCCAGCAGAGGGGCATAAACTAGTTAAGCCAACATCCATATTGGCTCGTTTCCATAGCTCTCCTCTCCCATCATCTGCAAATACCTAACTTAAGTCTGCCATCAGGCTGGATCAGGCGGGCAGGGGGATATATGGGCCTGGTATTTCCTGCTGTCCTATCCCCCTTTGAAGCTCCATGATTTACAACCCCTCCCCCCTGCTCTGGCATTTATGTGCATCACACTCTCTACCAGATAGCCTCTCTCTAGGTGAGCCACTTATCACTTTATCAAAGCAGCCAGGCTAATCCTGTTAACTCTGACCAATCAGGGGAGACCAAAGGAAGGCTGTATTTTAGCTTACAGACAAGAATGTCTTATAATGTCTTTCTTGTACATTTTAGGATAAATTCAACAATAGCATTTTGTTTGATTTATGAATGCCATTTTCCTAAGTCCTTGAATGATATTTTTACCTTGGGTCCTAGTGTTAGGTATGCATTCATAAACTCTTGCCATGTTATCCTATGAGGCTAGGCATCTATAATGGAGAAACTGCAATGTGCAATTTCTCCATCATCAGGGCATATTTATTAGAATGACCCTCCTTGTCATTACCTGACCTCCCAACCTCACGGCGTGTCTTCTTCAGGACAAAGAGTCAGGCTGTTCAGTCACCCGCCTATTAACCTCTTGGATGCTAATGACAAGGGTAACTTGTCATGCACTGCCCATTCATTTCAATGGAAATCTCATTATATGAGGAGTCTACCCCTTAGCATCCAAGTGGTTAACCAGAGCCTTGTGATTGACTCCGCATCTGATGAGACTTATCTTCATGGCTGCATGAAATAACTTACTGATGCTCCTACCAATCCTTCCTGATGGTTCAACACTATTGCAGCATCTTCATCCTTGACTAGAATCCCCCCGGTGGATCCTTCAATCAAAGCACCCCTCAGGCCTTTGATTTTTCTCTAACTGGCTGTCCCCTTCCTCCTGAAGAAGACCCACTGTGACTCCACTTGAATCACGCACCTTTTGGGTTCAAACGTCGACGTGCCTACACAATCATTTCCCTGCTCTCTCCACTCCATGTGAAAAGCAGAACCTTGTACGGATTACAGCACTGTAAATATGTATTCACCCTAAGCACTTTATCATGTCTAAATCACCTTATTACAGATGATCCTACCTAACGTCATATTCTAATAACATGTTTCTTTTTGTGACAGCCTGACTATGTCATTACTAAAGTGTATTGTAACAAAGATGAATTCATTTGCTAATACAATTCCTTTTGATTACATCAATCCAGGTGTGTTCTTTTTAGCTTATTGTACAATATATTTATTACAAAGTTAAATTAATTATTTTCCTCCCGACAGAATCTACCTTACCTTAGACATAATATGTTATTGGCAAACTCCCTATTCTACCCTATGGGACAGATAGCCTTATAATAGTGAACAACGAAATCGGCAGTATTTCAGGACATGCCACGCACAACAGGGCATTTCCTATCTTTCACATACACTGCACCCTGCCCACAGGAGTACCTTGGGCCTACCTTAGGGGTGACTAATATGTACAAAAAGGGAAGGTTCAGGTCGACATGGCAGTACCAAACTGCTCACAGTCACTGCAGTGGCAGATCTGAGTTATATTTACAGGGAGCACTTGCACTTTGGCACTGAACAGCAGTGGCAAAGTGCTCAAAGCATCTGGACCAGAAAAAACAAAGTCCAACACATAGCAAAATAACAAGAGGCAAAGTCAAAAATACTGGGGAATCCCACACCATTTTCTGCCCCCCCCTCCTCCTCCCCCCACTGGTTGGCAGAAAGTACTCTAGACTCCAGAGATCTTTTTTTATAGTTATGGGGTCGTGGCTGCCCAGAATTGGCATGCCATTGCCCCTATCACCCCCAAAGAATGCCAAAGGCTTTCTGCCCACCAAAGCAGGCAGATGGGGCAATAGCCCCTGATCTGCACGCCATGGTTGGGGCAGAAAGCCCACTAGATACCAGGAATTTGGGGGGGTTTTATACGTAGGGGCAGAGGCTTCCCAGAATGGCCATGCCAATGCCCTCACCCCCCCAAAAAATTGCTACACTCTTTCTGCTCCCCCAGGAGGCAGATAGTGCAGTAGCCCCTTATCTGCCCCTATGGGGGGCAGAAAGCCCACTAGGCACCAAGGAGTATTTGTTCTCATAGTTTAGAGGTGGAGGCTGCCCAGAATGGGCATTTCAATGCCGCAACCTCCCAAAAAATGGCACAGTCTGTTTGCCCCCCCAGGAGGCAGATGGGGGCATTAGCCCCTGAGCTGCCCCCAGGGGAGCAGAAAGCTCACTAGGCACCAGGTATTATTCTATTTTAATATACTTAGGGTTGAGGACCACCCAGAATGAGAATGGCAATGCTCCTAACCCCTAAAGAAATGGCCACAGTATTTCTGCCCCCTGAGAGGCAGATGGGGCAATAGCCCCTTACCTGCCCCCTGGGGGGGTAGAAAGCCCACTAGTCACCAATTATTCGTTTTTTATTCTACATAGGGGTGGGGGCTGGCCAGAATGGGCATGCCAATACCCCACCCCCAAAACATTTAGCCAGAGTCTTTCTGCCTCCCACAGGAGATAGGGACAATAGCCCGGGATCTGACCGCCTGGGGGTGGCAGAGAGCCCACTAGGCAGCAGGGATTTTATGCAGTTTTTTATATGTAGGGGTGGGGGCTAGCCAGAATGTGCATGCAATGTCCACCTGATCCCAAAAAAGAAAATGTAGCCTCAATCTTTCAGCCTCCCTCGGGACGATATTGTGGAATTAGCCCCTGATCTGCAACCCCACCCCCTTCATCCCCCCTGCAGGCCGGCAGAAAGCCCACTGGGCACTGACCTTTTCTTTCTTGCAATGTGTCTAACTGTGGATTTTGGGCCTTAGCGCAGTCGGCACTGAGGGAAACCTAGCAAACCTGTACATTTTTTAAAACTAAACAACCAGGGGAATCCAGCATGGAGTGACTTGTGTGCCTGTCGCCAAGTTCTGTTATCCAGAATCCCTTGCAAACCTCAAACCTTGTAAAAATACTGTTCCTCAAATTCCTGTTATGGAAAGTTCTGGAATCTGCAGAGAGCCACAGATTTCCACCCACCCAACATTCCCCCAAGCCTCCCAATAAAAATGGTACCTCACTTGTGTGGGTAAGCCTGCTGCCCACGACAGGAAACATCCCAAAACGCAACATGGACACATCATATTTTTCCACTGAAAATAGACCCTTTTATCGCAATGTGCCTAGCTGTGGATTGTGGACCCTAGCTCAGCTGGCACCTAGGAAAAGCTAGTAAACCTGTACATTTTTGCAAATTAGACACCCAGGGGAAGCCAGGATAGGGTGACTTGTGTGGCTCAATCCAGGTTCTGTTACACAGAATCTCTCGCAAATCTCAAACTTTATAAAAATAAACACTTTTTCCTCAAAATTTTGTGATGGAAAGTTTTAGAATCTTCAGGGAGCCACAAACTTCCACCCACCCAGAATTATTCTAAGTCTCTCAATAAAAATGGTAATTCACTTGTGTGGTTAGACCTAGTGTCCATGACAGGAAACGGCCCAAAATATACTGTGGAGATTTCAGAATTATCGATCACAAAAGTACTTGGTTTTGCAATGGAGTCACCTGCGTTTTTGGTCATGGCCTCGGTGGGCATCTAGGGAAACCTACCAAACCAAGACATTTCTGAAAACTAGACACACTGAGGAGTCTGGGGAGGTGTAGCTTGCATGGATCCCCCAACGTTTTCCTACCCAGAAGCCCCTGCAAACCTCAAATTTAGGTGAATATCTTTCTTTTTATTTCTGCCTGGAATCATGGCACCGGCACAAATGTCCTACCACCCAGCATTCTGCATGGTCTCCCGATAAAAATGATACCTCACTTGTGTGGGTATCTAATGCAGAGTCAGCCTAAGATTTCATATAAGAAATATAGCGCTTAGAGCTCGCTGTGCTATACCCTCAATCCTTATGATTTGGCCCTTTCCCAGTTGCAGGCCCTTTGCCCACCCACATGAGTGAGGTATAATTTTACTTGGGAGACTGAGTGGTAGGTATATTGGAAAAGTGAAAATTTGATGTTTCAACTAAATTTGACGTTTGCATGGGATTCTGAGTAAGAAAATATTGGGTGGTCCATGCAAGCCACACTTTCCTGTATTCCCCTGGGTGTCTAGTTTTCAGAAATGTCAGGGATTGCTAGGTTACCCTAGATGGCCAACAAATGCGGTACATAAAACGCAGCTGTCGCCTTGAAAAACCATGTTGCTTCGTTATAGATAGGGGGCATTTTTTATTTTTACAAAGTTTGGGCTTTGCAAGGGATTTTGGGTAACAGAACCTGGTGAGAGCCACACAAATTACCCCATCCTGGATTCTCCTGGATGTCTAGTTTTTTTAAAATGAATAGGGTTGCTAGGCTTCCTTAGGTGCAGGGAATTCTGGGTAGGAACATGTTGGGGAATCAATGCAAGTCACACCTCCCTGGACTCCCCCAGGTGTCTAGTGTTGAGAAATGTCTGGGACTGATAGGATTTCCTAGATAGCTGCCGAGCCCACAATCAAAAACGCAGGTGACTCCCATGCTACGCAATGTCTTTTTTTAATCGATAATTTTGAAGTCTCCACCGTACGTTTTTGGACTGCTTCTTGTCACAGGCACTAGGCCTTCCCACACAAGTGAGGCACCATTTTTATTGAGAGACTTTGCAGAATGCTGGGTGGCTGGAAGTTTGGGGCTTCCTGCACATTCCAGAACTTTCCATCACAGAAACCTGAGGAAAATTAGTTTTTTTGACAAAGTCTGAGGTTTGCAAGGGATTCTGGGTAACAAAACCTAGTGAGTGCCACACAAGTCACCCCATCCTATATTCTTATGGGTGAACAACCTTTACAACAAAACTTTTACAACGCGCTACCATTACACCGCGGTCAATACAACGCAAACCATTACAACGCATTGGGCTGGGGGGCGCTCTAGGATAGGGAATAAGTTTAATTTTCTATCCAACACCTTCCCTAGTGTCCACGGGGACTGGAGTTGGAATAGAAAATTAAACTTTTCACTATCCAGCACCTCTAAGCGCTATGCGTTGTAAAGGTATGCGATGTAAAAACCGCGTTGTAAAGGCAGGCGTTGTAATAGCCTGCGCTGTAACGTCATACATCCATTCTTATGTGTAGCTAGTCCTAAAAAATGTATAGGTTTGATAGGTTTCCCTAGGTGCCGGCTGAGCCAGGGTACGAAATCCACAGCTAGGAACATGGCAAAAACAAGGTCCGTTTTCAGTGGAAAAATGGGATGTGTCCATGTTGCGTGTTGGGTCCTGTCACAGGCACACGGCTTACCCACATAATTGAGGTACCATTTTTATCAAGAGACTCAGGGGAACACAGAGTAGTAGAACAATTGACTTTCTTTGCATTTCTGCCTTCCAAATGTAAGACAATGTGTAAAAAAGAAGTCATTTGGAAACCTTTCCTCAATTTCACATGCTTGTATAGGTACCCACAATGTCAGACATGTGCGAAAAACCACTTGTTCTGAACTCTATATTTTGTTCCCATTTCAGAAATATAGAGGTTTCCTTGGAACCTATTTTTCATTCTTTATATTTTATCAAATGAATTGCTATATACTTGGTACGCCGTGAAAAATCATTGCAAGAAGCAGCTCAGTTATTGGCTCTGGGTACCTCGGGTTCTTGATGAACCTACAAGTCCTACATATATCCACAACCAGGGATTCGGCAGACATAGCGGTATATTGTTGCTAAAGATATGCCATTAAGCATGGGCGGATTTTGCGGATCCACGATCCGCGGATTTTGCGGATTTGCTGATTGTGGATCCGCAAAATCCGCGGATTTTGCGGATTTGCGGATCCGCGGATTTGGGGTGGGGCTTCCATGCGAGTGCACATGCTTCTTGTGTGTATAAAAGGTCAGAGAAAGATCAGTTCAGCAGATGAAGAGAAATAAGCTCCTGGTCACAGAAACTAGGAGTAATGAAGGGGTAGACCCTTAGAACTCCAGGACCGGGGTCCAAATGTCAATACAGAAAAACAGTGGTCCTGGTTAAGTTATGACTTATATACTGTGTCAAGTGTCTAACACATCAAAATAACACTCACCACAAATTCATTTATCATCCGTCAAATCAAATTAATATATATACATCAAACCAAGTATATGTTTTGTATGCATTTATTTATGCATAGTTCATATTGACGCAATCTTGTTTTTGCGAGCTTTGAGCTTGTATAAATAAAGTGAATAACACATAAACACTAGAATGCAATTGTATAGTCATTACATTTCAATGTGCTCTCTGAAGAAAGGGAAGGGAAAGTGTGCAAGTTGTGAGGGACCGGGTAAAGGTGGTGTGACTGGTTAAGAACATCACGTTAAAATCAAGATGCCTTTACAATCATTATGTACATGGTTCCAAGACTGCATCTAACATAGGTTTAAACTAATTAATTTCTTTGTATCCTATGTTGTGCTCGATTGGCGTAGTCTACGTTTCGACCCCCAAAATACGCTGAAAGGGTAACTGCTGCCTCATGTTGGGGTCTTCATCAGGACTGAGAGGTATGAGATCATCATCAAGACGGTAGAAATCTGTGCCGTCTGGGAATGGGCCGGGTAGTGCTCCTGGGAAATTTGTGGAACTGCTCCTTACAAGTATAGATAAGTTGCTCCAGGCTTACGTCCTGTTGTTCCTGGTTCTTGGGCGCGTTCAAACGTGCCGTCCGATGTCCGACCTCTGGGGTTCTGGGCTGGGAATGAGCAACTCGCGGTGCAGCCGCTGAGTGATAGTCAAGTTGGAGGCTCGCCCGCAGACGAGCCTCCAACTTGACTATCACTCAGCGGCTGCACCGCGAGTTGCTCATTCCCAGCCCAGAACCCCAGAGGTCGGACATCGGACGGCACGTTTGAACGCGCCCAAGAACCAGGAACAACAGGACGTAAGCCTGGAGCAACTTATCTATACTTGTAAGGAGCAGTTCCACAAATTTCCCAGGAGCACTACCCGGCCCATTCCCAGACGGCACAGATTTCTACCGTCTTGATGATGCTCTCATACCTCTCAGTCCTGATGAAGACCCCAACATGAGGCAGCAGTTACCCTTTCAGCGTATTTTGGGGGTCGAAACGTAGACTACGCCACTCGAGCACAACATAGGATACAAAGAAATTAATTAGTTTAAACCTATGTTAGATGCAGTCTTGGAACCATGTACATAATGATTGTAAAGGCATCTTGATTTTAACGTGATGTTCTTAACCAGTCACACCACCTTTACCCGGTCCCTCACAACTTGCACACTTTCCCTTCCCTTTCTTCAGAGAGCACATTGAAATGTAATGACTATACAATTGCATTCTAGTGTTTATGTGTTATTCACTTTATTTGATACAAGCTCAAAGCTCGCAAAAACAAGATTGCGTCAATATGAACTATGCATAAATAAATGCATACAAAACATATACTTGGTTTGATGTATATATATTAATTTGATTTGACGGATGATAAATGAATTTGTGGTGAGTGTTATTTTGATGTGTTAGACACTTGACACAGTATATAAGTCATAACTTAACCTGGTCACAGAAACAGCACGGGTATTGCGCTCGTGAAAGTCACGGATGCAAAAGCCTCTATCCAGCATCACAGCTGATTTTCCACTGTAGATTTGTGAAGAAGGCACACCTGCCTCGACGACGCTCACGATTGTTTTTGGGCTGATGAATGAGTCACAGGAAGGGCATGGTAAATATTTTAGGATGGCGCCGGCAAGCTGCCAGCGCCATCCTAAAATACTTACTAAATTAGCTTCAACAGGAAGCTCTAATAGATAAAATCGAGCACCTGCTTTATTTTATCTATTAGAGCTTCCTGTTGAAGCTAACTTAGTAACTATTTTAGGATGGAGCTGGCAGCTTGCCGGCGCCATCCTAAAATAGTTACAACAGGCCAGGCTTCAACTTTTGCCCCCGGAATAATCCGCCGCTCGCGGATTTGCGAATTCTCGGTAAATTCGCGGGAGTTCGCGGATCGCGAATTTACCGAAAATTCGCAAAATCCGCGAGCGGAACGGATTTTCCGCTCATACTTATATGCCATACTTAGAAGAAGTTACAGGTGAAAATGTTGGCACAAATGGCTGTATTTCCCAACAAAATTTTAATTTTGTCTACATTTCAGAAATGTATAATTCTCTTTTATACCCATTTTACCACTAACTAGAAATAGGCTATGTCCAGTAAAGTACTAGAACAGTTTTCAAAATGTTGGTTTTTGACAAAAGTCTTGCTGTTCCTGAAAGTTAAAATGATCGTGATTTTGGCACCCTAAACCCTTTGTTGATATCTTTTACAGGGAAAAACAGATACTTTATTCTGCAGCACTTCTTCCCATTTTCTCAAACTTAAGACAAAATCCTAACTTTACTACTACTAAATGCCTTCTGTGAATACCAAAAGTAGTACGTTTAGGATTTTGTCTCAGATTAGTTCTGTGAATGTGCCCCTATGTGCTTTGCTAGATATGAATTGAGTACTATTGTCACTGATAATTCCATTGGCAACCCCTAATCACAGTAAACCTCATCCACAAAAGTTAAGACAGCATCAGTGTCTACCCTTTCCACAATTTCGATGCTAGGCCATCTGGAAAAGGTATCAATAAAGACTATTACATACTTCTGCCCCTCTCCTATGGGTCTCATGATGTCTCTTGCAACAGTCTCCCAAGGAGTATGTAGAACAATAGGTTCACACATGCTGGGTCTTAAAGTCCTTAAGGACTTGTCAAAATTGGAACTAGAGAAACATTCTCTCACCATCCTCTTAACAAACACATCTAAACGAGGCAACCAATATCACTTTTTGATAATTGTTTGGTTTTGACAATTCCTCCTTGTCCTTCATGACATAAATTGACTATTTCCTTCTGAAGGTAACTAGCCAGACAACTTTATCAACCCTTCTCAAGATGCCACCTTACACTGATAATTAATTTTAAATTTCCCAAAAATGTATCAAATCAGCAGATAATTCTGATTTGCTTGGCCAGTCCAATTCAATTATTCTAACTAATCTTTGCAAGACAGTATCCTTAGCACCTTTATTTTCCCCTCTTTCTTAACACTATCAAAATCTTGATCATGGATAAAAGCTATTCTGAACTCTTCCCGTTCAGATTAAGAACTCAGACATTATATTACTTCTACCTGGGACATATTCTACCCAATAGATAAAATCCTGCAGTCTCATTGACATTCATGCTGTTCTAGATTAAACTCTAAACCGACATTCAGTCGTCAAACTTTTAACAAGCAGCTCATGATCGGTCCTAACAGGACATGCTTTACCCCACACAAAAGGTCTAAAGTGTTCCAACACCCACACGTAGCCAATGCTTCCTTCTCCATGACAGAGAACTTTTCTTCCATTGGTGACGATGTCCTTGATGCATAAGCTATTATTCTTTCCTGTTGCTTTGCATTCTTTTGTGTTAAAACAACCCCCCCAAACTTTTGCTGCTTGCATCCACAGTAACACAATTCTCCAAATTGGGTTAAACTTCTCAATGCAGGAGCTTTGAAAATGGCATTTCTGATGTCCTCAAATTCCTTCTGGCATTCAACAGACCAACATAATTTACTTTTATTTTTCTATAGTTGTCCCACATTGTGTATCTTACTAGAGAAACCATCAACAAACTTGCAGTAACATTCTACAAGTCCTAAGAATGATCTTAATTCCACTTTATTTGTAGGAGCAGGAGCATTGTTAATAGCTTCTACTAATTCAGGTTTAGGAGAAATGTTATCCTCACTTAATACATGACCCAGATATGTCACTGAAGGCATAGTGAATTATTTGCATTCAGAGTATTCCACTATTACGTTCCTGTCATTTAGGATCTCTAAAACATTGTTCAAACTAGCATCATTTCCATGTTTGTTTTTACCATAAATCAAAATATCATCCTGATAACACCTCACCTTGCCAAACAACTGATGAACTAATCTCTGAAATGCCGCCGCAGCAAACGCTAGCCCAAAAGCATATACTGATAACACCCATAGGCGTGATGAACGCAGTGAATTTTTTCTATTCACCGCAGGGATTTTTGATGGTTCGCTGCAGATAGATTAAGCGATGTAAACCATTTCACACCATTTATTGCGGCAAGCATTTAAGATTTTTCTTTTTTAATATAGTTATTAAAGTAGCGCAAATCAATGCATTATCTGATTTGCCATTGTTACACCTGGCAATTACCACAGGTGAAGTCCATTCCGATGCTTCCACTTCTTCAATTTAAAAATTTGTCAAGTTCCTTTCGGACTTCCTCCCCTAAAAGAATAGGGATATTCCTGACGTTGTGAACTTTTGGTTGTGCAGTGTCTTTAAGTATAATCTGATGCTCAAAATGCGTTTTTTCTGTTCTGATTCCATTTTACCATCAGTGTCAATTGTGTTTAAGTAATTCCGACATAGGACTTCCAATCAGGCTATTCCATGCATACTTCATCTCCAACAGGCCAAAACTCTTGCGGAGGAGTTAAGGAATAATTCATAGTACTCATGACTTCTGCTGTACAAAACCCTATTATAGGTTCACCAACTAAATGAAGTAAAGAATTACAGTGTCCTTTCTTCACCCCATGAGTGACTAGTTCACTGTATAAGTAAAATGATGCTGTTAAATGTATTAGAGAAAGAGGAATACTGATACCAGGCTTCCGGAACATCTCTGCTAATCCTCAAAATCTTGTCTGTGCTAGGCCTGAGCGGTACATTTCGTTCCACTTGTAGAATTTGCGATATTTCGACATTTTTTTGCGTTCCGTGGAGAGCGTGAAAATGACAAAACTTTCACAATCTGCCGCGAAACTGAAGTATTTTTTTGTTTGCACTTTATAAATGCGTTCTCGTGCCCGCGATAGCAACTTACCAGGTCCCTGCGTTCGCCGTCGAGTTTTCCTATCCATTCGCGTGCACCACGAGATGTTGGATTGTTGGTAGCCAGTCACGCTATCTCGTGCGAATTTGCAGTAGCAAACATGTCATTTGACCCGAAACAGGAAATAAGCATCAAGAGCAAGATGGCCGCCCATTAGCGCCCATTAGCGACCGCATGGGCAAGTAGGAGATAAATTTGTGAGCTTGCAAAAACATATCGCGAATGGGTGGAAAAGCAATCTTTGCATCTTCGCGAAAGTTTCGCATGCTCGCTGAGATTTTGAGCAATTTCGTGATGAGTTGCGAAACTCAATTTTGCAAATTCCGCCCACCCTTAGTGTGGGCAGAACAAAAACTGTTTGAGGACCACATGTAAAATCCTAGAAGTGCGTGTCACTTGCAGACTCAACTGCTGTCAACAGTAATGTGAGGAGAAGCGTGTCCCTCGTCGCTCTCCTACACTGTACGCAGGTAATCCTTTGTTCCTGATGTGTAGTCCCTCATTGCTCTCCAGTATGGTGAGTATGTACGTGGCACAGGAAGGCACACCGGTTGCTAGGATACCAAGAATGCCAAAATAATGCATAGAACATGCAGTGCTTCTTCACCTTCACAAGGGGTTTTCAAATATTGCCACACAGTAACTGCAAAGACAATATAGTTTGGTGGAAAGGAAAATAAACACAATCACCTGCAATATTAGACTCTGCTGAAACAGCAAGTTCTACGATTTGCAAAAAAACGTTTTTCTCCACTAATTACACCATTCCTTAATGAGTCCCCAAAATGATCTCCATAGTATCCAATGCATTTCTGCACACATAGCTCTGTGGTGTTCCAGCCTCTTGTTGCTACTTTTGTAAAGTATGATCCCACCAATTCCAAGGTTTGATTATGTTTAATAGTAACTGGAACACCAAGGTAAAGGTAACAACGCCACACCTTCACCCTCTTCGCTCTGCCAGGTCCTTTAGTAAATGCCCTAAACAACAATCTAGAATTCCACAGTTAAGGAGTCGAGGAACAAGCATTATAAGGTTCAAGCAAAACAATATGGGAATGCAAGATGCTTGCAATGCATGCCATAACACCTCTTCCGACTTCACAATATATTTTTTTAAAGCACTTATACCAAGATGCATGGAATGCATGACATAACACAAGGATTAAAGAAGTTTGTTGGAAGAGTGATGGTGTGACAACGTATATAACACCCTCTGCTGTGCGCGAAAAGGATATGGCAAGTCGCCTGAGAGTTTCTTGACCTTATCAAGGAACGCCTAGTTGACTGGAAACATCTTTATGTTATACGTCAGGATGCACTTAGTATGTAATTAAATATAATATGACATTATAATATATTACATTATATAATATCATATCATATAATATAATATAATATAACATAATTGTGAGAAAGAGGATTATTAGATGAGGTGGATGGTAGTCGACGACAAATACTATTTTTGTAAGTACAGTAAAGGTTTCAGTAATTTAATTTAAATGAAACCTGAGCTCGACAACTGTGACAACAATCAGGTAGGCTTAACTTAAAGAAATGTCTAAGGCATTTAGAAGTATGAAAGCAATGAAAAATAAAACAAACACAATAAAACTCCCACTGCAATTCATAAAAGTAGAGAATGAGTTAACGACCAAAATAACACCAAAATGACAAAAATGCAATCAGGGGAACCAGAGATATGAATGTTTACAGTTTAAATAAAAATAGTGACAAAAGGCATTAGGTGTGAACCATGTCCATCTGATGGCGTTTGACTGGACCTAGGAACGATTTAAAGGCCGACCGCAATTCATATCACACCCTAACATAACACCTTTCCTTTCTCTTAAACACACTTATCTACGGCACGCAGAATCATTTACACATTGTACAAATTACAAATCCTCAGAGTCAAACTCTTCATACACAGTTATCCTCCTGGCCATCATTCGGCCCCTTCCTCACCCCAAACACCCATCTGGACTTGAAACCTACAATAGAAAGACTGCACCAGATAGCAGCCAGAAGAATGGTTACTAATGAGGCATCAAATAATGATCAATATTGTGTTACTTTGAAAGAGCAGTCTAAAATCAGAGACAAGAGGCTGGTGGTGGTGGGCAGGATGAGGAGTGCTGGGAGCCCTTCAGTCTACAGTCACATGTTAAGTAGGAGACATTTTATTTTTAAATACACCAGTGGAATTCTTTAATTGCGTGTCAGATGAAAGTTGAACAATTTTTTCTATTTTCTGTTTTTTACCCAATTGCATATCTCATGTTAAAAGCTTTCATGAGATACCGATTCAGAATGATTCCAGCATAAAATGTTTCCTACTGTTTTTTTGTGAAAAGTTGCAAAGCAAGATGTGAGCTCAGATAAAACAAATATGTGAGGTATCGCAAAGTATATTTTGCTAAAAATATATATTTTTTTACTTTTGATGGATTTTCATGAGATTTTGTGAGAAACAAATCATGTGATTGTGCAAAGCCATAATGCTAAAGAAAATACAGTTCCCTATAGCTGCTTCCCTCCTCAGAAATTGTTGAGTGTGTGACATGCTTCTTGTGAGGCTTTGCTTTTGGACCTCCAGCTCCCACTGCTACCTGAAGGTGAGCTTCTCATGCATGTATTGCACACCTACACACACCCTCAAAGTTTATACTTCAACTCCTCCATAATTATGGAATGCACAATGACCTTCTGCATGAGAGAGTACCACAGATGTTGCTCCAGCACCAAGCTGTAGCCCACCCATCTTATATATGTTTTCAGTGGAGCGGTGAGACGGAAGCAAGACATGGTCCTGGAACATATAGGATGAATAGAGAAGCATCAATGGCTGGATGTCTGGGCATGAGTACAACCTGCAGGCTCACCACAAATTAAGCGTTTGCCCCTGGAGCGGGTGCTTTGCCTGCCCTTGATATCACCTCCCATTTGGAGTGCCCAAACTTCTGTCTTCCTCCTCGCATTGACACAGCAGCTCCTAGTAGATTCAGTGTGCGGTGGACACTGATGGTTGCTGAAGATGGATTTAGATATCTGCTCTTACAGATGCAGATTCAGAATTAAGGAGGAAATGTGCCATCGGTCATTGTGAATGACACTCCAGTTACTGAATGGTTGAATTGTGAGCTAATCTAAATCTAAAATGTGAATGACTCCTCCATCAAACAATGGTCAAAGAGCTTTAACAAAAGTCACTCTGGCAAAAAGATACAGATGACATGTTTGAAAAGTAAGTTTTTGAAAGGAAAAACAATTGTTTGGAAAATGGAGGCAATGTCTCCTGCACAACAGTCACCAGCTCATCAAGGGACCTGGAAAGTGGTCTAACAACTATGAGCAGCAGAAGCAGGGTACGTAGTGGTCACAAGACTGCCATCAGCTTGCACTACAGAAGAGTAAGACATGTATTTACTGGCTGGAGGGGAGTAAAACTCTAATTAAGCAGCAACCACAATTCTTGTTGGGCTGAAACACAAGCAAACCCCAAATCAACCCGTGCCTAACCCTCTGGTAGCTTCGAGCAAAACAAGTCAGGCTTAACTTAAAGAGAATGTGTAAACTAGTGATACAGAACTTCCAACAGTAATAAAGTCACACACAGCACAAGAAAAATCCCACATCAATTTAGAAAATGAGATTAAAAATTAAATCAGTAGTGCCGGAGATATGCAATTTTAAATATTTACGTGTAGCGACAAAAAGCAGGAAGCAACACTCATGGCTATCTGGTCATGCAAGACTGGTTGAAAGTCACAAGTTCAGGTGGACTGTGATGGAGCCCAGGACCAGATAGATGGAATGGATTTGTTCCCCTGCAAGAGGTACCTTCAAAAGTCTAGTGTGAAGAATCCAGTTCATGGTGGAAGGGGCCGTAGGGTGCATGAAGATCAGCACGTACGGTCACCGTTGTGGCCTAAACAGCAGGCTGGGGGTCACTGACCGTCGCCACTAGCATGAAGATCCTGTTGTGCATCACAAGCAGTCATCGTTACTGGAAATTCTTCTTGGTAGTCATTGATGACTTTAGAACTAGTAACACTAAGTGCAGATCTTGCATTTCCAGACGTCACTGGTGGCTGCTGTTGCGCAAAGATTTGGCTATACCGGAGCTTCGCGTTGGCGGTCAAATCGGGTGGCAATATCTTGGTCACATCAAGGTTCCAGGACCTGAGGGGGTACCTCTTCGGGATCATGAACTCACTTCAGTAGAGTCCAGCATGTCTCAGACAGGTCCAGTTGCAGATCCAGGCATCAGGCCAGTTGGGAAATTGCCGGGGAGGCCCCTGAAGCTTGTTATGTCTCTGTAGCTCAGAACAGGAGGTCAGTTTGCTGATCCTTAGAGTCACTTCAGTCTGGGATGAAGGTCCACTCTTTCTTCTCAGCAAGCAGGGCATGCCTCAGGCAGCAGTGCAGCAGGCATCCCATCTGTATATCCACAGGTCCAATCCTGTACTGAGTTGGGTATGAGGGTCCAATATTTATACTCGGTGCTAACTTTGAGTAGAATAAACTTGAAGAAGTTTCCACCCATCAGAGGTGCTAGGGATTTCCTTCCTCCCTGCCTTGGCCCCAGCTTTTCTAAGTGCAGAAAAGACTAGTGTCAAACCCTTTGTGTCTGTGCTGAGGCAGATGCTTTGTGATGTGCATGTGTGGTAGGTGAAAGCTCCAGCCCCCTATCAAGTCAGAAATGCCCCATCCTGCTGACATATTCACCCTTTGTCACACTGTCTGGGAGCAACACGCAAAGGCCAATGGCAAGCTACACCTAGTTATGTGATCGTGAATGCAGTCTGCAAAAATCGAATGGTTTGGGCAATAAAATGGCAACTTTCTAAAATTGGCACTATCAGAACTGTGACTTAAACCACCACAGAGAGGATATTAAATTACAAATCTATAGATTTCAAACACAACATTTCTACAACTGGAAGTTACCACATATAAAATGTAATAAGGTTACTCAATGTTATCCTATAGGATAGGCCTTGCAGTAGTGAAAAACAAAGTTAGGAGTTTTTCACTATCAGGACATATAAGAAATAAAAGTACATGTCCAACTTTTTTAATTCCCTGCACCCTGCCCCTGCCCTATGGACAGTTTAGGGCCTACCTAAGGGAGATCTATATGTATTAAAAGGAAGGTTTAGGCCTGGCAAAATTTGGATTTTGCCACAGTGATATGGCAATTTAAAATGGCACACATAGACTGCAATGGCAGGTCTGAAGCATGTTTAAAGATCTACTTAGGTGGGTGGTACAATCAGTGCTGCAGGGCCACTGGTAGCCTTTATGTTGCAGGTACTGAGTACATGCAGTACAACTTTACTAGGGACTTACAGGTTAATTAATGTGTCACAGATAAGGGTGAGCCAATGAGGAGCACAATCACTGGTTAGCAGTGGCAAGTGCACAGAGTCCTAAGACTGATAGTGTGGTTTAGCAGCCTTAGGTTTATCAGAGAGGAGTGTTAGACATTTATTGCAAACACAGAGTCAATAAATGATGCACAGACTCAAAAAGGAGATCTTCAACAATTTAGAAAAATAACAGGTATTTATATATATATATATATATATATATATATATATATATATATATATATATATATATATATATATATATATATATATATATATATATATATATATATATTGAACCCAAGAACTTCGTTATCCGGTCAGTACTTTATTGAAATAGACTTTTTACAACTTTAGCACAGTTAACCAACAGTGTGTTTTTACACGTAATGCTTTTGTAGGGGATAAAAAACATTTACTGCATACATATACTTGTAAGGCGTTGCCGTGGGACCCCTGTCGGCCATGAGGTGGTAGGTTCACAAGGACCAAAGGTCCTCTAGAAGATCAGTTGTATCTGCCCTGGTGAGTCCAGGTACATCGGTGCTGGATGCAAGCTACGTGGTGTAAAGGGAAGAGGTGCCACCTGAAAATTGGCTGCAAGGGGGGACTTGGGGACAAGTCTGGGAGCTCCCACCATGGAGCTCAAGTCATGAGGGTCCTGTGAGCTTGGGGGAGCAGTCAGTTTCTTTAAGCCCAGGCTGGGTGGCTGGTGTGCAGAGTGTTTATGGTTGGCTTGCCCTTGTGCATTAAGTTGCTCACTGGTGTCAGACAAGGCTAGCAGAGGGGACAAAAACCGGACAGCTGGGCCACTCTTGGTGCTGGCCTCTCTGCTGCTGCTGTCTCTTGGCGGCTGGTCATCGAGGATGTCCTTGGGGTCAGGACTGGGCTTTCAACAAGCTTTACTCACAGCAAGGGTGAGGTACCCTGGACATGGGTTCAGGAAGGCTCCTGGAGATCCTGGCACCTTCAGGCCTAGCAAGAAGATGGATCTTACCGTCTTGAGTGTGCTGATTGACTCACTGGCAGCTACTGCTTGGTGGGCTTGATGGACAGCAGCCTCTTTGAACTAAATGTCACAGTCTGTACCTGCAGGCTGCAGGTGAGTAGCTCCCCTACTCCAAGAGAGAAGCTGGCTGCTTGGCGAAGTGCTGGAAAACCCTCCAGGACTTGTAGAGGATTCACAGCTGCAGGACAAGTCAGGTCTGGCCAGGTGTTGAGACTCTGTGAGGCAGGCAGGATTTGGCACCAAAAGTCCACAGCAGTCTTAAGTGCTTGGAAGTTCAGCTCTTCACTGTCCTCTTCTTCTTTGTAGTCAGTGAAATCTGAAGTTCTGGATTCAGGGAGTCCCCTAAATACTGGATTTACGGGCATTGGGGGAGTGGAGAGTATTAGCCCATGAGCTACCAACCCTTGGGGTCACTACACCCCCTATATGACCACTTCCTGTGAGAAGTGGGCATAACGCTGCCCCAATTTCCAAAAATCTGCCATTACCAAGATGGTGGAATTTTCCTAGAGTGGGACACATCAGGCAGCTCACTGTTGAAGTGTGACTGACCAGGGTGTGTTCCATGAATATTTCTTATACTAAGTTCCCACCTGCCCTGGTGTCAAATGGGCATCTGGACCAGGTGTGGCAACCCAAGGTCTGGGGGGTTGCCTGGGTCTCATATCAAGGGCGCATGGCTTTGAAGCCTCTGGCCTTGGTATGCTGAATGCTAGCCATTCTGTTTGGAGGAGGTGTAAACACCTCCTGCCGGAGCAGGCATTGTTCCTGACCTCTGAGCGTGAGGCTCCCACCTCCTAGGGTGTCAGAAATGCATCTGTAGTGGCAAGCTGAACTGGGCCAGTCAGCCAGCGCACTAGTGGACTAGTAGAGGTGCCCTCTCAGTGCATGTATTAATAAACTCATCACTGGAATCAGTGTGGGTTTATTAATATGAGATTCTTGATACCAAACATTCTTGGTGTTAATGAAGCCATCATGTAGCTGGGGAACTCGTGATCACCAGTGCTAAAATCAGATACTCAAGATGGTTTCCCTGTTCACTGGAAATGTCCAAGAATTTACTTACTGATAGGGGGGTGCGGGTGCACACCTATGTGTAAACAGTTAGTTAGTTTCTAATTTTTGATGAGATATTTAGTGGGTTTGTAAGGAATGTGCGTGCAATTCCCAATGGGGAAATGACCCTAATTCCCCGTGTTAGAACATCAAAGCGGACTGTGGGGGAGCCCACAGTTGAGGGAATGCACAGCTCAAAGACAAGAGTGTCTAAATCAAGGTTATCAATAACAGTTTGAAATTCATAGAAAATGCTCTAAGGCAATTGATTATTTGTTTCATCACATGTTTTTTACTGTTATAGCATTATGCAAATCACATTTCAAAAACATTATTAACATATATATGTGTGTAAACTGTTCGTATCAATTGTCAAAATAATATTAAATCAACAATGAGTTTAAGCCATCACAAAGCGGCTAAGAAATACATAACATCCTTTTTTCATCAGTCCCAATGCATTTCGGGTTATGTGAAACCCTTCGTCAGGGGAAAGTGTTAGAGAGTGGAGTCTTCACATTCAATGTCGCCACTGAAAATTAAAACACAACAACATGCAGTAAAAATACTGCTCGGCTATTAGGATTTGCACCCCAAGTTGTGCACTGAAATAAAGAGTGTTGGGGATAGGCCAATGTAAATTACATGCCAATGCTAAGAGGAATGTGCTTTAGAGTAAGCAAAGTGAAAAAACGCAAAGAACCAATCACCGTGAAAATAGAATGGTAGCGCCTGGCCAGTACCTTGCACAGGGTGCTGGTCGGGACAGGTGGCCTGATACTGTGAGTTTCAGTGCTTCGCGCTTTTATCTGTAAATAAAATAATATAATAAAATAATATAATAATATGCTGCAAAGGTGACTGTCCTGTAGCAGCAGTGAAAGGGCGGGAACAGTAAATGAAGAGTAACTGCGTTGTAATGGCTTACCGGAAATTAAATGTTACAAGCACTGTCGATGTGCTGCTCATCCGAGATAGTCAAAAGAAGGGAGTTCCTCCGTGTTGCTCAAAGGCAATTCTCGACGCTATAGGGATAAATGAGGAGGAGTAGAGTTAAAGTCCTCCATGTCACCGATATTTAACTGTAGACCAGCGTCTTAGTTAAGGTGTAAACAATGGAACGAACGTACCCAAGGTTTGCAAGGTTCTCTGCTTGTAAACTGCTTCTAACGCGATGTATTGGAAACCATCCAGAGTGCAGTGCGCGGCCGGGGAGGTTCTGTTCAAACAGGCACTGGGAGGTCTAAGCTACGTAAAAATAGACCCGAATGGGTAAAACGATGTAGAAAACGGGAAGTCTAAAGGAAATGGACAATGTCACCAGTGATCAGAAAATAGAAAGGGAGAAACCGAATATTGGAGTGATGAAGAAGAATCTGGAAGTGAAATATAAGAAGTGAAACGAAGACAACGTGCAGTATATGGTGATTGAAAAAAATAAAAAAAACTATAAATAAAAAATAAATAAAAAAAATATTTTTTTTAAGGGAAGTAAAACGCTTGTGAAAGGGCAAAAAATGAATGAAAGACACAATATGAGATGGGTGCAGATCCTGTACAATATGGAACTATAAGGGCTACTTTATAAGAAACACAACATCTCGTAATGGTCATTAAGCCCATTTGGGGCCAGCGTTCTCAGTGTTTTTATCCAATGTGTTTCCCTCCGGGCCAGTGATATGTTAATGTCTGTGCCTGACACCTTTTTGACTCTTTCTAAGATGGTAAACCGTATTTGGGGTATAGTGTGACCCGCTTTCTCCCAGTGTGTTGCCAGTGGGGATGTGGTGTTTTTGTTCCGAATCCGGCTTTTGTGCTCTATGATGCGAGTTTTTATCTTTCTGCTTGTTCTGCCTACGTACACAAGGCCACATGGGCATTTAATTGCATATATCACTTCTTCAGTGTTGCAATTGGACGTGTGATGAAGTTTTAGTTTGGTGCCCGTTTGTGGATGCATGAAAATATCACCTGTAATTACATTGCTGCACTGTCCGCAGTTGTAACATTTAGTCATTCCCTTGAAACCCCCTGTGGGTTTCTCTTCTTGCGGTTTCAGGAGTTCACGAAGGTTCTTCGCTCTTTGGTGTGCAAATAATGGAGAATCTAAGAAGATACCTTGAAAGTCTGGTTCATTTTCAATGATTTCCCATCTTTTCTTGATGATGGTTTTTATAAGAGGAGCTTGTGTGGAATGTTTCAAAACAAATACCTCTCTGCGGGATGAAATTCTTTCGGAGGTTTGTAACAAATCCTTCCTCGGTTTTTTTTCCACCTGTGCTGCAGCTTGATCAAGTATTTCTACTGGATATCCTCTTGTTTGATATCTGCATTTTTGTTCTTGAATTTTGTCGGTGCACTCTTGGTTGTCCGAAGTGATTCTCTTTATGCGCATGAACTGAGAAATTGGAAGGTGTTTCTTAAGGGAAATTGGATGTGCACTAGTGAAGTGCAATGCGCTGTTTACATCTGTGGGTTTGGTGTAAACTGATGTGCTTAAGCCTGTGGCTGTCTTGCGGATTTCTATATCCAGAAAGTGTATCTTGTTTTCTTGAATGTTATAGGTGAATTGGATTCTCGGGTTGTGCAGGTTTAAGGTCTTGATGGAATCCTCCAGTGTACGTTTTTGGCCATTCCATATGACCAGAATGTCATCAATGTAACGAAAGATGGATACTGCATTGTTGATCCAGATAGGGTTGGTGAGCATATGCTGGTGTTCGAAGTGAGCCATGTAGGTGTTTGCATACGAGGGGGCTCCGGGAAAGCCCATGGATGTTCCAGTCTTCTGTAAGTAGAATTGATTTTGCCAGAGAAAATAACTGTGATATAACGAGAAGTGGAGTAGTTCAAGAAGAAAGATTGATAATTCAGGTGGTTTAGATGAGGTCAGCAACCTCCATTCCACTGCTTCTAGGCCTTGGTCATGTGCTATGGAGGTGTACAGAGCCACGACGTCTATCGTACATAATAGAGTGTCTTGGTTAACTTTGTGTTCAATAGCTTGTAGGTTCGTGAGACAGTCTGTGGTGTCACGTATGTACGCTTTCCCCTGACGAAGGGTTCCACGTAACCCGAAATGCATTGGGACTGATGAAAAAAGGATGTTATGTATTTCTTAGCCGCTTTGTGATGGCTTAAACTCATTGTTGATTTAATATTATTTTGACAATTGATACGAACAGTTTACACACATATATATGTTAATAATGTTTTTGAAATGTGATTTGCATAATGCTATAACAGTAAAAAACATGTGATGAAACAAATAATCGATTGCCTTAGAGCATTTTCTATGAATTTCAAACTGTTATTGATAACCTTGATTTAGACACTCTTGTCTTTGAGCTGTGCATTCCCTCAACTGTGGGCTCCCCCACAGTCCCCCAAGAATTTACTTAGACATCACAGGGGCATATCTGCTCATGCAGATATGTCCTTACATGTGATATAATGCACCCTGTCTGCTGTAGAGGTGCATGCAGTGTCTGCAGGCATTCCTCACTGGAGGTGTACCATGTTGTGTCTTCACTTTTGTCTGCCTATGTAATGTAGCCTGCAGTGGCAGTTTGTGTGAGAGTGGTGAGGGGTCCCTAAGGGTGACACAATACATGCTGCAGTGCTTAGGGACCCTCTTTAGTACTCATATCCTCAGTACAAAGAGTATAATTTACTAAGGACTTACTGATATGCTAAAAGTATTGCCAATTGGGGGAACAATTATACAGTTTTAGGGACAAGAGATCTGGAACTGGGAACCTGGATAGCAGGAACCCAGTGCACTACTGTCAAAACTGCAGCATTTACCAGGCAAAACGTGGAGGTGACCATGTCAAAAAGAGGTACTTTCATACATCAGTGTACAAAGCATTATCAGTCTACAACTGTTGAACATCTCTGAGAGGGCCATATTATCAAGAACGGCAATAACATTATCGTCGCTTTAGCAGCAGGAAACTGCCGCTAAAGCGGCGATAAGGGGCTTGATAATATGCCCTTGTGAATTCCCATAGAAGCCCAGATTTGATGTCCTGCACACCAGAACCTGGGCTTCTATGGGAATTCACAAGGACATATTATCAAGCCCCTTATAATGTTATAGCCGTTCTTGATAATATGGCCCAGAGATGTCTTCCTTTGACTGATCAAGTAATGTATGCCTTCTTTTTATCTTGGCGTGAGTAACTGATTAGAGCTATGAAACATAAATCCACTTCTCTGGGAAAATATACAAACCTACATCTTTGACATCACTAAACATAATTGGTACAGCACAAGAAGGCCTGAGAGAGTCCATTGATGCATGGACCAACACTCGGGTGACATCCGGTTCCAGGTGTATTGGGAGCATACATAAACACATACTTGCCAGGGCCCATTTCTGAGCCAAAACGCTGTAGGGCCCTCATTTCCAACATTAATAGCTGTGGAATTGTTGTACAGTTTACCATGCTTGGACTGCAGGCTGCAAAAGCCATTTCAATAATGTGAAGATGAAGTTGTTTTTTTTTTTGTTCAATCAGAAGCAATTCAAAAGAAGTAATTTACTGAAAGAAATAAACTATAAATTAGATTTATACTCATTAATTCTACAATTAAACAGAATACTAATTGACTGTAGAATTACCGCTGAATGGAATGTTGCAGTGGAGTCATTAGTTCCAGCTCAGTTTTTCATTATGGGCCATCCTTTTAGGTAGTCTGCCTTCCTCAATTAGTTTGTTTCCTTTTATTGAGAAATAAATCTTTTCTGCACCGAGATTAGATCTTACAGAGTATTACTCCATCCGCCCTTGTGTTTAAACACCCTATCGCATCACAGATGAGAATATCACAGTATTGCAATTAAAGGAACCCCCATGCTTTCCAAGAAAGCGCTAAGAATTTAACAACTAATCTCAGGCTTTCTGATCAAAGGAGATCCCTTTTTATTTCTGGAATTAGCTAAGACCTTTTTTTTTAAATAAACCTTTATGTATAATATACTTACTTATAGGGACTTTCAGATGATCTCTCTTCAGCCATTGGTCTGTTATTGTGTCATTCAAATTTTTTTCCACCCACTACAGCATACAGAATAGCCCTAACCATAGAGTGGCATTTGTTGTTTCTGTATCTGCAAAAGATGAGTTCAGGGGGTGACAGGAAGTAGCCCAGCAAGGTTGTAGTCACATGCAGAGCCATGATCCTTCTGACCCCTGGGACCTCCAAGTACTGGCCCAGGACAAAGAGGAAAGTAGCAAGATCAATGAATAGAGTCAATGAAATGGAAGAGAAGAGCATGATGTCTGTTTACAAATGGCCAGATCAAGCTTCCTCAGTGAGAAGCCCCTGTGGAAGTGGCCGACATATGGACCTTTTGTATTTTTTGTTGAAAGGGTCATCATTTTCATTAGTTCAGCTGGTAACAGGCCAGCGGTGTGAATGGCAACTACATCCCAATTATGAGTGTCTTATTAGAAAAAGCACAGTGTTGGATGATTTCCCATGCTAGCATTAGAGCTCAGCTTACCTTTGCTGCTTTATTGTTTGACTCAATCAGGCAGAAAACATCCTTTGAGCCTCGGCCAAAGGAGTGACCGGCCAGTGGATAGGCAAAGCCGACATCCTGCCTTGCAGGGTGGTAGATATAATTGGTGCTACAGGTGCAGTAAAACCAGGAGCCAGCAGTACGATGGACCAATTCTTGCTTGCATTAGGGCAGAGGCCACATGTGCTATATTAGTGTTTCTTTGGGCTGCACAGTAATGGCCCGAGGGAAGGTAGAATTGAAGCAACGGAGATACCTTATTTAAGGCCTCAAAGAGATGAAAGAGAGTGGAATGTGGCAAGATGGCAGTCCAGTTCTTTAACAAAGGGCAGATATGACGGTCAGTTTTTCAATTGTAGGAAAATGCCTTTTTGCCTGATTGCCCACCTTTTTTTGGACTGATGTTATTGTTTTTTTGACTCTGTGCACTGAGACTCTGCTAACCAGTGGATGTGCTCTGACTTCTAAAATATGTTGAAATAGGTTATACTTCTTAATAGGAATATTCAACTTACTTATAAATCCCTAGTATATAGTAAGTGTCTGTACGCTAAATGTCACTAGTGGCGTGCAGCATGCATTGTGTCACCACAAGAGTAACAGTGCAAACCATGACTTCAGGCCTACAACCACTAACCTAGATGTGCAGCTTTCAACTTAAAATTTTTTACCAGTCAAAATAAGAACTTTTTACAGGCCTCAACCCTCCTTTTAAATATTAATATATCACCCTTAAGTAGGCCCTAATGCCCAGTAAAGTAAGGAGCATGGTATTTAAAAATTGGACACGTAAAATGTTAAAGTTAAACATGTCCATACAGTGACCTTAAGTTATTTTCCTTGTAGCAGGAATAATTGTTCCATAGAAAAGCACTGCGATGCAATTTTAAAGTTACTAAAATAATCTCCACCTATGAACCAGCCAAAAAGTTAATTCTTGAAATATTTAAGATATTTCTATTTATAATACACTGATTACAAGCGGACATAATTGGTAAAGTCTGTAACAATTATACAAAAGGTACTTTTAAAAAGTCTCCTTTAACCTGCTTAACTCTTCTAAAACACCACCACTTGTTTGGGCTTCCAACTGTCCCCCAGGAGCTGAATAGCTTGTTATTGTAATATAGGTCTTGGGTGTGGGGAGGTGGTCTGTTTATCTGACTGGATGGCCATCTGTGCAGTGTCCATGAACTTAATTAACTTCAAAGAGGCCTACCCTGTCACAGGCAGATGCTACTAACACCTGGGCCTGCCACCTTCCCATGTCCCCCTAGCCAGTGCTAGTGGGAGGGACCTACCCCATCCCCAGAGCCTGGAGGTGGGGTTGTTAATTTCCCTGGCCACACATCTACGTTGGGTACAGGAGCTTTGCACAGGTAAAGCACATTTTCTGTCATCTTGGTTTTGGTTATAGAGAGGAACTGTGAGCTTGTTTGCTGTAAGGCACACATACTCTTCTGCAAAGGTGGCTAGAGTAACCAATGGGAGTTTTTCCCCATTGTTTATGGAAGGACCAGGAGTTCCTCCCAACCATAGGTTAGTGCCACTCATGAATGTGCACACTGGGCGCCCTCTTCAGAACACTACTAGGCCTCTGGGTGAAAGAAGAAGGCCTGCACCTGCTTTTAAGACTCATGAGGAGAACTCTGAGGGCTGAACCTGCTCTCACTTATACTCAGGAATAAAAAGTGGACTCTAAAAGTCAGTTGGCTGACCTCTTGTTATGGTACAAGGACACAAAAGCTGAAAGAAGACCACTTCACTGAATAAGCACAACCAACTAGTTTCAACTGTACCTGCCCTGGTCCCTGCTTTCTTTTACAGTGAGCCCTGGCCCCCAAGTGCTTTTCCCAAGGTCCTGGAACCCTTATTTAGAGTCATAATGTTCTCTTCTGGCCTAAATCTAGAAACCTGGGACTGACACCAAATAGCATCAAACAATGTAAACCCTCCTCTGCGACACCTGGAAGCCTTGGCCCGCTGGGGAAATGATACCACCCAAAAATGTCTATGTGGAAAGTAAAATGTTTCACAGGGCCCGACGCAAAGCAGCATCTGATCAACATCGACAACCTTCTGGGAGCAAACTCCAGAATTCTCCCAGTCAGTGGTTCACCAAGACTTCATAATTCACCAACCCATCATCGATGAACCCATCTTCAGATCTAGGCTGCAGCCTTGCCCTGCTGAGGAATCTATCTTCTTGAAATTTTTCTTAGCCCTGAAGGTAACTTTCAGACCGGGACAAATTCGACCAGTGTGTCCAACTCATGCTCCAGCAAGATCAGCCTAAAACCTTACCTTGTTCCAGTCCAGCTTGACTAGTTAACTAGTTACCTATGGCTGGTGATTTACTCTTTATGGCAATATTATCATTTCAAACATTCAAAATTCATACTCCAGTTCATCTTATTGTAGCCTTCCATATCCGGATTGAGCATCGATGCACTTTGATTCATCTGCACATGCAGCATTTCCCTTCGTGACGGCTGTACACGCCCGTCCATTTACCATGCTCCAAAATAGTGGGAGTTTTTTCTTTAAACCATCTCTATCACTAAATGGGCATTCTCTATAAGATTCACTACCAGTTTCAGAACCGGGTTGGAAATATCACTGGTTCCCCAATCCCACGTAGATTGGTCTCTTTTCAGCCCTGAAGAGACACGGGTGACAACCCGCTTGACAAAACACGTGTCCGCTGGCCTTTTCTTGGTGTCTCCTCTGGTAGGAGGACCAATTGTCACATAATAGGAAAAAGAAAAGCTACTATCTGTTGTGGACCTTGTCATTTGTTTTCCTGCTTTCTAAACTAAACCATTGATACACATGGTCCCTTTTGAACTGATGTTCTCACCGTGTGCACAGGACTTTTGTCTCCTCATATTGTATGTTTGTTGTGATGATGTCATATTGTTCATTAAATATTCTTCATTTTTAGGTCGAGCCTATACAGTGCTTGCGCTGTTAGGCGATCTGTTGTAAGGGCTTTGTGGGGTCTGACTCCTCCCATGCTTTCGATTGGCTTTTGTGTGTGTCATTTTAAAATCATAGCTTGCAAATGGCTAATGGTGAGTTCATGTCCCACCTCTTTTCAAAAGTTCACTCACATGGAGTGTTGTCGCAGGATTGAGCAGCGGCATGCAAAGTGGCTGCCGTGGCAGGAAGCATGCTTGGCTCCGACAGCTAACCTCCCGCCTTGGTATTTAAACCCCCTCCCTGGCCTCTCTCCCACCCATCACTTTTCCACCCTAGTTGCTCTACGTTTCCTGAATTTTTTTTGTAGGCAGCTAAGAAATGTATCTTGTATCAGGTGTGCCATTTCCACAGAGCCGTACTCAGTCTCGCTAAATACACCCTCTAAACTTCTTGTTCTTGTTGTGGCCGCAAGGTTCAGCATTCACACAGGAATGCTTCCCTCTCTCGTGATTTAGTTTGGATACCTTGCACTTCTAGGCTCCCCTTTGTTCAAAATGTTCACTCCATATGCTCTGGACATGACTTTATTCGAGGAGAATTTTGGGGTGTCATTGGTGGGTCTGCTTCATCATCAATGCCTTGCTGAATCCATGTTTCCGTGCTCTTTGTCTCTTGCCAGTCCCCAGCAATGTTTCACCATGACCATTATCAAGAATAAACCTACCCAACCACCCCACACCCGATTCCCTAAGGTTGTGGGCTAAGCATGCAGGCAAGGAAGTGCCTGTACTCTTCTTGGGGGTCAAGCCCTGCAAAGAACAGGGGAGTGAACACAGAGTGGTGGCGAAGGCCACTGCACCCGTCCCTTCTGAGCCCCTCATCACCCAAGAAGCTGGAATTCATGTACATACCCCTTGCAAACCTTTTCACTTTCATTTGTAATAAAATAAATCAGTGCCTGCAGATTATGGAATAAAATCCCTCTTGAGATCTGGAAACTGGTTACTCATCTAGTTTCCTGGACACCTACAACTTGGGAGCTTAGAATTTCTTCCCCGTTCCAGAGTGTGAAAGACGCATGGGCCTTATACATGTGTGCCATTTTGTTTGTAAGTGTTCTGCACACGTGCAACGGTAGCGAAACCCCATTCATAGCTGTGCCTTTTCTGGCTCGACTCCTACGCATTGTCTACCACAGAGGCGGATACACGCGTTCCCTTCTGAGAGGAAAACACTTTAGTTACTTTGGCAAATAAGAACTGCAGTGTCTCTGGTGCGGGGGACAATTCTGGTCACCCAGCATTACGTTCAGGGCTCGAGTTGGGGTACCACGTGGGTGGACGGTGTCCCCCCACTTATTTTATCTGTTGGACGTTGTCCCTCCTGTCAATCAGCTGGACTTCACTCTTTGCCCTCTCTCGGACGAGATCGGAGCCCACAGGACGCTGCACACGCGCTGGCTTCGCATCTAAGGGGTGAGCGAGGGGGGTCAAAGAGCCCGATGGTGCAAGCCACCTTTAGGGACGTCACTTTCTGTTGTGACGTCACTTCCGGTGACAGCGTCCTCCCACTTCTTTTTTTAGGACTTGTGCCCTGATTACGTTCATCAGCCCTGCTAGTGTTACATATAGTCACCGCTGGTTTGGGAAAATGATTCTCTAGTCAAGGTACACTGGTAAACCCATTCAACTGGTAGTTAACGTGATCAGATAGAGTGCACTTATTTTATCGGCCTCAGAAGGATGAAAAGCTTTGTGGCCCTACCAGGGTTTGAACGTGTGACAATGAGATGAGACCACACTCCTGGAGGGGCTGCATTAGTGCACTCATCCACCAGACCCCGTGATGCATTTGTTAGTGATTAAGGCCGCCTGACAATGGTGGGACCATGTAAAATAATGGAAAGGTGGCACTGAGATAATTGCGCTAATGTCAAGGACACGTTGGTTCATATTCAGCTTCAGTAAGGTTTCTTAGCAGTGAAGGAGACTGTTTTGTGTTCAAGATAACCTGGACAGCTTCGAAGCGCATTCCTGGTTTGCTGCACGCCTTGTATGCACATTGCAGAGCCTCTGCCTGCTATGTTATGTTTTCTCCTCCCTCCTATCCTGTAGCGCTGTGCTGCGCTGGAGGTAACTGCACTACCCTGAGAGCAGGCCTAGCACACTGAGTACCATTGCATGCTCATCGGTCAGGCCACTCCTCGCTGCTCCACCATCTAGAACAGTAGAAGGGACAGAAACACAGTAGGTTGAGCACGTGTGGACAATATTGTGTCATCTGTAAGCCCACATTCAGGCAGGTCCACACCAACTCTTTAGGGTAATAAAAAGCGTACTGTTGGTTTATTTGATAATAGCACCTCTCAAAGATTCAGTTAGCTGTGTACATTGTGCATTCATTCTATTTTTTTATTTTTTTTTATTTTTATTGAGATTTGCAGATAAAATACAAATGAGTTGGTAAAGCAGAATAATAGAATGGTAAATGGATAAAAATACAAGTGGTAATGAAACTTACATAAAATATAACAAATATGAAGAAATAAACAATAACATATATTCCATAGTCCAATATAAGGTAAAAAATAGAGAAAACAATAGGTAAATCAAAATATAAAAGGAAAAGAGAGGAAAAGAAAAAGGAAGAAAGAAAAGAAAGAAGAGTAAATTACCAGAGCAACAATAACGGATAGGGAAAGAATTGGTATAAAAGGAGGGGGAAAGGGTACCCACAATATAGGAACATAAAAGGAATCATTGAAGGGATAGAATTAAGCAGAAACAAGACGTGTAGGAGAAGAAGGAATGGAGGTAGAGTCATCCTCCACAGTAGTTTCCAAGAAAGGGAACCAAATTTGAAGAAAAATGGATGCCTAATCTTGTAAATTATAAATTGTGCGCTCATGTAAAGCAGTTTGCATCATTGCCACCAACCACTCTACCTGAGAGGGAGCCGAGGAGGATTTCCAATGACGCAGTATACAAATTTTGGCCGTGGCCAAAGCAGTGTGAAGAAGACGAATTTGTGGCTTGGAGAGGTTTGAAAAACCACGAAAATCGTGTAAAATAATGGTGTTAGGTGTAAATGGTAAGGGTATTGACATTGTAGAGGCCAGAGTCTTCCTCACAAAAAACCAGAAGGATCTAGTACGAGGACATTCGCAAATGATATGTGTAATATCACATCCAGAAGCAGAACATCTCCAGCAGGAAGTGTGTGATAACAACGTAGCTTGGTGTAGTTTAACAGGAGACCAATGCTATTCATGAAGAATTTTGAAAATACAAAATTTAAGACGAGCTTCCCGAACACCTTTATGTAATCCTTCTAAAATTTGATCCCATTGAATATTGGAATATACAACTGATAAACGAGATTGCCATTTCATCTGAAGAGCTCGTGAGAGAGGCAGTGAAAATAAAGGATGCAGAAACGTCTTATAAAGACCAGAAGTCATACCTTTAAAATTTCCCCATAAGTGCAAGTAGTCCAAAATGGGAGATACTGAAAGTAATTCTGGTGGAGAACCTAAGTGTTTAGTGATACACTGTTGAAGTTGAGTATATTTTTGGGATTGTGTAAGTGGCAAATGAAATTCTTCGCAAATTTGGGAAAAGGATTTAAATGTTCCATCATGAAAAAGTTGATCTATGGAATTGATGCCAGCCTTCTGCCATAGGGGCCAGGACAAGGTGTGGCCACCAATACGAATAGCTGAATTAAGCCATAAAGGAGCTTTGATGTGAATTCGCGGATTAAATTTTAGTATACGATGACCTCTCTGCCAAGATTTATGCATTGCAGATAAAATAGGATTTTTAGGATCGGAAGAACTAGTTCCCATGACAAACCTAAACCAGGAGCTAAAAGGTGACGTTCAAGTGGAACCCATTGAGATATATCTTTAGATTTGGGCAGGAAAAATGTGAGTTGGGAGATATGATGGGCGAGTGAATAATGCTCAATGGAGGGAAGTCCTAAACCCCCATGGAGCTGTTGGGCCTTCAATTTGGCCAGGGCAAGGCGTGGTTTAACCGTACCCCAAATAAAAGATTTTATTTTTGAATCAATAGATCGAACGGTAGTTAGGGGAATGTGGAGAGGAAGCATACCTAGAACATAAAGAAACCTTGGTAAAGTAACCATCTTAACCGCCTGAACTCGTCCCCAAAGCGATAGTCCCAGAACTTTCCACTTATCAAAATCTCTTTGCATTTGTGTGAATAAAGGAGTCAAATTATCCGTGACCATATTATCCAAACCTCTATTAATTAGGGTTCCTAGGTACTTAAGATGGGATGGTTGCCAGTGAAAAAGAAAGACAGAAATTGCTCTTTTTGTAGTGCTAAGTGACATGGGTAATGCTTCACTTTTATCCCAATTTGTAACCTGAGAAAGAAGAGAAATCGTTGATAATTTGAAGGAGTGCGGGAAGAGAACGAGAAAGGTCAGTAAGAGAGAGAAGAATGTCATCTGCATATAAATACATTTTAGAATGACCAATTGGGAGAGGGACACCTACAACTTCAGTGGATTGTCGTATTGCTGCAGCCAGAGGCTCCATCGCTAAGAGGAAAAGGAGAGGAGAAAGCAGGCAACCTTGACGGGCGCCTCGTCGAATTGGAAAAGGGGTGGACAAGAAACCACCCCAATTAACTTGGGCCAATGGACTATCATAGAGCAGACGTACTTTATCTATAAACTGATTGCCAAAGCCGAACCTTTGCATGACAGTAAAAAGGTATTCCCATTCAATGCGGTCAAATGCTTTTTCAGAATCAAGGGAAAGAAGTAATGCATCACCCGCAAGATGTTTAGCTGACCACAAGGCATGAGATAAAGTGCGGAGATGGTTCCTAGATGAACAACCTGGAACGAAACCTACTTGTGAATTATGAATTAAGGAAGGTAAAACTTTCCGAAGACGGGATGCAAGTATACTAGCAAGTATTTTGATATCAGAATTCAAGAGAGATATAGGCCTATAACAGCCACACAACAAGGGATCTTTACCAGGCTTTGGTAAGACAGCTATAATTGCTTTGTTAGAAAGAGATCCGAGAGAGGATTCCTCCACAGCTTTTTGAAACGCGGCATGTAAGGTATCGATCATGCTCCGACCAGACCATTTATAAAATTCTGGAGGAAAACCATCTTCTCCTGGAGCTTTATGGTGTGGTAATGCAGTTATAGCTGAAGAAATCTCATCCTTCATAATAATACCATCAAGTAAATCTCTACCGTCATCCGAAAGTCGTGGAAGATGTATTGCATCTAAAAAATTTGACATTTTAGGTTTATCTATATGAGTACTTGGAGAAAAAGAGATCTATAAAAGGAAGCAAATTCATCAACAATTGCTTGTGGGCTGGTAAGTAGGTCGCCACGGCTGGATTTAATAGCTGGAATCGCCATAGCAGCCTCCCTCTGACGCAGTTGTGCAGCTAGTAAGCGACCAGCTTTTTCCCCTTGCTCGTAATGCCTTCCTTTCATTTTTTGCAAGGCGTATTCGGCCTTAGAAGTAAAAAGACTATTAAGAGACATTCTGGCCTGTTCCAGCAATTTACGATTCTGAAGGGTAGGATTTGAAAGATACAATTGAGAAAACCGTTGAATGTCGTGCTCAAAGTCTGCTTGTTTAGCAGCATTGTTCTTATTAATAAGAGCAGCATCGCGCATTAATTGACCTCTAATGGTAGCTTTAGCTGCCGCCCAGACCGTTCTCCTAGATGAAATTGAGTTCTCATTAATAGTGAGATAGTCTCGGAGGTGAGATTGTAAAAGCTAATGACTTGTCACTCTGAGGTGTGATAGCTTGGGATGAAGGAGGTGATGAGGAGACGTTATTTTTCACTGGCAAAATAGGAGGTTGTTTTACCACTTCAGTGAAAAGTGATTGTTTAGGCGTTTTGCTACCATTCCTGTTGTTAGACATTGTGACATAAGGTTGCACAGGTCCTCTACAGAAACGAATTGATGGAATATTGCAATATGAAGCAATGATGAAAACAATTGTGCATTTAATCAAGAAAAAATGGACACTTGTAACACTACTCGACCTTTGGTTCAGGGAGATTAGGAAACCCTCAAAAAAATCAATGTTAGTTGGAGTGCAGTATATGTGTTTCATCCGCCCCACATTGAAATTATGGCAGTTATCATAGGGTGTTCCTGTTTGTGTTGACTGCCAGCCTCATCCAGAGGCACCTCTAGTCTCGAGTGCAGTGTCCAGAGACAAAAAGGATTTCCCCACAAAAAAAGAAGTTAAACAAACAAGTGATACACATAAGGAATATTGTTTAAAAAATGGAAAAAGTACCCAAATGCTTTTATTATGGGGCAAGTTTCCACTTAATATAAAATGGGTTGTATACTCTCGATGGACCGGGTTACTAGGTCCTGTAGTATTGCATGAAAAAAGTTGTCGACATGTTTCAGCTCCTTGGGCCAGGAGGTCTGTGGAGCTTTCGTCAGGACTTACAAACACATAATTTACTCACACAACTTGTGCGGTAATCCTTTTCACATACTAGTTGCTATGGAAAATTCACTCTCCACAATCTGGAAGAAATAGGAAAATAAACATCAAATGATTTATGCAAACTTAAATTTTAGTGCGGGGGAGGGGTTGTTCAAAGTTCACAGGTAAGCTTTATGTTACACTGAATATTTATAACGGAAGGTTATTATTTAGAATGTTATGGGATGAGCTACGGAATGACCTTGATATGATAGTACTCATAGGTGAGTGCTAATGGGGAGAAACTTGGCATTGATTTTCATAAGTTTTTCATAACCTTTTTTATATATAAATATATATATATAGGGATGACTAGATAGGCAAAGTCGCAAAAAGTTGGCGCTTAAAGAAACGCGGTGTTCAATTGTGCTTTTCTGAAAAGTGAAGTTTACTGTGCATATGTAGTAACAACAGTTTATGTCACTGTAAAGATTTGGAGTATTTTTGAAAAGGGCAATCAAGTAGTGTGTATAAATATGACACACACGATGGGATAACCTATGCAGACGTTTATTAGTGCTCTGGTGTTAGGAGGGCGAATGTAACAGTTGTTGCGCTAGGCGTATGGTACTGACTAGAGACCCTTTGTGTTAGAAGTGGAAGTACTTGCCAATTGGTCTTCTATAGTTACGTATGTATTTTCAAACTGCAAGGCAGCCTATCTCGTGACCACTAAGAGGGGTACAAAATAAAATAAACATTTCCAAACCGCGCATATTTTGGACACTCTGTGCAAGGTCAAAAGGAAATGAGCCAGTGGGCAATTTTACTATAGTTACGTGAACTTTATCTAGCGAGCGGAGGCGCGTAAGAAAGTATATTTTAAACATTTAAAAACACTCGCAACCATTTTCACCAAAGTCTTACTTGCTGTGTAAGCGCTCAGTATTTCAACGGGGTCCGCTTATTCTATGCGCAGAGCTGGATTAAAAAGATATGTGCCTGTAAGTAGAAAGCGGCTATTTGCATCTTACCGGTATCCTCAGAAGTGGTATTGAAGATGCCATTACCCGCGTGGTGGCTACACATTGGCCTTGTGCTGACTCTGCCCCCGGTTTCCGGATGTTTGACTACTGCTTCCTTTTCTAAGGGGCTGGGTTCATAAATGTAAAGGGACAATTGAGCATTTGTTTGAAACACGGAAAAATACGTGTATGTAGTCCGTTCTTTATTCACATAGGTGAAGGTGCCTAATTGCTTTCTGAAATTGATATTAAGGGGGGTATTCGGGTTTGCAGGAAGTACAAAAAATACAAAAAATAAGAGAGATTGTCTTATTCATAAGTGCATTGTCTCTTTGGGCAGCTGCACGTTAGTTGTGTTTAATGAAAACAGTGTTCGTTATCCATATATTTAGAGGTGCCATGTTCGTTACAATCACTCTCAGTGATTTATTTTGCAAAGTGGTGCCAGGCTATATTGTCGTTCAGGCCATGTTCAAAAGTATGTAGTTGGTCCACCCATCTTTGCTCTTTTTCATATAGTATCTTCTCCGTGTTTCGAGATTTGTCAGTCAGCATCTCAATAACTGTCCAATGTATATCTTCACATGAATGATTCATTTCTGTAAAATGGGTGCACAGTTTTGTAGTGTTCTTTTTCAATCTGATATTGCTTTTATGCTCGCCTATCCTGAGTTTGATTTTTCGACAAGTCATCCCTATATATTTCTTTTGGCAAGGGCAGCTGATCATGTAAATAACATGAGAAGAATAGCAATTCGTAAACTGCTTTTGTGTCCAAACAAAATTTTCTGTTAGTTGCAAAGTTTTGTGGCTGTCGTAGTTTTACAGGCGACGCATGTACCACAGGGAAAATGTCCTGTTAGTGGTGTCATTGTGATACTTTTAGTCACAGGCGGGGGTTGGTTTTTCTGGGGACGAGTATGTACAAGTGTATCTTTTAGATTCTTTGTCCTTCTGTTGGCGAATCTAGGTTTCGGCCAATCAAATTGTCCTGTATTCACTATGTGCCAATTTTTGTTTATCAGTTTTTGGATGGCGTAAGTGGCTGGGTTGAAAGTTGTCACACAAGTGGTCAAATCTTTTGTGCGTTCTTTTGGGTGAATTTGGAGAAGACATTCTCTTGGTTGATTGTCAGCTCTTTTTTTACACTTTTTGATGATTTGTTCTGTGTAGTCCCTATTCCTCAATCTGGCGCTTAGACTCTCTGCTTGTATTTTGTAGTCTCTGTTCTTGCTGCAGTTTCTTTTGAGGCGTAAGATCTGGCTGTATGGCAAATTGTCTCTGAGGGGCTTTGGGTGGTAGCTTCTGTATGATAACAAACTGTTTTTAGCCGTCGGTTTAGTATATGTTTTGGTTTGTAAAGTTTTGTTATCATTGAAAATTGTCAGATCTAGGAAATCAAGTTGATTGTTGTTTGATGTGTGTGTGAACTTCAACCAAGGGTCCAGGGTATTAAGCCAGGTCATAAATTGGGTCAGATCTTGCTCTATGTTCCAGATTAAGAGAATGTCATCGATGTATCTCTTCCAGTATAGAATACTGGAAGAGAAAGTTTTTGTTCCTTCAAAGACAAATTGTGTTTCAAATTGGCTCACATAAAGCCCTGCCACCGAAGGCGCGAATGCGCTGCCCATGGAAGTGCCGTGGGTTTGAAGATACAACTTATCATCATATTCGAAGAAGTTTTCTTTGAGCGCCAGCTTGCAGCATTCAAGGATGAAGTGCCTGGGTGTGTTGTAATGCCAGTCCTCCATGTATAAAACATCTTCTAACATCTGTAGTGTCTCATCTTGGGGCAGGCTTGTGAAAAGTGATTCTACATCAAGGCCTACCAGGAGCATTGTCTCTGGGTCAAAGGGCATATCAGAAATCTGCAACAGGAGGTCTCTTGTATCTTTAGGATACGTTTGAGTGTTTTGAACCAGAGGTTTCAGATATTCATCTGCAAATTTAGAGAGTGGCTCAAGGATCGACCCAATCCTGGACACTATTGGACGTCCGGGTGGCGGTGTCCTGTTTTTGTGGGTTTTAGGGAGTGAATAGAAGTACGGAGGGATTGGCTCCTTTGTCATTAGGAATTCTGCTTCTTTTTTAGATATCCACCTTTTTGTTTCCGCCTCATACACCATGATGGATATGGTATTTTGTAGTCTCTCAGTTGGATCTACTGTGACTCTCTGATAAAACCTGG
This sequence comes from Lissotriton vulgaris, assembly GCF_964263255.1. NCBI lineage: Eukaryota > Metazoa > Chordata > Amphibia > Caudata > Salamandridae > Lissotriton > Lissotriton vulgaris. The sequence continues at coordinate 1,712,144,147 of NC_141695.1, read as the reverse complement.
TATCGGACAGGAGGGCTAGGCATTGTTGGTTATAACCTGTCTTGCTCAGGACTACTGTGCCTCCCCCCTTGTCCGCGGGTTTGATCACTATTTCTTCATTTTTTCGTAGTTCCTCTATTGCCAGGCGTTCCCTTTTAGTCAAGTTCTGAAAAGTTTTAGTCCTGTTCTTATCCATGCTGTCTACTCCTTTCTGGAGAGCTTGTTCAAAGGTATGAAGTTCAGGAGGGACGCTGAATGATGGGGGGTTGAAGGTGGATTTCCTGCGTAAGGTGGTATCTCCATCTTGCTGTTGGGTGGTACTGTTGGCAAAATATGCTTTTAGTTTCAGTGTTCTGCAAAATTCAGCTAATTCACTTTTGAGCTTGAAAGTATCTGTTTTTGGGGTAGCAACATATCCCAATCCTTTGTTTAGGACAGCTATTTGGTCCTCATTAAGTTCAACATCTGAGAGGAAAACAATTGTGCATCAAATGACTAAGTAAAAGAAGAAAAGCAAATTTAAAGCTAATAATAATGGAGCATATAAACAAATTAATGTCCTATATATGTATACTGGTAATGGAGCAAAATAAAAATAAAAAGCACTGTACTGTTGTCACAAAAAGAACTAATCTTGTTACTACGTCACAGAATACACAACAGATGTAGTGATAGGGAAAATCAGTAATTCACAACGTATGCAAGAATGATGAGAGTAATCATCGAATATAAACAAGCCTTATGTAATAAACCACAACATGTGAGATAATTAGGGAGCATGCAAAGGTAGCAGTCCTATTAATATAGAGACTTATTGTAACAGTATATAAAGCATTATATATCTGAAAACATCATGAGGAGGAAATACCATAGATATCCAGAAATTGCCCTCCAATGGCTGTGACATCTAAAACAAGTAAAATGCATTTAAGGAAAAGACACAGCAGCTAATTATAGCGTAGGAAGAACTTGTCCAGGTAATGAAAAGAGGCATATTCCCAGAGATACAAGCCATGCCACACCATTGTCACATAACAGTAATATAATGTAGTTATATAATATGTGACCAGAAAAAACCCATAGCATGAAAGTAATACAAGGAAGCTGTGGAGTTTAGTAATGAAAAAAGAAGCGCTGCATAGGAAAATATGAGCTGCAAGTGAAATATTTCCTCAGCATTTGAAGAAGTTGCATTGAAAACCGAAGGGCGCACAGAGTCTGAGGAAGCGCGGTCTGAAGAGGTGAGGAGGCGCAGCCTTATTAAGCATGAGCGAATTTTGCGGATCTCGCGTTCGCGAATTTTGCGGATTTGCGGATTCGCAATCCGCAAAATCCGCGAATTCCCGCGAATTTGCGGATTTTTTTTTTTTTTGTGTTCGCCCGTGTTTCTGCCAGTTCGCGAGGGTTTTGTACACTTTCGCAAATTGCGAACTTACCTGTCGGGTCGCAAGTTTCGCGAACTTGTTGTTTCTACGTGTCCAGCCTGTTTGGGACACTCTTCTTCATCACTGCCACTCTCTGTCACCACTGCCACTCTCTGACTACTCATGCCACCCTCTGGCCCACCCATGCCACCCTCTGTTTCATCACCACACCCTCTGGTTGTCCAGTGTACATTATTTTCGGCAAAGCAAAGCACACCTTCCCTGCCTCAAGTGACCTGAATTAATTTGGGGCTGATTCATGTGTCACAGAATATTTTTTTAGCTGGCACCTGCTTCCTTAGTGCGCCCTGATTAGTGATCTTTTGCACTTGCTAAGTGCTTTCATTGTTGCAAAATTAGTTACAACACCTGCCCTGCCCCAACTGACAATAATGAATTAGGGGCTGATTAATGGATTTTAACTTCCAGCCTGGCTCCTGCTTGTCTCCCTTAGCTGTAATTCAGGACCTTTGTGGCATATGTGTAACTATTCTGAGGTTCAGAGCAGGGTCACATACTAGTTTCAACTGGCAACTGAACTCTGGAGGGGCCCCTCAGGAAGCACTCCAGGAAATGGCTACTAATGATGAGCCTGAACTTTTGAACCTGGTAAGTAGTTACTTTCAGTTTTGCTAAGATCGTATTTCTGCAATTTTGCACTTATTCGCGGGGCGCGAACTCACGCGAACAGTGCGAGCAGTGCGAGCAAAATCCGCTGCTCGCGGATTTGCGGATTTTGCGGGAAATTCGCAAATCTCGCGGATTGCGGATTTCCAGAAAATCCGCAAAATCCGCGAGCGGAACGGATTTTCCGCCCACGCCTAAGCCTTATGTGCTGAGGAAGCGCAGCTGAAAATACCTCATCGTCGTGACAAACGAAATTTCGTTTGAAATGTCAGAGACGCAGCACCTTCATAACACCAGGAGGAGGCACGGTGAAGGCTCGGGCGTGTACAACGCCGGAGGAGGTGCGGCCTAGTGGTATGAGGAGGCGTGGCCAAAAGCAGCGTGCAGGGGCTGACGCGCCCCAAGTCGGAGCTGCGCGGTCACCTCGCCGACATTGAGGAAGAAGAAACTAGCAGTGTGCACCATCTAAAATTGCTGCCAAACCTCTCCACAAGCCTTCAGACAACAGCGGGTGGTGAAGAAAGGACTCCGGTAGCCGGGGTAAGTGCGGAAATCAGGGGCCCGTCCCACAGCGGAGCCTTCCCTTCAGGCGGCCATCTTCCTGCGTGGCCAGCCCACGCCCCCCATTCATTCTATTGAGATAAAATGTCCTAAGAGAAATTTCTACAAAGGAATCCTTTCTACAGCTATTTAGCAACATTGAAAGTTCATGTTAGGGAGTGACACAAATTGATTTTTTTAAGTGTCTTTAGGAACCCCAGGTAGGTGGAAAGAAAACGATGGCTGTTTTTAAAACTATTATACATTTTGGATAGATAGATAGGTAGATAGATAGATAGATAGACAGACAGACAGACAGACAGACAGACAGACAGACACAGACAGACAGACAGACAGACAGACAGACAGACAGACAGACAGACAGACAGACAGATAGATAGATAGATAGATAGATAGATAGATAGATAGATAGATAGATAGATAGATAGATAGATAGATAGATAGATATATAGATAGATAGATAGATAGATAGATAGATAGATGCTGGGTAATGAAGTCCAATCTTCTAATAGCCTCACAACTGCTCCTTTGGAGTTGCCAATGGAAAAATGTCATGATACTAAGGGGTCTGTGCTTAGTGAATCCACTGAGAACTTTTTTTCTGTTTCTGAGCCTTCTTTATCTGAGGAGGATGGTGCTGATCACCCAGAGCTCCAATGGTCAGACTACGACAGCGACTCTGCCGATTGGCGTGAGGCCTCAAGTGACTTCAATATTGCTACAGTACGTAAAGCTCCCGGCGCTAAGGCTCTGTCCCCTCAGCAAATTTTGCAGAAGGATTATGGGCAACAATCTCAATTAATAACGCAGGATCAAGATCAAGATCAAGATCTGGGTGGAGACACAAGTGAGGTCGTTTCAGCTATCCCCGAAGAGATTTCATTGGTCACAATTTACCAAATTATAATGATGCATAGAGAAGCAACCAAGCAAGAAAACATGCGCACGCAGGGGGTATGCCGCAAAATGCAAAATTCTCTTCGTCGAGTCATTAAAACCTGTACTGAGACTACCACCAGGATCATCGAAGCTGAAGAACGAATTTCAGTCCTTGAAGATGCCGTAGCCACTCAGAAAGATCTTGTTATAGAGGTTAAAGAACAACATAAAGACATTTTATGGAAGCTTTCTGATCTTGAAAATCGGGCAAGAAGGAATAACCTCCGGGTCTTGGGTATAGAGGAAAATAAGGAAGGTGATGATGTTCGCCAGTTTATAATGGAGCTTTTTTCCGAAGCATTTCCAGAGGTCGTCGAGTGGAATTGGAACCTCGGAATACAGAGGGCGCATCGTTTTCCATTCAATAAAAAAAAATCTTCTGCCTCTGCTACTGTCAATAATCCCTATCCCCGTGCTATCCTGGTATGCTTCAACAATTTCCTTGCCCGTGAACGTATCTTTGATCTTGCCAGACCCAACAAGAAGAGATCTGCTAAGGGCTCTCAGTTCTTTGTTCGTCCAGACTTCTGCTCAGAGACGGTTACTCGCCGCTGGCATCTTCGACAACAGATTTCTCTATTTCAGGCTAAGGGAGCCCAGGCATTCCTGCTTTTCCCGGCAAAATTAAAGGTTATTTTTAAGGGACAGACAAAGTTTTTTTTCTCTGAGATACCTGCTAGGGAATTTTTGGATTCAATATAGTTATATCTAGGCATTGTATTATACTGTCTGTTTGATAAATGCAGGGTAGTAATCATCTATACCTCATATCTTCTTTTGTTTCTTCTTTTTTTTCTGATGACCAGAGAGGTATATATAAAATGCTGATCCCTGTCCTTGTTCTAGAAAGGGGGGAAGCTATTGGTTCAGTGGAGCGGAGTGATACGCTTGCTCAACCATCGTAAGGACTACAGTCCTGTTGCCCGCTATGGGGGGCGAGGGGTATGGGGGGTCTTTGGGTGGGTGGGTGGGCTTTGCTGGGGTGGTTGGGTTGTTTGGGGTGGGTTGTGGGGTGGTGTGGTGGTGGTGGTGGTGGTGGCGGACGGAGCTGAACAGACCTGAGGCATGGGACAGATGTCTCTGTTTCTCAAATGTATTCAACATATTTAACTTGAAGCCAACCTTTTCATTTCTCATTAAAAATCAGCTGGATTGCAAATATCTGTTTTATAAAATGTTTAATAGTCTCTCCGTGCTATTTTTGTTTTTTGTCCTTAATCCAATCTTATGGCAGCTCCTAGATTGACATGTGCAACTTGGAATATTTGTGGATTAAACGATCCTAAAAAACGTAGGATTTTTCATAAGATGTTGCAGGTGATGTCGGTGGATTTAATTTGCTTGCAGGAAACCCATATCCCTTGGGGCAATCGGGCTTATCTCAAATTTCTGGGTTATGATCTTGTGGCTTATACCCGACAAACCTCTACAATTCGGGGTGTGGCTATTATCTTAAAAACTGGAGTTGGCCATGTTAAACGGGTAAAGCAAGATAATTTTGGTAGATGGGTAATAGCGGAACTCTTGGTTAGGGGCCGGTTGTTTTCTGTTTGTTCGGTATATGCCTCCAATCTGGACGACCCGCAGGTTTTGAGGAATTTAAATATAGAGCTAGCTACCTGGCCCCATCCAATGTTTTTCTGTGGTGACTTTAATATCAATATTCCCAGCCACCTAGATATAACAAAACATAATGTTTACGGTGGACGCAAACCCCAAGTTTATAAGGCACTTCGGATTCTTTTAATCGAACACGGTCTGACTGATCTCTGGCATTATCATCATCCAAATCAAGAGGGCTATACCTTTTATTCAATACCTCATAAAAAACTGGTTCGCATTGATTTTGTCTTTATATCTCTTCAAACTGCAGGGTCTGTCAGGATTGAAATTAGCCCAAGGACTATATCCGACCATAATCCTATTATTTTCAGTTGTCCCTGGGATCGCCCTGTCAATCAAATTAGATCATGGACTTTTGATAGGAAACTCCTATTAGATAAAACTTATCAGGATCAACTCACTCTCTGGATCTCAGAGTTTTTCGAAATTAATAGTAATACTGCCTCAGTCGGTACTGTCTGGGATACATTTAAAGCTGCATTGCGTGGTGAAACAAAGAGATTTGCCTCATACCGTTGGAAAACAGAGCAACAAGCAGTTAAAACCAGACTGGCAGCTCTTCATCAAGCTGAACTGGATTTAAGTCTAAATATCCGTATGGGGGAAGATCTAGCAGCCAGTTTGAAATCAGTTGCTGTAGCAAAATCAAACTTACTGGAGCCTTTCTATAAAGATATAGCAACCAAATATTTTCAATTTCGATCTTCAATGTATGAGCTTGGTGAAAATTCTGGCAAGGTGTTAGCAAAACGCCTACAACAAAGGGCTGTAGCTAGCCAGATTATTAAGGTCAAAGATCAGTTTGGAATAGTACAAGACACAACTAATGGTGTGATGAATGCCTTTGTGGATTTTTACTCAACCCTATACACAGAGGATATGAACATAATTTCCCAACAACAAACCAGTCTCTTTCAATTTTTTCAATCTATTGACACCCAGAAGGTCACAGATGATCAGAATCGAATTCTAGCCGAGCCTATCAGCTGGGAGGAAGTGGTAAACGCTATGAAATCCCTCTCTAATGGCAAAGCTGCTGGGCCCGATCTTATTCATTTAGAATTCTATAAAACTTTTTCACATACATTTAAGCAACAATTGCTAGAAGTTTTTCGCCTTGCTCAGACTGGGTCGGTTCCTGATTCCTGGCGGCAATCGACTATTGTACTTTTCAAAAAAAAAGGAAAGGACGAATTAAATCCAGCATCATATCGCCCGATTGCGCTAATTAATACTGATAGTAAAATTTATTCAAGGATACTTGCTTTCCGTTTAAATCAAATAATTCTCCCTCTGGTTTCTATTCGCCAGCACGGGTTTATTCCCGGTAGGGATACGACTGACCACATCAGGCGTGTTGTAGCTCTTCTAGATTGGGCAAAGGTTACAAACTCTCCCCTTGGTGTGATCCTGCTGGACGCCGAAAAGGCGTTCGACAGGGTCTCCTGGGGGTATCTATGGGCTGTTTTATGCTGGAAGGGCTTCACACCAGTGTTTACCCAGGCTCTCCAAGCTATGTATATATCCCCAACTGCTAAAATTCGTATCTCAGGCACTGAATCACATTATTTTCCTATTAGCAGGGGCACTAGGCAAGGCTGCCCCTGTTCTCTTCTTTTTGCCTTATTTATTGACCCTTTTTTATGTATGATAGAAAACTCACCGGCTATTACTCCTATCACTGTTCATGGAATCGAATATAAGGCACTGGCATACGCCGATGATATTGTAATATTAACTGACAATGTCGCCCGATCATTTCCAGCATTGGAGGCTTTAGCAGTTCAATTTGGCTTAATTTCGGGCTATAAGCTAAATATTGAAAAAACCCAAATCTTACAATCTACTGCTATGCCAAATTCTCATCTTTCTACAATTACAGAGGCAACATATCTCGGTATCCAAATTTCTTCTGACGTGGAACAGATCCCAGATTTGAATTATTCTCCCATTATTGATTCCCTCCATAATAAATTAGAACGGCTGGATCATTTACATCTTTCGCTGTTTGGCCGATGCAATATCCTTAAAATGATTGTTCTCCCTAAATTTTTATATCTTTTTAGATCCCTTCCATTGTTAATCCCTAGTCCAATTTTGATAAAAGCAGAAAGAATATGTCAACGATTCCTATGGTCATATCGCAAACCAAGGAGGGCGGCCAAGTGGACATGTCTCCCGCAGGATCGTGGGGGCTGGACCGTTCCGAATCTATTATATTATTATTGGGCAGCTATGATCCAACATTTTGCTTTTCCTCTATTAGGGCATATTCCTGAGCTTCCGGTACATATATCTCCATCAATATATTCAATATCATTGGGAGATACTACAAAAGGCGTATTAACTCGTATTCTTGAACCGAGCTATTTTAAAAAAACCAAATTTAAAGTACTGTGGGCTCTATTTTCAGTATGGCAAAAAGTCCGTCGTCATTTTCATATTCCCAAGATCAATTATTATACCCCATTAAATGCTTGTGGATTACTGCCAGTGATATTTCAAGAGGGGGTGGTAACTACTTGGATTTCTCTTGGTGTGAAGGAGATAGGTGATTTAGCTGATCATGGGCAATTGGCTTCTTTTGCTTTTTTGAAAGAGAAATTTCATATGCAGTCTAATCATTTTTTCAAATATCTGCAACTGAGAAGTTTTCTTGATAAAATATTTCCTCAAAACTTAACAATGTTTGAAAAAATTACAATTGTTGAATCTATAAGAAAGAAAGAAAAAATTGGTATTCTATATCAGACTCTCCTATCGCAACTTCCTGATGATTTAGATGACCAAAATAACAAGTGGGCGGTGAAATTTGGAGTACCTTCTATTGATTTAAAATTTCCATTGGTATTAGCCAGGTCTGTTTTGGTCTCAGGTACTCTGCGTACGCAAAGCTATATGGCTATGTATAATCTTTATTATACGCCTGCAAAGCTTGTTAGATGGGGGGTTGTTAGTGGGGGTAAAGGGGCGTTTTGCGCAAGATGTAAATTTCATTCTGCAGATTCTATTCATATGTTTTATAAATGTCCGGAGCTATCTTTGTTCATCAATCAAATTGAAACTTTTCTTACTCTGATAACTCAAACCTCTGTTAAAATTTCAGCGGAAATGGTAATTACTGGTTATGAATATTCTACAGCTCTTGAAAAAACGAGACATCTCCAAGCATTTTTATTTATCGCTATGGCTATGATCAGACTTTGTGTTACATCACTTTGGATAAATCCTGAACCCCCCACTTTCTGTCACTGGAAGACCAGGATGTTGGCATGGTTTAAACTAGAGACTTCTGTACAGGCTTTTAGAGGCAAGAAAAGACGTTTAACTGCTTCCAAGAATTGGGCACCTTTTGAAAAATGGTTGGCGACGTAAATAATAATGTTCTTTAATAATTACTGTATAATTTCTTCTTATGTACAATTATGTATGATTTATCTTTGTTTGCTTTAATCTGTCTCCCACCACCATGGGTGTAAATGGGGGAAAAAAATTAATAAATAAAAAAAAAAAAAAAAAAAAAAAAAAAAAGAAATGTCAGAGACGCAGCGCCTTCATAACACCAGGAGGAGGCACGGTGAAGGCTCGGGCGTGTACAACGCCGGAGGAGGTGCGGCCTAGTGGTATGAGGAGGCGTGGCCGAAAGCAGCGTGCAGGGGCTGACGCGCCCCAAGTCGGAGCTGCGCGGTCACCTCGCCGACATTGAGGAAGAAGAAACTAGCAGTGTGCACCATCTAAAATTGCTGCCAAACCTCTCCACAAGCCTTCAGACAACAGCGGGTGGTGAAGAAAGGACTCCGGTAGCCGGGGTAAGTGCGGAAATCAGGGGCCCGTCCCACAGCGGAGCCTTCCCTTCAGGCGGCCATCTTCCTGCGTGGCCAGCCCACGCCCCCCATTCATTCTATTGAGATAAAATGTCCTAAGAGAAATTTCTACAAAGGAATCCTTTCTACAGCTATTTAGCAACATTGAAAGTTCATGTTAGGGAGTGACACAAATTGATTTTTTTAAGTGTCTTTAGGAACCCCAGGTAGGTGGAAAGAAAACGATGGCTGTTTTTAAAACTATTATACATTTTGGATAGATAGATAGGTAGATAGATAGATAGATAGATAGATAGGTAGATAGATAGATAGATAGATAGATAGATAGATAGATAGATAGATAGACAGACAGACAGACAGACAGACAGACAGACAGACAGACAGACAGACAGACAGACAGACAGACAGACAGACAGACAGACAGACAGACAGACAGACAGACAGATAGATAGATAGATAGATAGATAGATAGATAGATAGATAGATAGATAGATAGATAGATAGATAGATAGATAGATAGATAGATAGATAGATGGATGGATGGATGGATGGATGGATGGATGGATGGATGGATGGATGGATGGATGGATGGATGGATGGATGGATGGGTGGGTGGGTGGGTGGATGGATGGTGTCCGAATTACCACACCTCTGAGCCGGAGGGCCCATGCTTACTGGCCAGCTGCTGGTGGCCAACGTGTTCTCACTGAAGTACCAACATTTGAATATATTTTTCTCCTGAATCTCAAGGAAGGCTGTGCACTATTAAAGTTAGCCTAATAACAGCACAAGAACAAATGACCACAGCAACAGCACGTCAACATTAGTAGATAATATAGCAATTACATTTTTGCTCAAATATATAATACATCTGTCTCGTAGTATTTCATCTTGCTATATATTGGCTACCAGTAGTAACTGGAAAGTGCGTAGGGTGTAAGGACTAGCAAGTTCACAAATATGTGGTGGTTCAAGCAGTGCTTAATTTGATCAGGGGGGTTCCGGAACTTGGCACCGGCACTTAACTGTCAACACTGGCACTTATAACAGTCTGGTGGCTATGTTTGTCTAATTTAGACCGAGAACAACAATAGTTGTTTATGAATCCAATATAAATCAAAAATAACTAAAACCTGCTGCCCAAGCCATCTCTACAGCTTTGGATGGGCTGGAATAGTCTGAATTGTTAGAGTTGTAGGGTTATGTGGCTAGTAGTTGTTTAGGTATTCTCATTGGCATAGCTGGTGGGGCAATGGGTAGTACAAGCTACTGTGGCATTCTGACGAGGAGGCTGGCACATTTTTTTTTTCAAAGTAAGCATGGTTTCCAAGGTGTCAAACAAAACTGAGAGGTCTTGGAAAACCACAGAAGCAGCTGGACAGCTAACGAGGAAAGGTGGCTATTGGTGATATGTATGATCAACAGTTAATTTATTTTTCTGGGATGAAAACAAGATGCTAAATTTCCTGGGATCTTGCTTTAGTTAAAAATACATTTTAAATCCATTGTGTAGTGAGATAAGACTTTAATAAAACTACACAGAGGAAAAGTGTCACATTCAAAGAATTTAAGACATCATTAAACACACATTCACAAGGATTCTAACTTCTACATATTGTTAGACATTTCTCCTCCTCTTTCACTTGCTCTGAAGTAACCAAAAGGAGACATAATCACTTTGTACAACTCCTTAAGAAGTAGTAAATCGGGAGCCGTGCGAGCGTGCGATACAAAAAGGGCGCCACTTAAGGAGCTCCAGCGTATTGGACCCGTTTTTATCTATTTAATGCCAAATTTGTGTCGGAAAATCGGCAAAATTGAGGTTGGATTTGATGATTTTGGGTGACTTTTATGCGATTTGCAGCTTTTTTTCTTGCCTGTGCTTCTGCTCCCAGCTCTGCTCTCCAGCTCAGCCAGATCAGTCTGTCAGGGGGGCGGAGTAACTCTCCAGGAAAGGGCCTGGTTTGGGCGTAGCCACTCCCACAGCGTAGTATAGCTGCTGCACCAGCTTTACTACAGATTTCTTCCTGCTGCATTATATCTTTGCTCCTATTTTTCGTTTTTCACTTAAATTATTGACTTTTAAACCATATTTAAAATGGAAAATAAAAATCCTATTCATTCCAAAAGAAGGCAACAAGTTTCTCCTCCACCAATTAAATCAAAGGTGGTTGAATCAGCAGAACCTTCATTATCACTGATTTTAGAGGAAATTCAAGCTCTTCGCATTAATACTGGCTCTATTGCGTCATGCGTCATAAATTAAAATTGTTCGTAAAGAAATGGCGAGTTTATCAATGAAAATCTCTGATAATGCCATTAAAATTCAGGATAATAAAACTAAGCTTGACACTTTTAACGCTCTTGTTGCAAAAATATTGCCAATGTCTACACAACTTTTAGACTTGGAAAATTGTAACAGGCAATACAACCTGCGCATTTTTTAATTTGCCAGAAGAAGTGGAGGATAATAACTGTAGGATGTATTTGAAAAATTTGCTTCGGGGCCTTCTACAAATCAAATTTCCAGAAAAATTCGAGATTGAAAAGGCTCACAGGATTCCTTCACATCGCAATCCTAGGCATTCTAAACTGCGTCAAATGATTTTCAAAGTTCTTCGACATTACCACGTAGTCCTGATTCGGAAAGCTGCGAGGGAGATTCCTTCCTTGGTGGTTAATTGTAATAACATTTTCATTCACCAGGATTTTTCAAAAGAGACTGTGGCAATATGCAAGGAGTTTTCCGAGCTGCGTCCTCAACTGAGAAGTCTTGGGTTCAAATATGGTCTTTTTGACCCGTCTATTATGCGTATTTAGAAAGACAATTTCTCAAAATCCTTTCACTGTCCAGATGATTTACGTCACTTTTTAGATCAACAATCGCACAATTCCATGGATACTCATGACTCTAATACTTGACTTCAATAAAAAGTTCCTATGTTCTGACACAATAACTGCTTTTATATACTGTGGGCTCCAGCGGTTCTGGTCATACTTGTAGAACGCATGTGCGTTTCTTTCCTGATATTAATGTACTTTGTTTGTCCCTTTCTCCCTGTTATTTTTTCTTCCTGCTCCTTTTTCAAAGTTAGAGTTACTGTTTTCTTCTATTTACTATCTAGGATCTAGGATTTTGGAAACGGAGCACACCCACTGAAGGAGAGGAATGATCCTGTGGCACTATATTTCCCACGCAGTAAATGAAACTCACCTGAGAGAATCCACTGGAGGATAAATATATCAAGGGAAAGTGCAGGGGAAATAGTGCAAAGTTTTCTCTCTGCCTGTGAACAAGAGCCAGGAGGCTTGAAACGCGGCAGGCGATCTAATTATTCAAACGCAAGAATACTAGGTTTGCTTTGCAAAATAAAATAACTCTGCTGAGTTATCTGCTGTTGAGTGTGCCTCTGCATGGGGAAACTCGTTTTGAAAGATATATATATATATATATATAACCATAGGTTTTACAGAAGTTATAGTTAGAAATTTGTATTTAAAAAACCTTGGAAATTCACTGAAAAAAAACATAGGTTTTACAGACGTTATAGTTAGAAATTTGCATTTAAAAAACCTTAGAAATTCACTGAAAAAAAACATAGGTTTTATAGAAGTTATAGTTAGAAATGTGTATTTAAAAACCCTCGGTAATTCACTGAAAAAAACGTAGCTTTCAGGGGCGCTATAGTAAGCTGGACATTTCACTCGTACAAAACCATAGAAATTCCACCGTTATAGTTAGTTCCGCTAACTATCACTCGTGCCCCCGCAATGCACTGCTCATGATGTCACATATTACATCATTCATGGCATGGTCAGGGACATCACTGATGATATCACTGGTGACATCTCAAATGGCATCACTGATGACATCACTGATGACTTCATCCAAGTGATAATGCGATACACCTCCTCACACCCTGATATAACCTTTGATACACCCATTTGACTCATGAGGGACACCTGGTAACGACTAATGGAACTGTAGTTTCAATGGTTTTGCATTTGACTTGTGAGGTACATCTAGTAATGACTAGTGGAACTGCAGTTTGATGTAATAATTTCAATGCTTTTACATTTGACTCTTGAGGGACACCTAGTAACGACTAGATGACCTGCAGCTCTTTGTTCCATTATTTTGATATTGAATACTATAATATTCATTGCTCACTGCTAATCCTGTCCCATAATGCTTTGCAGGGCCTTTGGTTGGGATTGTATTTTTGCTCATAACTGTGCTTGGGGTGGTCCTAAGAGGATGGGACCACCACCGAATCGTTCAGCAAGATGTGCTTTTTGTGTTCAAGGCATCTGCTTGGTTCTCTCCCTAGGTTAGGGACGATCCCAAAATCACCATCTCTCTCTCACTGCTTGCAAAATTTTCATTTTCACTTTTGTGAAATGACTATATGCATTGTAACATGTAAAGACAGAAATATTTGTTATTTTACCAAAAGTATATGGGGTTTCTGGAGTCTGACGGAGCGAAGTTGCAGAGTTCACCGAGTTTTTGTTCAACTTCGTGGAATTCTGCGGAGTAGTACTCCGCCAACTATGCCCACCCTTAATCATTTGGCAAATCTACCTGAAACTTTTCAAAATCAAAGTTCATTCACCCAGAAAGTGAGCTGTTGTGATTTAGTTTAAATCTGTTTAGTATTTTTTGAGAAATTAAGGTTCAAAATGTGTATCTGTCTGTATAGTTCTGTTCATGGTTGTACCTCAGGAGGCCCAGGGGCAAGCAACTGTAGCCATTGGCTCTCAGATTGCGAATGGAGGCTACCCAGTGTGGTATCCACATAGATACCTCCACACATTTGGTATCGGCGTATGCGGACAACTTAATTAAATATATATGACAGACCTCCTGGGAGGATTAGATCCCATTCCGAGAATTTTTGCTTACTTTGAAAGTGTCTCCGGTTTAGCAATTAATAAATCTAAATCAAACGCTTTCTTTTTTCACGATGGGCCTCTATAGGGAGACTCACACACTATAGAGGCCCAAAAAACCAGGCAGTCCAAAAAGCGAAAATATTTTACTTATTAGGTTGGAACCCCATCTCACATATATCCAAACAGGATTTAATTATCATCATCATCATCATAAAAACTTTATTTCGGCCAAATATGGCCATAAAAGCACGATTAAGAAACTACATCAAATTTGTTAAAAACAGCTACAATCGATGTCATTACATTCAAGCATTGTCATGGGCCGTTACCTTAGTGGGGACACCAGCACAAAGATCTTATACATCATACGAGCAATCTTACAGATAATACAGGGCCCGATTCACAGAACTAACTTAAGACAAAATCCTAAACTTACTACCATTTTGGTATTCACAGAAGGCACTTACTCATTTTGGTATTCACAGAAGACACTTACTCATTTCGGTATTCCCAGAAGTTAGGAGTCCTAACTTTACGACTCCTAAATGCCTTCTGTGAATACCGAAATTCTTAAAATTAGGATTTTTATCAATTTAGTAGTAGAAAAGTTAGGACTCCTAACTTTAGGACTCCTGAATGCCTTCTGTGCATACCGAAAGTCTTAAAATTGGGATTTTTCTCTGTTTAGTACTAGTAAAGTTTAGAAAAACCCTAATTTTAAGACTTTCAGTATTCACAGAAGGCATTTAGGAGTCCTAATGTTAGGAGTCCTAACTTTACTACTACTAAATTGAGAAAAATCCAAATTTTAAGACTTTCGGTATTCACAGAAGGCATTTAGGAGTCCTAAATTTAGGACTCCTAACTTCTGTGAATACCGAAATGAGTAAGTGTCTTCTGTGAATACCAAAATGAGTTAGTGCCTTCTGTGAATACCAAAATGGTAGTAAGTTTAGGATTTTGCCTTAAGTTAGTTCTGTGAATCAGGCCCACAGTGCTTGTGCATTATAAAATATCCATTGTACCTTATCTTTGAAATTGCATTCATAGAAGGCCCATTCATAAACACCTGAAAACACTTGCTGATTGAACATTATAGTTGGAAAAAGTTTATAGAACAATTCCAACTTCACTTCTTTCAGTTTTAAAAGGGATATCGAGACTAAAAACAGAGCCCCTTCAGGACAATATGATACAATGTGTTCTCCCATACTAGCGAATTATCTTTAACACTATGAGCACACCACATTGAGAATAAAAAACGTGAGATGACAAACACAATGGGTGGGTGTATGTAATATTTCAATAACCTGTATGCCTCTCTGCAGTGTCTAAAGCCCAACTTTCTGCATATCTTCTCCCCGGAGACAGGGCACCTGGATGTGTTTCTCTGTTATGCTGCTCTATAGGTTTCAGCCTACTTTGTTTTTGCAGTCCAGGCTGTTCATATGCATATGCTACCAAACCGTTCTATACGTTTGTCTCAGTTTGATAAACATTTCTTCAATCATCATACCTTGGATTTATTTCTCAGCCCAGACTGCTTTCTGGATTTATTTCATTCTCACATCTTGATCCAAAGCTATGAATTGTTCAGATTGGATTTGAATTTTGCTTGCAAAGCTTCCAATGACTGATCTTAGTATCAAATTGTTGAAGCTGAAATACAGTGTATTATTGAACTCATTGGAGCAAAGTTAGAGCCACGTTGGCCATTTTTAAGAATGGCTTGTATCAAGTAGGCCTTACGAAACTGAATGGACCACATCAGGACGAACACGCCTCACAGAGGGGCAAGATGCATATCAATATGCACTCAATCCAGGAAGACCACCATGTCCCCTGTCACAAAGGCTCAGATCCCCCCTTTTCCAACCCCAAAGGTGAAATCACAGTTACTGTTTAAACAAAAGCATGGTGGCTGGCATGTAAGGAACTGGGCAACCATATTAAGTGCTCCAAACAACATAAAACATTGCCTCCCAAAGCACTCCCTGCACACTGATAAACATGGGCATAGGAAGTGTGGGGGATGTATTTCACTTCCTCAGATTTTGGAGTGCGGGGACACAGGAAACTAGGGTGGGGTGAAAATGGGACAAAAGAGGTCCCCCTCTCATTTCCATGATTTGCAGGACTATTGGTGTGCAAAATTGTTGCCTGCATTGGCCCTGAACTTCAACCGCTTACCTGCCTCCAGCTATCAGCGACCAGTCTGATGGGCACAGAATGAAAGTGAATCAGGAGGCCACGTGCACTCTCTGCCCATTTGTTTGTGTTGTTTAGAGCTGCCAGCACTGTGAGAACAAGGGGAGAGAGGATGTGAAAGCAGTGTTTGCTGATTGATGTCTGCATCCTGCTATCTCCGGCCCTACCCCCACCTGCCACCATCTCGTTCTGATATCAACGTTTAATGTTTTTTATCTAATTATTGAAGGGTTAGAAAGAAGCCACCATTTATTTTGGGCACTATTGCTTAGCATTATTATATATGTTTTTGTTACATACTAAAGTATTTTAGGATCTTTTTTGTTTTTAATATCCTTGTTAGACTTGTCTCATATATGTTTTATTAATTGTCAAGTTTTATGATTTCAGACAGAATAAAATCGACAAATAACATAAGAATAGCAGATACATGTGCATACGTTGGTGATAGCCAATTAAGACATCAGCAATACAGTGTTCTTATCAATGCATCTACACTTTTCACAATATTACAGGGAAATACAGTCAGTTGGGTAAAAAAAAGTACTCCTTCCTAGTTTGTCTGCTTCCATCAAGGTAAGCCTGGTACAGATTATGATACTGGAGGCCAGACGACCCATATGAAAAAATACCACACAATCAAATGGGAGGAGCACCTTAAAAAATAGCTGAATGTGGTTGTGGTGGTGGGTAGAGCCGGGGAACATCAGCTACAAGTCCAATCATGGTGGAAGGTGATTATGAGGAAGAAGAGGGTGACACCTGCACCAAAGCAGCCTTATCCCTAGCAGTGTGCCAGCAGATTCACCCATCTCAGCAACTTCACAATGGCACAAGAAGACCCAGAATGAGATGGAGACACCACAGCATAAGTGACTGCCCAGACATTGAGTCTACCACTAACATCTACTTCTCAAAATATGCTTGTGTCAGTGCTCCAAGAAAAGAAGAAAAGAAGAAAATCCAGGCTACTCTTACAGGTATTTTTAGGCAGGAGGGGCTCTATGAGCGGAACCACCCAACCGCACGCTTGTACAGTGGGAAGCTGGGAAAAATATTAGTGCTGGACATCCTCCCTTCTTTTTTTGTGGAAGGAGTGGGATTCTTAGAATTTGTGGCAGCCATCTGCCCAAAATGGAAGGTACAAAGTAGGACCTATTTTTCCAGAGTGGCTGTTCCAGCGGTGCATCACGATTTGCTGCAGTTAGTTGGACAAGCTTTGCAGCAAAGTGTTGTTCACACCATCCACCCGACGACAGATATGTGGACCAGTTGTCAGGAAACTAATTACATGTGAATCACTACACACTGGATCTCTTTTGCACAGGTAAAGCAAAATATATTTTCACGTCTTGTCCCTGAAGAAAGTTTTAAGAGCGTTTTGTGGCCATGTTCGAGATGGAGAAATTACATACACATACACCTGTTAACATCTTGGAGGAATTTAACAGAAAGGTGTATGAATGGTTGCGATCCAGAGGTCTTAGAATTGGATTTGTTGCCACGGATAATGTCAGTAACATAGTTAATGCCATGTCAGACAGCGGCTGTTTCAGTGTCCTGTGTTTGGCCCATTGCAAGAACCTGGTGGTGCAAGACCTCCTCAAAAAGGAAGACATAGTAGCATGGTGACAACCTGCAGAAGACTCTACAGTCATTTCAGCCATTCCTTCAAAGCATGGCAGTATCTATGGATTATTATCTTTGTAATAATAGAGCACCAATTAAAGCCCTGATACAGGAGGTGCCAACATGTGGGGACTACACCTTTTACATGTTGCAACGTTTGTTTGAGCAGTACAAACAGATCAATGACTATGTCATTCAAAGAAGAGAGGATGCAATTGGCAAAGCTATGAATATGGATGCGGAAAAATGGGGCCTAGTCAAATGCCTTACACAGATGATACTCCTTTTTGCGGTTTTCACATGGGAAGTTAGGAAGGAGTACAGTACGATGGGCCACGCCATCCTGTTGCATCTCCTACAAAACGAGGTAAAGAAGGTGTCCGAAAGGTTAGCTCCCACAGGTGTGAATGAAAACACAGAAGCGCAATGCCTTGGTTGAGACCTTAGACCTTCGCTTGGCATCTAATATAAGGCTGCAACATGATATCATCAAGTCCAAAGAGTACATTTCTGTTTACTTTCATTCTGTTTTCTGAAGGGGATGTTTTAAAATACAAGAGGTAGATTGTAGAGCAAGCTGGAGACTTGGAAGAAGAATGACTGGAACTTCCTGTCCCACCCCACAGGTCTGGGATGGCACCTTCAAGATCCAGAGAGGGCAGTCTTGTCTCACAGTAGCCAATAACACCATTAACCAGAACACCAGCAACAAAACCAACAGATGGACCAGACCCAACTCATGTATTATTGGTTTCAATTGGCAGGGCTCAAGTCCGATGCAGAGGCTATGGCAAAACAGGTTGAGCATATGGCAGCATCAATGACCATACACACAATTTTCCAGGAGTATCTGGATGATCCAAAAGAGGTCTATGCGGATTAAAATCCATTGGTGTATTGGTATGGGAAGATGCATCAATGGCCAGAGCTCAACAGGCTGGCAATAAAGTTTCTGGCTTGTACGGTCACCAGTTTGTTTGCTGTACGTTTGTTCAGTGTAACTGGTGTGGTTGTCATAGTGAGAAGGCAAACACAAGAAGATGATGGACGGAGCGCTGAAACTTTTCAGACACTCACCCCCAGTCACAGATCTGGGTTGAATCCATCATTGTTCTTTAGCTCACTTTGCCCCCCCAGTTCAGACACAGCTATTTGCATATCAGTCTTGACCCTGTGCCTCATGGGAACAGTCCAGCCCCAACTGCCAAGCCATGTCTTCCCTGGACTGGAAACAAGCATCCTGGGAGCGGTTTTGGGCTAACAGCCCTCATCATCCAGGCTAGCTTGAATCCAATGGCTATGTGAGTAAGGGACCCACGTCTGGGCATACCATGCCAACGTAGGGCAAACAAAACAAGCACAAGGAGATGATGGATGGAGCGCTGAAACTTTTCAGACACTCACCCCCAGTCACAGATCTGGGTTGAATCCATCATCATTCTTGAGCTCACTTTGCCAACCCAGTTCAGACACAGCTATATGCAAATCAGTCTTAACCCTGTGTATCATGGGAACAGTCCAGCTCGAACTTCCAAGCCATGTCTTCCCTGGACTGGAAACAAGCATCCTGGGATTGGTTTCGGGCTGAGAAAAACAAAGGAAGACTGGGCTGTTCCTGGAGGGTCAGAAGGTCACCAAGGAGTAGAAGGGAGTGCTCGTTGGAGAACTACCCCAGGGTATCCATTATGTTGGATATAATGGCCTCACACACCCTTGCGGGTGTCATGCTTCATCATAGGCAATGCTCCTCGTTGGGTAGGCGGCGCAATCCCCAACGGGCAACACCTCTAGGACGGGCTCTTTGGCTGAGATCTTTTTATCCAACTGCCTATGGGTGAAGTGCGAGTGTGGGGCCAGGACAGTGTAGACGGTGTAAGTGAAAATAAAATGAAGCAAGAGTACCGGAAAACAATTTTATTCTGGTGGTCCTTTCCTTCAATTAAAATAAGGGTTAGTCTGTGCTCGCAGGAACTCATGTTTCCATGTACGAGACAGTACTAAGATGTGAAAGGTGCGGTCAACATGTTTCTCACTATTCGTCTATTGACATGCGATTCTTCAGGACCTAAAATGAAGCAGAACTACTGTCTACCAAACATGATCTACATGAGTATCAGTGTCACATAACACACATTTGTACTACCTGTTTAACACTCTCTCCTGCCTGGAAAAGGGAAACAAATGAAACCATTACAACAGGTAAGTATCACAATGCGTTCCTCATAGTGACCTAAAGCACATACTAGTGAAGGTGCAGCTAGTATGTGAATAAAACAACGTGGACACTCAATTCAGAGACAATGGAGATCTCTTGCCCCCTTACAAGAGTGTCTAAACAAAGGTAAAAACATTAAAAACCTTAAAAAGCAGCAGTTGTCTTATAAGAAAAGGATACAGCAATATCCAGTTACAATCTATGTACAATATGACTCACCTAATTGTCAGAGTCTATGTGTGTCAACAGTACCCAGCTGAAACTTTTCAGACACTCACCCCCAGTCACAGATATGGGTTGGATCCAGCATCGTTCTTTAGCTCACTTTGCCACCACAGTTCAGACACAGCTCTATGCAAATCAGTCTTGACCCTGTGTTTCATGGGAACTGTACAGCCCAAACTGCCAAGCCATGTCTTCCCTTGACAGGAAACAAGCATCCTGGGACAGGTGTCAGGCTAACAACCCTCATCAGCCGCAGTTGTCAAATTAGAAGGACCAGTTTCTCTCCTCGAAATGCCACCTTTTCAAGGCAGAGGTTGGGGCAGAGGAAGAGGGCGCAAACGAGGAGGACAGAAAGGAGTCCAGTGGCCAGACCAGTCAACACCACAGACCATGATGGAAACCCGGAGCTCCACCACCAGAGGGAGGAGAGTTTAATTGTCAACCTTTCCTCGAGAACCCTGACCCCTGCTGAAACAAGCGTCTTGGAAAAAGGACTGGGATTTGTCCCCACACCCATCCCAGACAGCTTCCAGGAGATGATTGAAATCAAACATCTGTTCAGGAAGGTACGGTTACGAGCCTTCTTTGATGGAAAACCGGAACCTACAAGCCAAGACACCGGTCTCAAGAAACCTTCCACCTTCACCCCCACGGATGGGATGGTCCCTCCAGAGGTCTTGACCCTTGAGCGAGCGATCCTTGCGAGTCTCAAAAAGAAACCACACACCAAACAATTCCACAACCTGACGAATGCTGAAAGACAAGCCTCGGTCACCTTGGGCAATGATGACACCATTGTTATCAAGCAAGCAGACAAGGGGGGAGCCACAGTCATACAGGATCGCCATGACTACGATCTCGAATGTAGACGGCAACTATCCAACACCACCCACTACAGGCCCCTAACTGCGGACCCAACCAAACGCTTGACCACCACTATCATGAGTTTAGTGATCGAAGGCGAAACGAATGAATGGAGAACTAGGAAGGAAGCTGATTTCCTGATAACAACGGAACCAATAACACCATACTTCTATACGCTTCCTAAAATCCATAAAGGTATTACTCCAGTCCCTGGCAGACCAATTGTCTCCGGAATAGGATCCCTACTGGAACCCCTGTCCCAGTTTTGTGACGTCTTTTTGCAACCAGTAATAAAGAAAATTCCCTCCTACCTCCAGGACACCAGAGATGTCCTCCATTTGATCAATGATGTGGACGGGAGAGCAGATGTTGACCTCCTATTGACCTTAGACGTGGAAGCCTTATACACAAACATCCCCCAAAAGGCAACCTTAGAGGCAGTGGAATCCACCCTGAGATTGGAAGAATGGACATTCTCCACCCCGATCTCCTTTATCATGGAATTAGCTAACATAGCCCTCACGGAGAATTTCTTCAAATACGAGTCACAACTATACCACCAGATCCGTGGAACTTCTATGGGTTCAACCTTCGCGCCGAGCGTGGCTTGTATATACATGGCCGCCTTTGAGAAATATTTAATCTATTCTCCAGAACATAACCCATTCCTTGAGAATCTCACCCTATGGCGTCGTTACATTGACGATATCCTGATTTTTTTGGAAAGGAGACCGGACCAGTTGCAATGCCTTCTGTACATGGATCAACCACCAGGACCCATTCCTGAAATTCACAGGGACCATCGCTGAAGATTCAATACCTTTCCTGGACCTCACAATCATACTGGGCCCAACAGGAATCTCCACTACCCTCTACAAAAAAGAGACTCCTGCTCTACAACAGCCATCACACCAGGGCACTGAGGGATAACCTACCGTTTGGCCAATTTCTCAGGCTCCGCAGGAATTGCACCTCGACCACTGATTACCAACGGGAGGCGAACATCTTGCAACATAAACTCTAGGATAGGGGTTATCCGACAAGATTATTGAAACGATCGGCGAAGAGAGCACTCAACAACAACAGAGAATCTCTCCTTGAAACCCACACAAAGGAGAAAGAGGATATTATTACCTGTGTAACATCTTACACAAAAAATTCCTCTTTCATCAAAAAAACAGTGAACACTCACTGGGATATTCTGAATTCGGTAAATTTGGACATCCCCCGCCCTCGTTTCGCCTTCAGAAGAACCACTATTCTGAAGGACCAATTGGTCCACACCCGACCTAAGAAGACAAGCACCCGCCCACAGAACACACTTTGGGATCTGCCCCCAGTCGTGGGACACTATCGATGTGGCAATTGTGTTGTCTGTCCTCAAACTACACAAACAAAATCAGTCCAACTCTCAGACACCTTCACGTGGCACCTGAACAGACACACGAACTGTAACAGCAGCAAGTGCATCTATATGCTGACCTGCCCCTGTGGTTTGAAGTACATTGGAATGACGACACGCACGGTCAAGGTACGCATTATGGAACACAACAGAAATATCCAATGCACCAAGACCCATACCCGGCTATATGAACATTGCAAGCAACAAGGTCACGCTGCTGAGGACATGCAGTGGGTTGTCTTGGAATGGCATCCCTCATAAAACCAACAGGCCCTATATAGAATTGAACAGAGATGGGTACACTGTTTACATTTAGACACTGAGGGACTAAATGACTCCGTCCCCTGGAATATGCTAACTAGATAAACTTAAGCTAGTATGACATATCTCCCTGTTTCAATGTCGACCATTCCCATATTTAGCGCACCCATATGGTATGATCTCTACACACTGAAAGCGCATACCGACTTGATTACACCCAAGATGTTATGACACACCTTGATATGCTGCCCTATTTTGAGTTCCTACATTGCAGCTTTGATGCATCGAGAAAAGAGCTTACCACTCAGCATAACAACTCCCAACACTTTTTGGTCCTTACGTGTATTTTGTCCCATGATTCCTCCAATATAGTATTGTGGCTATACACCAAGATACGCTGCCCTACATTGAATTCCTGCATCGCAGCTATGATGCACCTATAGATGAACTTGCCACTTATCATAAACGACCCCCAACACCTCGGGTCCCGACATAAATTTTGTCCCCTACAGCTCCTCCTCCCCTTTGACCATAACGATCGATATGATCGATCTTGCAATTGTTATGGATTAAACTTCAAACCACCACGCTACTTTTTCCATTCCTAAATGCTCGTCATGAGGGACAGAAAACTACAAATACAGGCACTCTATAGGGTTCCTTACCCCACTCTAAGATGGCGTGCTAGTCTGAAGCACCGACGCCTATACGTCACCACCAGAACTTGCTTGGCCGTGTTGCCAAGCAACCAACATCGGTACACGCCACCTAATTACGGACTGATCTTAAAGATCAGTAGGACCGATCCTGCCACTGTTATGGATCAAACATCAAACTACCACGCTACTCTTTCCCTTCCTTGAACGCCCGATATGAGGGATATGACTAAAATTCCAGTTAGTCTACAGGTTTTCTGACCCCACTCCAAGATGGCTCGTGAATCTGATGCCATGACGCACACACGTCATTACCAAGCACCAGGACTTCGGATCTGCTTGGCCGTGTTGCCAAGCAACCAAAAGCGGTACACGCCCCCTCATTACGGCCTCGAGGCCGGCCATTTAACGGCGCCTGACACCACACAACACCGCCAGCTGTTCCACGTGCCGAGCCACGTCGGTGTGTGGGATTAGGTGTAGAGAGGTAACGTCCTAGCGCTACAAAGGTAAGGGGGTCCGTCGTGATGGGCACTAATCCCTGACACTATTCGGGCTCAATGGACCTTCAAACAAGGTACTCTGGATCTTGTTTTCCCGCCACCCAGGGGCTCTAGGAAACTGCCCTCACCTGGGTTGGTGGCGTGGGTGTGTGACTCATGGCGTCCTCGGGTCCCCGACCACCGCAGTGACTATTCTCGAGGGTTACCGCCTTCTATCAACCCTGTACCTCGTAGTCCGAGACATGGGGGGAACTCCCCGCACATGTTGAACCAATGTTCACGCATGAGGGTGCACTGCGGTGGTTGTGGTGGCCCGATTGATACCCACTGGGTCTCCGCTCCGGCTGCAGCTTGACCTGAGTGCTATGTTTTCACTGGTGCCGACGGGTGGTGGGCGAGACCACAGTAGGATTGTTGGTCGTGTCCAACCGCAGCACTGAATTGTTTGCCCTTGAGGAGATGCAAATGCTCCCCGCAAAATCACTTTCCCTCCTAACTCTCCCCCTCTAAAGAACCCCCCTTCCTTACTTATCTTTTACAGATACTTACCTTACAGCGCAGGTCTCACGAGAACAGTCTGTGAGGACCAGCACCAGGTACGGAGGGTAAGTCCACCAATGAGAAGTACCTTTGTTTTTTGTTTTTTTTTCTCTCTCCCCCCTACCTTTTCTTAGAGCTCATATGGCGCCACATTCCTCACAGTACCAACCAATATGATCTGTCATATGTTTAAGTCATGATATATTTGTTGGAAACCCAATATGGCCAAATCGAACCATTTTTAATCTTTCTTAGATGTTAAGTATTCTTTCTTCTCTCTCCATCTAGTTGTTAAATCACATATCCCGGGAGGACGTTAATTAGCGCTCCACACTAGGGGTCTAGGGTCATTATACTTATATACTACATTGACTTTTCGATATGGATAAGTCTGCAGAGAACATTCATTATTTTATCTTTCTCCCTTTAGGGTGGATTCCTACGCAGGAACTCCTCCTGATTCGGTCTTCGACCCCCCAGGTTGTATATTCCACACTCCCCAGCCCACATTGGGCTCACCACAAGTTTTATGAGCACAACCTAGGTCCTGAAGAATTGCCGATAGGGCATGAAACATGTTGACCTGATCACAGACGAGGGTTGAACGGGACCAATCCCCATAACTTGTTTGAGTCCCGGTACCCCTCCCTTCACCTATTTTAACAAGGTAGTTAGCTACATGAATAAATTGATCGGAGTAGACTATACTGACCTTTTTTAACACACATCCCCTCACGCTCACTACTTCACTATTTGGGCCCCTCACACGCACTCGATCAACGGCCAGGAACAAAAGAACTCCACAAAAGTGTAGCATTGTGTGCTACCCGTCAGGCATT
The DNA here is from genome assembly GCF_964263255.1 of Lissotriton vulgaris. NCBI lineage: Eukaryota > Metazoa > Chordata > Amphibia > Caudata > Salamandridae > Lissotriton > Lissotriton vulgaris. Next base: position 1,712,118,932 of record NC_141695.1, on the reverse strand, counting down.
GCAGCGCCGGCTTGACGTTGGAGCAGGAAGCCGATGATGAAACGAGACAACTAGCTGGCAAAATGACAACAGCCGTTAAGCTAGCAAGTTTTGTGAGGTATCCCTAGTTCCGATAAGGGATACCTTTCCCTGACCCTTGGATATACCTTTATTTAGAGAGAGGAAGAGAGACCACCCCATCATACTAACATTACCCCCTGGGGAACTTTGTGCATCATTTTGGCTATAGATTGATAGGACACGCACACTGGACCCCTCTAAATATTGTCCTTTTAAAGTCCCTCCCTGTTGTTTACAGCTATATGCAAATCAGTCTTGGCCCTCTGCCTCATGGGAACAATCCTGCCCGATCTGCAAAGCCATGTCTTCCCTGGACCGGAAACAAGCATCCTGGGACCGGTTTTGGGCTAACAGCCCCCAGCAGCCAAGCTAGCTTGAATCAGTGGCAAAGTGAGCAAGGGACCCACGTCTGGGCATACCCTGCCAACTTAGTGTGAACAAAGCAAACACAAGGAGATGATGGACGGAGCACTGAAACTTTTCAGACACTCACCCCCAGTCACAGATATGGGTTGAATCCAGCATCGTTCTTTAGCTCACTTTGCCACCTCAGTTCAGACACAGCTCTATGCAAATCAGTCTTGACCCTGTGTTTCATGGGAACTGTTCAGCCCGAACTGCCAAGCCATGTCTTCCCTTGACAGGAAACAAGCATCCTGGGACAGGTGGCAGGCTAACAACCCTCATCAGCCGCAGTTGTTAAATTAGAAGGACCAGTTTCTCTCCTCGAAATGTGGAGAGGTTGATAATGATCAAAATGAACTAACATTTTATACCACACAATTACACCATTCCAGAAACAGCAGCACAGGAGGAGGAGGGTGATTCTTCCAAAATCGAATCAAATATGTTAGCTGCCCAAATTCTGGGTGAACCACCTGAGTTTGAGGACAAACTCTACTTCCCAGATTAAGTATGCCAATGCCCCGATAAAAAGTTTACATTTTTTCTTGTTGAACTTAGTTCTTTCTTTGCAAAAATCTTCCAAAAAAGAAATTAGCTAGAGTAACATTATTACTTTTATGTCAGATTTATGCTACCCCACCTTTTTTATTAGTCACATATATATTGCCGGATTGCAGTTTCACCAGTGTGCATTAAAGAAGCCTCCACAATTCATTCAGAGTCCAAAATAGCTGTTGCTGTTTCTGGTCCTGGTGCTCGTGGGGACTCAAAGTCCCAGCAGTCTTTGTTGCCCTGAGGGAGGGGCCACCATCCGCAGGAAGCGCTTATAAGCGTCCGCTCACTTCTGCTTCGTGGGAGCCCAAAATTGTTGTTGCTGGTCCTGTGCTCATGGGGACTCAAAGTCCATGACTCTTTGTGGCCCTGAGGGAGGGGCCACCATCCTTAGGACACCCTCAAAAGCACCCGTTCACTCCCGCTTTGCAAGAGCACCGAAATTGTTGTTGCTTCTCCCAGTGCTCGTGGGGACTCAAGGTCCCTTCATGACATTGGGATAATGCCTGCCCCTCTTGCATGCCTATTGCGTAATGCCTATACCTTTTTGCATCACTTAGCACTGGAAGGGCTACCTCATAAAATTATTTATTTTCGACAAGACTGCCTGTCAATACCAAATTCCAATGTGCTTCCTGCATCAAAGATGATTGAATACCTAATACCTAAACTACCCGTGCTTGGATTGGTAGAGGTAACTTTATCTATTGCAATGGTGAGTGACTGATTGCATGAGTGATGATTTAAGTTGGTTGAGTATTCATGTGGTGGCAGACAGTGAGGGAAGGTGCTGAATTATAATGTGGGAACTTGCATGAGATGACTGATTTGCAATGTTTGGGGCCTGAGGGGTGGGTGATGTTTCCCTGGAGGTGATTGGCCTTCACAAACTTGTTTAGCAAAAATAAATTAACCTGTATGATCCTTCTGTTTTTTCATCATCTAGGATGGCTGCCCAGACAATCCATTTTTATTTACAAGACTGCCAAATTCCAATATGTTGCTTGCATTAAAGGGGAGTACGTTTTCTTGTGTCCGTGCATCATTGAGGAATGACAAGCTGCCAGTGATCATGGGTACAAGGCTACTCGAAACGCGTTTGGCTTAATATTTGAAGCAAGGCAGGAACGCTGTGATTATGGCCGCCTGTGGCACTTGTGATGCATTCCCCTTTGTGTGTGATGGCTTCAGTGGGGCATCCATCCTTTATATATTCCATTTAACTCAGTGCAAAGCACTGAAATCGATATGACCTCGACACTTGCGACAGTGGTCCGTGGTGAGGGGGTGAGCCTCGCTGAAGGAACTGCATTGGCTGTCAGAAAAGAAAGGGTCTTTTTTTAAGATTTGTTGCGTGACGCACAATGCATTGAATGAAAGAGGCCCTCTGTACTTGCGGAAAAAATTACAGAAATACTCCCCTTGTAGAATCTCAGATCCAGTGCTCAGGATCTTTTACAGATTCCCCGAATTCGGCTGGTCCGTACGGGAGGTAGAGCTTTTTAATTTTTATCACCAAGGTATTGGAACCAACTCCCGCAGGCTCTACGTAAAATCACTAGCTATAATGTCTTCAGGAAACAGCTGAAAGCCTACCTGTTTTAGCAACTCGGCTTGACTCATCTGTACGTCTTCCCTTGAGTAATATTTCTTCTGCCAAGTTAGCGCCGAAATGCCACAGGGTGATGTGAGCGCTCTACAAAATTTTAACATAACAACATTACATAACACCACAACTTCAACTTCCGCTGTCACCCTCCAAGGAAATCAGCAACCGTGGACAACATGCAAGCTTCTCAAGCAGTAGTTTTATTTAGCAAAATTTAGGCAACTTGACGCGTTTCTGGACGCAGTCCCTTGATCATGAGTCATGTATATATATATACTAACAGCCCCTCCCGACGTTGTCCTGGTATGAATTGCTGCCGGCCAGTAGTATATTGTTTTGTAGGATTTCGTTTCGATAGCATTTCTTATCTGTGACAGGCCTGTGAAATGCTCCGATTCGCAGTGCACTGTTGATGCACTTAAGAGTGCACGTTCAGTAGTGTGTGAACTCGAGTTTCCCTACTTTATTTTTCCTTGCAAAATTATATAGCGCGAACTCGACAACATGGCATAAGCACAATTTACATTACAGAAGAACACATTCATTTAGGGTAGGCATGGGGAGACAAAGCGATTTGCCTGGAATCACAGGATGTTGAGCTGATGCCGAGATTCGAACGTAGCTCCCCAGCTCTAAAGTTCGCAATTCTAGAACTTGTGGCGGGAGGTGTGTCTAAAAGTGTATGTCGGTGCTGGCCATCAATGAGAGAGACCTGTGCATTTTTCAAATCGGTGGTGAAAAAATATGAGTATGTTTGCTGAAGATGTGGGCCGCCGTGCCATCAATGTACTTACCGGGGAGGGTAAACACCCATTATTCCGCAACTTTCTTTCCGCATACCATCACTCCGCATACTTTCATTACGAAAGTACCATGACTCCGCAATACCATTATAACGCATGACATTACATTTTATATGCTTTTACAACGCATACATTTACAACGAAATTCATTGTAAATACATGAATGGTAAAAGCATGTTTTTTTTAAATGTTTGGATAAGGTAAGTATGGGTATAGGGGTATATGTTTTGGGGTACGGAGGTATATGTTTTGGGGTGTTTGGGTATTTTAAGGGTTCAGATATAGTTTTGTGTTATGGGGCACAGGGGTAGTTTTAGGGTTTAGGGATAGGTATGGGTTTTGGGGTACAGGGGTATTTTTAGGGTTCAGGGCTAGGTTTGAATTTTGGGGTACATGGGTATTTTAGGGTTCAGGGGTAGGTTTTGGTTTTGGGGTACAGGGGTATTTTAAGGGTTCAGGGCTAGGTTTTGGTTTTGGGGTACAGGGGTATTTTAGGGTTCAGGGGTAGGTTTGGGTTTTGGGGTAGAGGGGTATTTTTAGGGTTCAGGGCTAGGTTCGGGTTTTGGGGTACAGGGGTACTTTTAGGGTTCAGGGTTAGGTTTGGGTTTTGAGGTACAGGGGTATTTATAGGGTTCAGGGCTAGGTTTGGGTTTTGGGGTACAGGGGTATTTTTAGGGTTTAGGGATAGGTTTGGGTTTTGGGGTACAGGGTATATTTATAAGGTTAAGATGGGTTAGTGTTTAAGGGTGTTGGGGTTTTTTAAGGAGTAAGGGTAGGTTATGATTATGGGGTGCAGGGGTATTTAAAGGGAGCCTGTGGACACCCGGAGCTGGAATGTACAGAACCTGGGAAGAGAAAATAATAAAATATTGGGCACATCGCTCGCTTTTTTTTGTCCGTAATCCCGTGCCCCGCACATGCCCACGCCCCCAGCACACGCCCACAGATCACGATATGAGATATGGCATGAAGGGCGGAACGTACCACACGCCCCCAGCATTTGTCACGCCCCCAGCACACGCCCACAGCACAATGCAGACACGCCCACAAGGGACTACTTTGCTGGCACGGTTCTTTTACCTTTTAAATGTATATGGTGGGCGTCTGCATAGCCTATGTCCTTCTGCTGCAACTGCCCTTTCCAACGCTGTATTGGGTGTTGTGATTGGTGCTGTGGTTCCTGAGATTACCCGCCTCAAAGGATTGGGCTCTCTCTTTAATATATTACCGCCTCAAAGGATTGGGCTCTCTCTTTAATATATTAGTGTAGATATATATATATATATATATTATTTGGTGCAAATCTTTACAGTAGGTTTTGAGATATTGAAACCAAACTATTTAGTGATATCTCTGGTCATGGATATTTCTCAGCAGGCTCGCAATAGTTGTTGAAATGTCACAATGATTTATCGGTAGATCGTGAATGCACACGCCAACAGGAATGCTGTGATTGGCTGGGCTCAACCTGAACAGTAAGTTGTGCCTGCCACTTTTATCAATCAGGAATGGTTCCCGTGGCTGAAACTTTCCTTGAAAGCTAACATAGGGGGTCAGGGTGGAGGAACTCTGACCCTGTTAGTGGCAAGTTATGCATCCAAGATTGATTCATTTGAATACGCGCAATATTCGTGACAATGCCGCGAATGCCAGCGCAGCTCCCTTGTACCATCATGGGGACATTGCGAATATCACGGTGACACTGCGAATATTGGTGGAAATATTTTTTTTAAGTATCTATATCTATACCCTCGCTGGTCACAGACTCATTGTATTTACTCACATATCCACTCATACTCCCACTCATATACTCACTCACACACTTATACATCTAGTCACATACCCAGTCAGAGACTCATGCACCCACTGACATACCCATTCAGGTACTCATGCACCTACTTACAGACTCGCTAGGAGAGTGACACACCCATTTACAGACCCACTCAGAGACTCACACACCTACTTAGAGACCCACTCATTGACTTATGCAAACTGTCTCATACCCACTGAGAGACTCCTACATCCACTCACAGACCCACCTGGGCACCCATACATCCACTCAGACCCACTCAGATACTCATGCATCCACTTACAGACTCACTCAGAGAGTCATGCACCCATCTACAGGCCCATTCAGAAACTCACACACCCACTTACAGACCCACTCACACTCTCACATATGTACTCACAGACCCAATGAGACACTGACACACCCACTGACAGACCCACTGAGACACTCAAATACCCACTCATAGATCCACTCAGACACTCATACACCCACTAACACACCCATAAAGTCACTCACACACTCAGTCACAGACCCTCTTTGAGACTTCTGCACTTAGTCACTCACTCATACACTCAGAGACTTACACATCCACTCACAAATTCAATCAGATATACATGCAGCCACTCACTCACCCACTTAAAGACTCACACATCCATTCACAGACCCATTGAGACACTTGCCCTCCCAGTCACAGGCCCACTCAGATACTCATGCATGCTCCCATTCACTCATCCACTCAGAGACTTGTGCTCTCACTCACAGACCCATTGAGACATTCATACGCCTACTCACAGATGCACTCAGACACTCACACACCCATACAGTCACTCACATACCCACTCACAGACCCACTAAGATACTTATGCACCCAGACACTCATACACTCAGAGACTCGCTCCCCCACTCAGAGACCCACACACCCATTCACAGAACCACTCAGACAGTCACACTCCTAGTCATAGAACCACTGAAAGACTCACACACTCACAGTCCCACTCAGACACGCATTTAGACACTTATGTATCCACTCACAGATCCAGTCAGACAGTCATATACTTAATTACAAATACACAAAGACACTCATGCACCTACTCACAGATCGACTGACAGACTCATGCAACCAATCATAAACACGCCGTGAACAAGATAAGTGCATTTCAGATGCACTTTTCTAGACATATTTATACAATGGGGACAATTAAATCAATATCTTACTAAACAGCTAGAAATTTTTAAATAAAACCTATCTATAAATGTGTTTTACACTTGGTCAAAAACACAAGATATTCACGATCGCCGACGTCATCGAAACAGTCCTGTACTGCAGCGAACAAAGAAAATGCATTTTAGATGTACTTTTTTTAACAAATGTACACAAAGGGGAAAGTTAAATGAATATCTTACTAAACAGCTAGACTCAAAATTTACGTTACCACATGTCGGAGGCTTTCTGGCTGACATCCAAGGTTTAACTTCCGACGGCCTAATAACAGGAAGTCAAACCGGCCTGTCATTCCGGCTGGCTTCCGACAGGCTCAAAGAGTCTGTCAGCCAGTGGGAACTGGCACGTAATCCCTTAAGGATGGCGTTTCTGCTTTTTGGGGATTATGATTTCAGTTTCCCACAGGATTTTTGTGTCAGGCTTTCCGACATGGAAATTCTGTCAGAAAGTGACTTTTAGGGCCCCCATGCCTCATTGACCTCTGGTTATCGACCTGGTGGGCACCTGTTGTGCCCCTCAGTAAATGCATTGTGTGGCAGGCACCGGTGCAGGGATTTACACAAACTCTCATTTCTCTATGGGATTTTGTACTGCGGGCCGAAAATGTCCGAAGCACAAGCTCCCATAGAAAATTTGGAGTTTACAACCGCACCATGTGAGGTCGCATTGTAATTAGGTGGTCGGAACCGCCAACCTGTGGTTGGTCGATTCCAACACCGAAATGGTGACATTGTAATAAGAATAAAGGCGCCTAATATTGACCCAATAGATACACTTAAAATACATACGCCTTTACCATTCATGACTTTACTTTACCATGAAATTCATTGTAAAAGCATGCGTGAGAAAGGCATATGTATTTTAAAATCCTGCATGGTAAACGTAATGGATGGTAACGGCATTCGCATTGTTATGGCCACAATGCAACTGTAACACGTGGTAACGGCCGCATTGTAATGGCTGCTTCCCACTCAGGGAGCTAATTTCACCAAAATATGGAGGCCTTGTATGAAGGGGTCTGAGTACAGTCGAGAGACTTGAATGGATGAGAGTTTTGTAATGTAGATGTAAAAGCCAGGACATCTTTCAAAGGGTGCTTTAAGTAGAGTGCAGTTTCCTCCTCTTTGATGTAATGCCTGAAAAGGCTTGAATGTGCGATTTCAGTGTTAGGTAGTAGGAACCAGTGTAGGACATCTGTCCTCTAATCCCCCCCCCTCAAACAACTGGTAGCCCACTGAGAAAATTACAGTTGCCTTAGTAACTGTAATAAAAATAAAACAGTACTTGCAAAGTGTGAGCTAATCAACCCTAAGGGTCTCAAGGAATCTGGGGGATTAAGTGAGCTATTGCCCAGGGTCACATGATGCTGAGCTGATCTGCCACCGGTGATCGAACCGTGAGTCCTGTGCTTCTGAGTCATCCGCCTAGGCCCCTGTGCCACAGCTCTCCCTGTAAAATATACTCTGAAATGTAATTAATTGATTTTACACCACCATGGGACACCAACCCCATCACAGCTTTCTGCACTATCCCCCACATATTTCCCATTTGGAAAAGCAAAAGCAGATACAGAGATCTGTTATTCTTTGCAAGCCCAATCTGTTCATTCACAGCCAATCCCAGAGGGTCAGAAATGGTGTCCTGCCTCAGTATTATTCATTAGGCAAGTCATTTTGTGATCCCCTGGGAATGTATAATTTGTGATGTGACCTAGTGATACATAGGTCACATTGCAAATGGGACGTCCATTCTAAAACCAATCAGTGTGCAAATTGCACATCCCGCGAATTATTCTAAATATAGTCGTGCTTATACTGTGGTAATCTGGTTTGAAAGCAGGGGCCAGTGTCCAGGTTGCCAACTAAAGAAAAACAGTCTCCTTCCCCCATATACTAGAGGCCAACATTTTAAATGGAGCTGCATTAGACTTCAAACATGACCTGCAAAATGTATTCTGTTCTTAGAACAAGATACTGCATTTAGCCCACCTCTCTCCATCCGAACTGCATGTTTTGTTTTAATTGCTCTGCTTCTCATGCTTATAATGTTGTCACCTTGCAGCATTGCTCTGTCTTTGGCACGACAAATTTGCATATTTGTTGCAAAAAATGATACAATTATTTTCTGATTGTTAGCCAATTCTGATTCCGTGGAAGACAACAGATAAAATATCTCTGCTGAACAAATTGTTTTTCAATTTTAACCCTTGTGTTGCCGTGTGTCACCCCTTGCAAGATGTAATGGCAAAGCAAGGGCTTCGTACATCTGAGCCTGTGCTTCACACAATAGTGCTGTATGTTGTTGCAGAAGTGTTGTCCATCACCCTCCATCTGTGCCACTCATCACTTCATCGCCTTTCTCTCACATTTATTTTTAATAGAGCTGCTCATGCCAGTAAAGGTTGTCAGAGTGCTTTATATCAGGCACACATTAAACAGAAACAGTGAATTATACAAGAGTTTAAATCAATTTACAGGAAATGCTACAGAAGACAATGTAGGCTACAAATTGTAGAAGTCACATATAAAACATACTGTATGTCAAGAGTGATCGGTGTCACTCTGCTCCTTAAAAATGAATACAAGGAACAAGAGGATGTCTGTGCAAAAGCAGTAACCCACTGTGCTATCTACATAAAATACAAATATATGGTCTGCATGGTACACGCTGTGCTTTGCAGCAGGTGCATTAACCCTCAGTGCCACTTTATGAGCCAAACCTGACTGCCACAAAACTGAGATCTCTCCATCAAGTGCATTAAAGACCTGAGTTATTTTGGCATTTTTATTATTGCATGAAAATTGCTGGCCACAAAAAGAACTCTGATGCAGGTGCCTTTAATCCCTTTAGATATTTTAAAGTGCAGCACCCCCTCTACCTAGGGTTAGTGCCTGTTGGGGCAGTGCCAGTTACACCACACTAAAGCTGGCACCAAGCACATTTCTCTCTGTTTTATACACATCTTACAAAAAAACAGACAGGAAAGAGGGTGAGTACTGATCAGGTTGTCTGCATCTCACCCAGCTAGACTACATGTGTGTGTGCACATTTCACACCTTAGACTTCTCATGTTTGCATGCATTTTATGTGACATGCTTCTCATATATGTGAGTATCACAAAATGTAATGAGTGTTATATATAACTTGCTGTTCATTTTGTGAGTCTCCCACATGTGACATTGTGTGCTTTTGTGCATTCCACACAGTACTCATTTGTGACATTCCACCAACTGTATTCAGACGTAATCTTTACACACAAACACTATTTTCTACTGTTTACAAATATCACACTTAGTCCGTTGTATTTGTGTTCATCTCTAAGAGCTCACTTCTGCTCTTAGCCTACATACATCTCATTTTGCATATCTCATTATACTTATCTTTAGTGAGCATCTCACTCATCATGTCTCTTGCATTTTTAAGTATATTGCATGCACATCAGATTTCACGTTATAGTGAGCACATAACTTATTGCACTTTTTGCAAATTTTTTTTGCACCACAGTTTTTTTCTCACAATTTAAGTATCTCTCTTCCACACAAATACTGTGAAGCACATTTTAACAGCATCTCACACATGAGGTTTAGAGCCTAATTACGAGTCTGGCGGTCCGAAGGGCATGTCAGTGGATCTATTAGGACCAGGGCCAACAGGCTGCCCTGGGACCACCACAACTACCCAGCATCAGAGATCCCTGGCGGTCATGGGGCAAAAATATGGGCGGTCTTGGGGTGGTCATGGGGCCGCTGCGGCGCCGCCAAGCCTATTACGCGGTTTCTCACTGCCACACTTTTTATGACGGTGTGACTGCCATAAAAAGTATGGGGATGAGAAAGCAAAGGGGAACCTAGAGGGCTGCCTGGTACCTCATGCCATCTGGATGCACACAGGGGGGCACAAATGTGCACCCCTGTGTGCATGCATACCAGAACCTGCACGGCGAGTACTGCAGCAGTCCATGCCATGCAGGTACTGCCTTTCACGTTCGCATTGTGATGCCTATTTCATAGGCATTATCGTGGGAATGCCTAAGAACAGCCTGCCAGACAGGAGAAAACTCCTAATCTGACAGGGGGCTCAAACATGGGTTTGAGAAAACTCCTAATCTGGCAGGGGGCTCAAACATGGGTTTGAGAAAACTCCTAATCTGGCAGGCGGTTCAAACATGGGTTTGAGAAACTCCTAATCTGGCAGGCGGTTCAAACATGGGTTTGATAAAACTCCTAATCTGGCAGGGGGCTCAAACATGGGTTTGAGAAAACTCCTAATCTGGCAGCCGGTTCAAACATGGGTTTGATAAAACTCTTAATCTGGCAGGCGGTTCAAACATGGGTTAGAGAAACTCCTAATCTGGCAGGCGGTTCAAACATGGGTTTGGTGGTGCGGTGTCCCAGTTCTGCACCGCCAAACTCATATTAAAGCCCATAGTCCTAATACAAATGTGTATCATAAGGCTTGTCATTTTTGTGTGCAAGATATGCAGTTTGAGTTCAGGGCAAGTGTTATGACCCACTGGCTGGTTTGACCTCTGTTTCTGAGCCGATCCTACGATCCTACGCACTCGCACCCGCACTTGCAGATCCTCCCGTCCTCACTTTCGATCACCATCTGGAGGCGCTCCAGGACTTCCGATTCCGGGTTGCCGCGGGCGCGTTTACCGGCCGATTCTCGGCCGCTGCTGTGACCGCCATCGTCGCCGCGGCCGGTGCCGGAGTGGTGCTGGGCTCATTTGGGGCACAGCTGGAGCCCTGGCAGACTGTCGGTTTCCTCAGGAGGCGGCAAGTTTTGGAGTCGCGAAAGGTGGTTGCCGAGGGTCCGAGGGAGCGCAGCGCTGCACCTCCAGCGGCCGTCTAGAGGCTGTGTGTGGCCCAGGTCAGCGTGAGGAGTCGCTTATAAGATGCGGTGACCCCAGGAGAGTGCCCAGAACAGTATCTAGAAAAGTAATTGGTGCCTCCATTAAGAAGGGTCAACGTCTGGACCAGAACTGAGAGTGGAGCAGAGAGGAGCATATGATTTAATATAAAGCTGGTGCTGCTGCAAATTGGCAACATTATGGAACAACCAATAGGAGCCTAAGTGGGGAGGAGGAGGAAAGAGTGCTGGCTCATAGAAACAGAGGTAAGTGAAGTTAACATTGTACTTCCCCTTATAAACATATAGATATATAAAAAATAATTATCCAGGGGAAGCTTATGCGGAGTGGGGATTGCTGTGCACCAAATAAGTGGTGAAAGCCCTAAGGTGAAGGAAACCCCTCCATAACCTGCGGGAAGCTGAGAAGAAGAACGCAAAGAAAGAACACAGGAAAAACAATGGCCCTAGGGAAAACTAAACCACGCAGAGTGGTAAGAAATAGTAAAAAAACTGCAAATAAATCGGGAACAGTGGATGCGACCGGCTCACCCAAAGGCTTGGCTGACGTAAATAATGAGATGGTAAATAATGAGATGGTAACACCAATCGCTGGCAGAACAATATCCATCAGAGCAACCCCTTCCTCAAGCACAACCCCGCAGCCAGCGACGGCATCTGCCAGGTCAACAGCCGCAAAAGGGGGGTCGGTGGTATCAAAAACCATTAAGGATTTTATCGGTAAACATTTCATGGGGAAAGAGAGAGCAGAAAAGGACACAATTGAAATTGAGACCACGCAATCTATCGAGGATCCGGCCGCATCAAGCACAGAGGCCTTGAATCAGACTGACTTTAATATCGCTGAGATACCAATGGAACCGCGTCTATCATCTTCCCCAAGGATGTTTCAGTCGATTTGCACCCAGGACTTAGGTGCAGATATGGTGAATGAAGAACGAGTAGTCTGTAGTGACTCCTTGGGAGAAGGGAACATTACTGGGGAGGCTCCCTGTAAGCATGGGCGAATTTTGCGGATCTCGCGTTCGCAAATTTTGCGGATTTGCGAACTCGCAATCCGCAAAATCCGCGAATTCCCGCGAATTTGCAGATTTTTTTTTTTTTTGTGTTCGCCCGTGTTTCTGCCAGTTCGCGAGGGTTTTTACAATTTCGCAATTTGCGAACTTACCTGTCGGGTCGCAAGTTTTGCGAACTTGTTGTTTCTACGTGTCCAGCCTGTTTGGGACACTCTTCTTCATCACTGCCACTCTCTATCACCACTGCCACTCTCTGACTACTCATGCCACCCTCTGGCCCACCCATGCCACCCTCTGTTTCATCACCACACCCTCTGGTTGTCCAGTGTACATTATTTTCGGCAAAGCAAAGCACACCTTCCCTGCCTCAAGTGACCTGAATTAATTTGGGGCTGATTAATGTGTCACAGAATATTTTTTTAGCTGGCACCTGCTTCCTTAGTGCGCCCTGATTAGTGATCTTTTGCACTTGCTAAGTGCTTTCATTGTTGCAAAATTAGTTACAACACCTGCCCTGCCCCAACTGACAATAATGAATTAGGGGCTGCTTAATGGATTTTAACTTCCAGCCTGGCTCCTGCTTGTCTCCCTTAGCTGTAATTCAGGACCTTTGTGGCATATGTGTAACTATTCTGAGGTTCAGAGCAGGGTCACATAATAGTTGCAACTGGCAACTGAACTCTGGAGGGGCCCCTCAGGAAGCACTACAGGAAATGGCTACTAATGATGAGCCTGAACTTTTGATCCTGGCAAGTAGTTTCAGTTTTGCTAAGATCGTATTTCTGCAATTTAGCACTTATTCGCGGGGCGAGAAGTTGTACTGGGAAGCCGCGAACTCACGCGAGCAGTGCGAGCAAAATCCGCTGCTCGCGGATTTGCGGATTTTGCGGGAGATTCGCGAATCTCGCGGATTGCGAATTTCCCGAAAATCCGCAAAATCCGCGAGCGAAACGGATTTTCCGCCCATACCTAGCTCCCTGTCAAAAGGATCATGAGAGTACAGGATTCCCAAAAACAGTTGGATTAGATGCATCCGGCATATCCTTATGTAGCCTGGAGGTGACGGATTCTAACGGCCAATCCATGCTCGAAGTTATGCTAATGCTCCAGAAGACACTGCAGGGCATTCTGGAGGTTACAGTACTAAATAATGACATTCTGAAAAGACATGGTGATCAATTTAAGGGCATAAATGGGGAATTAGCACAGATTAAAAACTTGATGCCCTCAATTGTAAGACCTGTAGAAACAAAGGAGGATAATAAAGTGGATAGGGGGGAAGAAGTGGAAGAGGTGACTAGCCCCCCAGAGAATGAACCAACAGAATATGTATCCTACCGCCCCATGCTTATAAAGAGGTATGGGGATGAGAGATATAGAAGGTCTAATATACCAAGGAGAAGGAAAGGGATTAAGGCCCGACCCAGCTGCTACCCTAAAAAGTACCAGGATCACAGGGGGGGGGAAACGCCAATATATAAGTCAATAAATAAGTTAGCAAAGCAAGGACCTAAAAAGTTAGATTTCGTAGAGAAAGGGGCAAATAGCAGCCGACATGAAGTACAACGTAAGGGGATAATGAGGAGGGATATGGGAGAGAACAAAAAGGTTAATAGGAGAAATCCCCCAGGGGTGAAAAAGAGTGTCAGAGTAGAGTGGGAGAGGGAGATGTCCCCAAGTGCGGAGGGACCCCACCCAAGTAACTGGAAAGGGGGCAAAAAAGGGGGAGGAGAAGAAGCTAGTAGGCACTTAAGGGGAGTAAAAATTGGAGGGAATCGCCAACATCAACAGACAGTATTACCCACTGACACTTGGATATTTGTAGAGTCAATAGGACAGGCGAAAGGGGGGAAAAGAACTAAGAAATTAAACCCCTTGAATCGCTCCCAGCTACTATCCTCATTTGGAAAGTGCCCCAGTCTAAGATATGTTAGCACTGAAGATCTAAAAGAAGTGGGGTTCACAGTAAACAGTAAGGGGGAGGAAATAACTAAGGTTTTACTCCACTCAGCCCTAATAAAGGATGCTATAGAAAAGGCAGAGTCTGAGATGCTAAGGGAAGGCATTAGAACACTAAAAAGGAAGGATGTATTCTCCGATAAGTCAGGGACTCCTTTCCTTCGAAATCACGCAGCTCTAGGGGACAGACAAATAAAAATGATCAATCTGGGGAGAGGTACCAACGAGGCCCTAGAAATCACGATAAGACCCAATGACCAAAGGTGGGATATGGAAGAAGTACTTGCTGGGAACAGATACAGAGAGCTGGCATATATGAGTAGTGAGGAAGATGGTTTTATGAGTGAGATTGACTAGGAAGCAGGAGCGCCGCACAGCCTATCAATAACGACCTGGAACATAAATGGGTACAATAGAATAGCGATACAGGAAGATTTTAAAAATATCTTGAAGAAAAACGATATCGTTTGTCTCCAGGAAACTTGGCTGTGTGGCGAAATCCCAGCTACGGTAGGTTTCACTCAATATGTAAAAGCCGCTAAAAGGAACACGGTGGGTAGACCTTCAGGGGGTTTGATGACGCTGATTTCTACAAGGATTGCCAAGGACATTGAACCCCTGGAACTACAGTGTAACTGGGCACTGGGCAATAGAGTGCGAACAACAAACAACATGTTGGGGGGTGAAAGCCTATGCATTATAAATGTATATATTCAGAAAGGGAAAGTAAATGAATATAAGGCAGACTTGGAACACTTAAAAACTGACCTAGATGGGGTGTGTAACCGGTTTCCAAAGGATGTGCTCGTAATATTGGGAGACTTCAACCATAAATTGAATCCTAAAACAATGGACTCTTGGTTGAAGGACTTGTTGGATGCATATAAAATAGAGCAGGCACAATTCCCCAGCTGTGAAACCTCAAGTAAAGATGATAAGCTCGGGCAACTGTTGGGGGTTATGGGATTTGTATGTACCAACGGTAGAAAGGAAGCAGACAGGCCTGCGAAGCGTACCTTTAAGGTAGGGCAACAAATGTGCCCCATAGACTATGTATTCATACAGGCCTGGCATTTCCACCTTATCAAACAGTTCGAAATTTTGGGGGTGGAGGGTATTGATCACTATCCACTGCAGGTTGAACTTCAGGTAAATAGCCACCCGCAAAGACAAAAAGTGTTATCAGTAGATGTAGAATACCCCAAGCGGTTAACAACACGAATCACCGAGGAATATATACAGAAACTAAGTGCATATCAGCTAACTGTGAATTTGGGTAACCTTGTACCAGAAGGAAGTATAGCCTGGTACGAGGGCATAATAAGGCAATTGGTGGAATGCCTCCGGATTAAGTTAAAGTGCAATAATCAAAAACCAGTAAATAATGCGACATTATACCCTAATAATAACAAACACTGGTTTGATGCCGAATGCCGGAAATTAAAGGCCGGTATTAGGAAACAAGAAAGACGCCTCAGAGGTAACTATAGTGAGGAAGTGGTATCAGATCTCAAAAAAATGAAGCTAAAATATAAGTCAGTTATTAGAGATAAAAAAAGTGTTTTAAGGACAAATGTTGGGATAATTTACTCGTGACAATTGAAGACAAAAATGTGAAAGGCTTTTGGAGGCTAATACAGGACTGTATGGGGAAAGCACAAGGGACCATGCAGTGCGCAGTACCAGAGGACAAGTGGCTGGCTGTTAGACCTGGCACCTTGGCGTGAGTTTCCCTTCCACTTTTTGCTGATGTGCCTCCGATGTTTTGCTGGTTTTCCGATACTCAGGGCACTGCGCCACGGCCGACCCGTGCCGCAGTGCAAGTGCTCCCTACTGTAAATTGTACATGCGATTGGTATCCATGATTGGTTCATTGGATTTACTGTCAGTCCCTAGTAAAGTGCACTAGGAGTGCCGGGGCTTGTAGATACCAATACTGCTGGTGGGCCTGCAGCGCTGGTTGCGCCACCCACCGAAGCAGCCGTAAAGATGTGTCTGGGGACTGCGACCGCAGAACCCGCGTGCGGTCTCGTACTGTCACGCTAGCTGGGCAAGTGCACCCACTTGCCAGCCCCTGAACCTTCCCTTGACTACATATTAGTCACCCCTATGGTAGGCCTGCGGGCAGGGTGCGTTGTAGGTGTAAGGTAGGACAGGCCCTGATGTGTGTGGCATGTCCTAGTAGTGACTTACAACCAAAATCGTATCTCACTATTGAAGGCTACCTGCTTCCATTAGGCCAGACTGAGCTGCTGGAATTATTACACCCTATAATCCCAGCAGGCTCAAGGAGCATGGTAGCGCGTCGTGTTTAGTATGCCTGAACTCAGGATGATAAAATATTTCTTGTAGTCAAGTTTATTTTAATATCCTGTGTTTGCAAACGCTACTTTTAGAAAGTTAGCGTTTGCTTGCCTAACCATTTCAGCCCGCCTCTGCTGGTATGTGTATCTGACTGTCTGGGATGTGTGAGTGACAGGGCTGGGGGATGACAGGTGGTGAATGCGCAGATTACACCTTAGTGGGAGGTAGGAGTGGCTCTTGACTCTGGATCTTGCTGTGCTCTGCCACCACAATGCTGGCTCCACCCTCCTGGGGAGCGACTGATGACTCAGCCGACACCTGGCCCAGGAAGGGCGAAGCCCCATCAACAAGGTACTCTGGCGGCCCCTGTCCGCACAATGCTGGCTCCACCTCCTGTGGGGCGTCTGATGCGCCGGCCCCTCACACTGAAAGCAGAAGCCGGAGTACACCCACCCGGGTACTCAAGGACTGAAAGTGGCTATGCAAAGGCCCCCCTGGCCTGGGAGAATAAAAGAAATACCGTATAAAAGAAGGAGCCCTGCTCCTTGAAAATTAGATCCGGTTTGGGCTACAGAAGGAACTCTGCCCGACGAGAAGGACCGTGAAGGACAAGGAAGAGTGCTGTCTCTTGCCTGTGTCTGGTGCCTTGCTGCCGAAGGAGAGGAAAAAGGAAAGACTGCGAGAAGACTTTTACTTGACAAGACTTTGTGCCAAACTCTGTTGAAACGATCTTCAAGGGCTTGCTGCTGAACTTGCCCCCTGACCAGCGCCCCAGGACCAGTGGGCGCTACACCCTGAAGAAAGCGACTGTGTGTGCTGCTTATCGCTGCAGTACTGACAGAGGGGTCTGGGGGCGCTGGGCAAGCCTGCCACGCTCCCCGTAATCCAAGGTATCGATATCCTCCCGAACACCGTGACCGGGACCCAAGGCAACAGCGAGAGCAAAGTGAGGTCCAGCCGCCGCTGGCCTGAACACCGTGACCGCACCTGCACCGGGAACCGAGAGCAAAGCAAAGGAGAACCCGTCCGGTCCAAGCTCCCGAGCTGACTGTGCTTCGAGCCGTCAGCCCACCTGCAAAGACGGACAGCCGCCCTGTGAGAACCCCCCTCTGGTCGGTATCCTGCCCGACAGCTCAGCTGTGAGCGCACAGCTGAAACCGGCCCTTGGCTGGGTACGTCCTGCACTTGGGGACCGTACTGCCACTGGCCGCCACCACAACAGCCGCCGCCTCCAGGGTCAGAGCGGACGACGAGGAAAGGACCCTGCCGCCACAGAGCACCGCTGCCCCGGATGACCCGTGACCTGCTCGGCTGAGAGCCGCAACGAACAGCGACCCCGGGAAGGCAACGCGACGTGGGACAGCTCCCCTGGAAGCCGCCCGCTCTACAAGAACTTTGTCTAACTGGCCAGAAGGCCCTAAAGAACTCTTATTGCTAGAAAGAACTGTGGCAACTTGAACTAAGTAACTTGAATCCGCTATTTGAAAGTCTGATCACTGTATTCATAAGCCTGCTTGAAATTTATATAAAGAGATATATTTTTACAGAATACAGTTTGGTCTCATTGTGTGGTGGGTTGGTTGTGACGGTGTAATATTGCAAGTGTTTAACCCTATGTGCCCCAAAGATTAGCCTACGACTGCTTAAGCCACACTACCTAGAGGGTAAGCAGAGGTTGTCTGGAAGGTAACCCTCAGCCCTGACGAGGAAGAGAGAGTCCCTGCTTGTCGCTAGTGTTTCACTGCGCCAACTAGAGCCTCCCCCTTCCTACATTGGACGCAGCGGTGAGGATTTTCGAATTTACACTTGCAGTATCTATACCTTAACTTCTGACCATTGCACAGTGATTACAGTCCAGTTACTTAGCCACAGACTTTGCTTTTTGCCGAAAGAAGATTCCGAGTGTGAGAACCATGCCGGGCACGAAGAGCCTGGATGGAGCGGAGTCCACGACCTCGGAGGTGTTGGAGGTGGAGTGGGACGTCGCAAAGCTGGACAAATACTCAAAGAATGAACTGAAGTTTTTTTGCAAGAAACTCAAGGTTCGGCACGCTGGTTGCAAGAATAAGCCAGAATTCTACAAGGCCCTGAAAGCCTGGATAGAGTCCAGAAAGGCCCCGGAGGATCAAGACGCCCTCGCGGAGCAAGATGCAACGGAGGAGCAGAATGCACTTGGGGATCTGGCGGATCTCGAAAGGCAAGACAGCGTGCACAGCTTTGGTAAAGGCCTGTCGCCAGAGGAGCTGGCAGACAGGAAAGAAACAAGGAATCACGAAAGAAAGCTGGCAGAATTAAAAATCCAACTGGAGCTTGAAACCAAAAGAATGGCGCTGGAAGAGCGAAAGCACCAAATGGATTACGAAGTGAAAATGAGGGAGATAAGTCTGAAGGAGAGAGGCTTGGATCATCCTCCCTCTGGTGGCAGCACATCGCCAGTGCAGGTAGAGTCAAGAGTGCACATCCCTAAGGACGTAGTTAAAGAGTTCTTTAAGGGGGATGACATAGGACAGTGGTTTAGGGCATACGAGGTAGCCATGTCCTCCCACCGGGTCCCTGACAAGGATTGGGGAGCGGGGTTGTGGGGAAGGTTCCTTAGCGAAGGGCGAGATACCTTGCTAGATTTGACCGTAGAATATCAGAGATCCTATTCCCACATGAAAGAAGCTTTAATGAACAGGTACGGGCTTACCCCTGAAATGTATAGACAGAAGTTTAGGGGATGTACTAAGCGGCCTGGGAATACGTATGTGGAGTATGTGACTTATTTTTGCAGAGCACTGGATGGTTGGGTGAAGGGTAGCAAAGTGAATGATTTTCAAGGTCTCTTTGATTTAATTGCATGGGAGCACTTGTCTGATCACTGTTTTCCTGAGTTACGCCAACACCTGATCGATAGCAAGCTGTCCAACCCGAGGAAGCTTGCTGAGGAGGCGGAGCGCTGGCTCAGCACCAGGGTCCACAAGGGTCCAGTAGGAGACTCCGCCAAGAGTGGGCAGGGTCCCCAGCAGAAGAGTGGGGGGGACAAGGGGGGAAAACAGAAAGGGTTCCAAAAAGGCCCCCAAAGTAGTTCCCAGGGGAACCAGCAGCAAGGTTCTCAGCCTCCCCCACCCCCAAAGCAGAATGGGGCCCGACAGGTAAGCCTGTTCCAAAGGGGCCCTTCAATTGTTACAAATGTGGCGAGCCTGGGCACATATCCAGTGACCCCAAGTGTCGCCTGTTTGGAAAACCCGCACCCACTGGTGCTCCGCCCCGTCAAGTGACTAGTGTTCACTTAGGAGAAGAAGTGATGGTCCCGGGGGGTGGAGATCCCGTTCACATGACCCTAGTCTCGCTAGGAGACAGCGAGATGATCCCTACGAACTACCTGCCCTCTAACACTAAGAAATATGGGCAGGTGGTGATCATCAATGGCAAGGAAGCTGAGGCTCTTCGAGACACAGGAGCCAGTGTGACTGCAGTGAGGCAGCACCTGGTGTCTCAAGAGCAGGTTGTACCCCATGCCTACTGTAGGGTTATCAACGCTGATAATTCGGAGAGTCAGTGTCCGATGGCTCAAGTTCCCTTCGAGTGGGGGGGGGTCTCTGGTACTCTGCAGGTCTGTGTAAGAAAAACCATGCCTGTTGACTGTTTGCTAGGGAATGACTTGGAGCACTCCCCTTGGGAAAAGGTGGAGAAAACGACTCACCTGCGGATGGTGGGTCTGCCTGACTGGGCGTGCGTGACCACCCGGTCGATGGCAGCCAGTAGGGGTGATCAAGAGGTCCTGGGGCCTGAAGGAGAGGCCCAGGAACCGGCCTTAGGGAGAAGGCGCAGGGGGCGCGGGAAACCGGTCCCTGAAGTTCCCACGGTCCAGGAGGAAGCAGACCCTGAGGGGGATGCCCTGGAGCCTACAGGGGAACAGATCGCCGAACTGGGGGACCTGCCTGAGCTGACCCATTGGCAGCAAGAAGGAGGACCCTCCAGGGAGGAATTCTGCAAGGAGCAGAAAGAATGCCCTTCTCTCGTGGGTATGCGGCAACAGGCTGCAGACCAGGCCAATGGTGTTCAGGCCAAAACACATTATGTGTACTGGGAGAACGACCTCCTGTACTCAGAGCCTAAGGCTGCTGAACCTGGGTCAGCCCGTGTGCTGGTGGTACCCCAGAAGTTCAGAGCCTTCCTACTGGGGCTGGCTCACGATGTGCCTTTAGCAGGACATTTGGGGATGGACAAGACCTATGACAGGCTTGTCACCCACTTTTACTGGCCCCAAATGCACAAGAGCTCAGACGCTCATTGTAGAACCTGTCCGACTTGCCAGGCAAGTGGGAAGACCGGAGGGAAGAACAAGGCTCCCCTCCAACCCTTCCCTGTGGTTGGTACGCCATTCCAGCGAGTGGGTGTTGACATCGTTGGGCCTCTGGACCCCAAGACAGCCATGGGCAACAGGTTCATCCTGGTCTTGGTGGATCACGCCACCCGGTACCCTGAAGCCATCCCTCTGAGGACAGTGACGGCCCCCGTGGTGGAACGTGCACTGATGGGAATTTTCTCACGAGTAGGATTCCCTCTAGAGGTGGTGAGCGACAGGGGGACCAACTTCATATCCAAGTATATGAAGTCCCTTTGGCAAGAGTGTGGCGTAACGTACAAGTTCACCACACCTTACCATCCCCAAGGTAACGGGTTGGTTGAGAGATTCAACCGAACCCTGAAAGGCATGATCATGGGCCTAGAAGGTCCGATGAGGCGTAAGTGGGACGTCCTCTTACCATGCCTGCTCTTTGCATATCGCGAGGTGCCACAGAAGTCCCTAGGGTTCAGCCCCTTTGAACTGCTGTACGGTCACCCCGTGTGAGGACCACTGAGTTTGGTAAAGGAAGGCTGGGAGCAATCTCCCAGGAAACCTCCCCAGAATGTATATAGCTACATGCTAGCCTACAGAAACCAGACCAGACGCTTCAGACAACTTGCCGAGGCAAATCTGGAAGCGAGCCAGGAAGAGATGAAGCGGTGGTACGACCAGAATGCCACTCTGGTCGAGCTTCAGCCTGGACAAGAGGTGTATGTCCTGGCCCCAGTGGAGCCCTGTGCCCTTCAGGATAAGTGGACAGGTCCATTTGAGGTTGTGGAGCGCAAGAGCCCAGTGACATACTTGGTGGACATGAAGACGCCCAGGAACCCTTTGAGGGTCCTACATGTCAACCGCCTCAAGCCCCACTTGCGAAGGTCCGAAGTGGGCATGTTGTTGGCAACTGATGATGGAATGGAGGAGGAGTCGGAGCCTCTTCCTGACCTCTTAGTGGCCTGTGAGAAAGATGGGTCAGTGGATGGAGTTAACCTCTCACCCACCCTGACCCCCGAACAACAGGAAGACTGCCGCCAGTTGCTGGGGCAGTTTCCAGATCTGTTCTCCCTGGTTCCGAGTGTCACAGATTGGTGCGTCCATGATGTGGACACTGGAGACAGCTTACCTGTGAAGCATAAGGCTTACAGGGTGACTGACAGGGTCCGGGCCTGCATCAAGGAGGAGGTCTCCAAGATGCTTGCGCTTGGGGTGGTTGAGTCTTCCAGCAGTCCTTGGTCCAGCCCCGTGGTCTTGGTCCCAAAGGCTGCTGCGCCGGGAGCCACACCCGAACTCCGGTTCTGTGTGGACTACAGAGGACTCAATTCAGTCACGAAGACTGACGCGCACCCCATCCCCAGAGCTGATGAGCTCATTGATCGGCTAGGGGCTGCCCGGTTCCTCAGTACGTTTGATTTGACGTCTGGGTACTGGCAGATCGCCTTGACCGATGGGGCAAAGGAGAGGTCGGCATTCTCTACACCAGATGGGCATTTCCAGTTCCGGGTTATGCCATTTGGAATGAAGAATGCCCCTGCCACCTTTCAGAGATTGGTCAACCAGGTGTTGGCTGGGCTGGACGAGTTCAGTGCCGCCTACCTGGATGACATCGCGGTGTTCAGTGGCACCTGGGCAGAACACCTGCGACACCTCTGGGAAGTGTTGATGGCCCTGCGCAGAGCAGGCCTCACAATCAAGGCAAGCAAGTGCCAGATTGGGCAGGGTTCCGTGGTGTACTTGGGACACCAAGTGGGGAGTGGCAAGGTAGCACCCTTGCAACCCATAATCGAGACCATCCTGGCTTGGGAACCCCCAAGACCCAGACTGCAGTGAGAGCCTTCCTGGGGCTCACTGGGTATTACAGGAGGTTTGTCAAGGGCTATGGCACGATCGTGACCCCCTTGACAGAGCTGACTTCGAAGAAGCAGCCCAGGAATGTGATTTGGACTGACACCTGTCAGAAGGCTTTTGACACCCTGAAGACTGCCATGTGCACGGCGCCTGTGCTCCTGGCTCCTGATTTCTCCAAGGAATTCATAGTGCAAACAGACGCTTCAGAGCATGGTGTAGGGGCTGTTCTTTCACAGATGACTGAGGAGGGCTTTGACCAACCCGTAGCCTTCATAAGTAGGAGGTTACTTCCACGGGAAAGTAGGTGGAGTGCAATAGAGCGTGAAGCATTTGCTGTGGTCTGGGCGTTGCAGAAGCTAAGACCCTACTTGTTTGGGTCTCACTTCCGAGTTCAGACGGACCACAGGCCCCTCAGATGGTTGATGCAAATGAGGGGTGAGAACCCGAAACTGTTGAGGTGGTCCATTTCTCTACAGAGTATGGACTTTACGGTGGAACCCCGCCCTGGCACCGATCACGCCAACGCTGACGGTCTGTCCAGATTTTTCCGCCTTAGTGATGTGGAACTCCTTGGGGAAGGGTAGTTCCCCCCACATTTCAGCTGGAGGGGACACATGTTAGACCTGGCACCTTGGCGTGAGTTTCCCTTCCACTTTTTGCTGATGTGCCTCCGATGTTTTGCTGGTTTTCCGATACTCAGGGCACTGCGCCACGGCCGACCCGTGCCGCAGTGCAAGTGCTCCCTACTGTAAATTGTACATGCGATTGGTATCCATGATTGGTTCATTGGATTTACTGTCAGTCCCTAGTAAAGTGCACTAGGAGTGCCGGGGCTTGTAGATACCAATACTGCTGGTGGGCCTGCAGCGCTGGTTGCGCCACCCACCGAAGCAGCCGTAAAGATGTGTCTGGGGACTGCGACCGCAGAACCCGCGTGCGGTCTCGTACTGTCACGCTAGCTGGGCAAGTGCACCCACTTGCCAGCCCCTGAACCTTCCCTTGACTACATATTAGTCACCCCTATGGTAGGCCTGCGGGCAGGGTGCGTTGTAGGTGTAAGGTAGGACAGGCCCTGATGTGTGTGGCATGTCCTAGTAGTGACTTACAACCAAAATCGTATCTCACTATTGAAGGCTACCTGCTTCCATTAGGCCAGACTGAGCTGCTGGAATTATTACACCCTATAATCCCAGCAGGCTCAAGGAGCATGGTAGCGCGTCGTGTTTAGTATGCCTGAACTCAGGATGATAAAATATTTCTTGTAGTCAAGTTTATTTTAATATCCTGTGTTTGCAAACGCTACTTTTAGAAAGTTAGCGTTTGCTTGCCTAACCATTTCAGCCCGCCTCTGCTGGTATGTGTATCTGACTGTCTGGGATGTGAGAGTGACAGGGCTGGGGGATGACAGGTGGTGAATGCGCAGATTACACCTTAGTGGGAGGTAGGAGAGGCTCTTGACTCTGGATCTTGCTGTGCTCTGCCACCACAATGCTGGCTCCACCCTCCTGGGGAGCGACTGATGACTCAGCCGACACCTGGCCCAGGAAGGGCGAAGCCCCATCAACAAGGTACTCTGGCGGCCCCTGTCCGCACAATGCTGGCTCCACCTCCTGTGGGGCGTCTGATGCGCCGGCCCCTCACACTGAAAGCAGAAGCCGGAGTACACCCACCAGGGTACTCAAGGACTGAAAGTGGCTATGCAAAGGCCCCCCTGGCCTGGGAGAACAAAAGAAATACCGTATAAAAGAAGGAGCCCTGCTCCTTGAAAATTAGATCCGGTTTGGGCTACAGAAGGAACTCTGCCCGACGAGAAGGACCGTGAAGGACAAGGAAGAGTGCTGTCTCTTGCCTGTGTCTGGTGCCTTGCTGCCGAAGGAGAGGAAAAAGGAAAGACTGCGAGAAGACTTTTACTTGACAAGACTTTGTGCCAAACTCTGTTGAAACGATCTCCAAGGGCTTGCTGCTGACCAGCGCCCCAGGACCAGTGGGCGCTACACCCTGAAGAAAGCGACTGTGTGTGCTGCTTATCGCTGCAGTACTGACAGAGGGGTCTGGGAGCGCTGGGCAAGCCTGCCACGCTCCCCGTAATCCAAGGTATCGATATCCTCCCGAACACCGTGACTGGGACCCAAGGCAACAGCGAGAGCAAAGTGAGGTCCAGCCGCCGCTGGCCTGAACACCGTGACCGCACCTGCACCGGGAACCGAGAGCAAAGCAAAGGAGGACCCGTCCGGTCCAAGCTCCCGAGCTGACTGTGCTTCGAGCCGTCAGCCCACCTGCAAAGACGGACAGCCGCCCTGTGAGAACCCCCCTCTGGTCGGTATCCTGCCCGACAGCTCAGCTGTGAGCGCACAGCTGAAACCGGCCCTTGGCTGGGTACGTCCTGCACTTGGGGACCGTACTGCCACTGGCCGCCACCACAACAGCCGCCGCCTCCAGGGTCAGAGCGGACGACGAGGAAAGGACCCTGCCGCCACAGAGCACCGCTGCCCCGGATGACCCGTGACCTGCTCGGCTGAGAGCCGCAACGAACAGCGACCCCGGGAAGGCAACGCGACGTGGGACAGCTCCCCTGGAAGCCGCCCGCTCTACAAGAACTTTGTCGAACTGGCCAGAAGGCCCTAAAGAACTCTTATTGCTAGAAAGAACTGTGGCAACTTGAACTAAGTAACTTGAATCCGCTATTTGAAAGTCTGATCACTGTATTCATAAGCCTGCTTGAAATTTATATAAAGAGATATATTTTTACAGAATACAGTTTGGTCTCATTGTGTGGTGGGTTGGTTGTGACGGTGTAATATTGCAAGTGTTTAACCCTATGTGCCCCAAAGATTAGCCTACGACTGCTTAAGCCACACTACCTAGAGGGTAAGCAGAGGTTGTCTGGAAGGTAACCCTCAGCCCTGACGAGGAAGAGAGAGTCCCTGCTTGTCGCTAGTGTTTCACTGCGCCAACTAGAGCCTCCCCCTTCCTACACTGGCCTATCTAGAGGAAATTTACGGGAAATGGCCAATGAGGGAGGGAATAATGGTAAATGCCTGGCCAGGAATAAGTGAAGAATTAAAAACCCATTTTCTCCCAGATCGAATTAGAACCATAATATCTAGACTAAACCTAACACGGGCACCTGGCCCTGACAACCTGCCAGCTGTCATAATAAAAACAAACATAGAATGGTGGGCAGAGTTTCTTTCAAATACGTTTTTATGGATCCTAAATTCAGGTGAATTCCCTGCAAATTGGAAAGGGGCTATTGTTAGCCCAATCCATAAAAAAGGTGATGTAAACACCCCTAAAAATTACCGCTTAATAAACCTCTTGGATATAGGCGAAAAGGTTTTTTCCAAGGTAATCCTAGGGATTCTAAACGAGTGGGTGGAAGACAAACAGATAATACCCCCAGAGCAGGGGGGGTTCAAAGAAGGCCACTCAACGATTGACCATTGCTTTGCTTTGTGGTCCATTGCACAGAAGTCAATTGATCAGAGGAGTAATCTATTCTGCTGTTTCGTTGACTTCTGTGCAGCCTTTGATCTTGTGGATAGGGATCAGCTGTGGTCAACACTAACAGGGTATGAACTACAGGATGACCTGCTGGCCCTTGTCCAAGCATTACATACAGAAAATTGGGCACAGATAATATTGGACACGGATGGAGGACTGACCAGGAGAATCCCTATTGGAAACGGCTTAAGACAGGGGTGCGTTCTAGCCCCCCTGCTGTTCGCCCTGTTTTTAGCTGACCTACCCCAAGTATTAAGAGATGTCAGAGGGGCGAACCCGGAGTTGGGAGGAAGGCACATATCGTGCCTCCTTTATGCCGATGACCTAGTAATAATGGATCAAACGGAGATAGGCCTCCAGAGAAAACTCAATAGGTTTAAAGATTACTGTACAAGTAAAAAATTAGTGGTAAATATGGATAAAACCAAAATAGTATGTTTTGGGAGAAGGAAAGTAAAGTTCTTGTGGTATCTTGGCACAACCTTGCTTGAGAGGGTGACCAACTATAGATATTTGGGAATGTGGTTCTCAGGTAACCTGAAATGGCATACACACCTGCAAGCATTAAAAATAAGGGCACTGGCGTCGGTCAAAGGCCTAAAAAGCTTTAATAACACCTATGGTGAAAGGTCAGATAGACCGGTCTTAAAAGCTTATCAAGCAATGGTCCCCCCACAATTTCTGTATGGAGCCGAGGTTATTTATCTCAGTGGCAAGACCTCCTGGGATAGTGAAGAGGGAAATATATTAAAAAGCTTATTCGCTCTGCCAATATCTTCTATGGTGCAGGCAGCACGACTGGAGCTGGGAATAACCTCCTGGGCTATTACAGTTTGTATGAGCCTTGTACGCTTCTGGCAGCGGTTGGGAGTAGGGGAAATTGCTAAAATCTCCCAATGGGCTAAGGAGGAAATTATCAATAGTGAGCTCCCCTGGGCAAAAGAGGTAAGAGCCTCAATAAGCAAGGCTTATGGGGTGCTAGATTTGAAGGTATGTTTGCCGCAAGACCCCATAATATTTGGGAAAAAGAATTAAAGACTCAGGGGGTTAATATGTCCCGTAGTTATACCTTGCTCAAAAGACCTCGGTAGCACACATGAAAGTGGCCTGGGAGAGCAGTCAACACTTCCCTTACGTGGACCGGTTACCCAGCCATAGTCTGAGGCGAGAAGTCCTGAAAATGCGAATTGGCATAAACCCATGCTATGCAAATAACGGGGTTCGAAATTTAATGATAGGAAGTAATGGGAAATGCACTTGCACTTTAGGAACCACCTGTGAAATGTCACATATTCTATTAGATTGTACGAGATTTTTAGACTTTCGAAAGGAGTTTTTATGTCCGATTTTTAAAAAATATAAGATTACGCACAGAATGCAAGCAGCCACTCTTTTGGTGGAAATGGTGACTTTAGATATAGCCTGCGCGTTGGGGAAATATATGAACAAAGTTAGGTGGCGGTCACATCCTAATTGCACAGGAGGGAACTCCGCAGCCCATGCAGACGTTCCCTCCTACTCAGGGCTTGCGGACCGACACAAGTCCGTCCGCGATCGTAATGAGCCCCTAAGTTTGTTCTCCCTTTTTTTCCTCCCACCTTTATTTTCTTGGTACATGAAGATGCAAGGTTCATCAACATGTTTTTTCACATTTGGTTGAATACCTTTGTAAATTTAAACAACAATAAAACATAGTTGCAAACTCTGACAACATGTCTTCCTTTCTCCCTATTTGACTTTCAAACTATATGGCTGTTGGTTTATCAGAGCATGCAGTTCGCAAACAATGTTTTTTTTTTAAAAGGGTCAATCAAAAGTCTCCAAGGCTGCCCCCATCCCCCCAAAACCCCCAGAAATGTATTGTCTCCAACACCCCTGTTGGTAAGCATAATTTTCCCTACATTTTGCAGTAGACTTCCTCTATTAAAAATGATGACAAACAGGTGCTGACTTTCAAGTCGCTTTATGGAATAGACGGCCATGGCCATGATGAGCGCTATTCAATCACTGACATAAACTGAACTAAATAATCTGCTAACAACGCATTGTTTTTCTTTGCAAAGCATTCAAAGCACTATATAAAATGAAATAAATACAGGGGGACTTATTTACAAGACCCTTGCGCCACTTTTGCATCATTTTTAACATGGGAAAAGTGACGTACGGGCGGCGCAAGGGGCTTTTAAATAAGCACCAGAATATCAATCTGTCATTTTAAGAGGGCCATTGGGCTTGAGTGGTGGCTAATAAATATCACAAGGAAGGTTGGAATAGAGAGCCACTTAAAATGTGCGGCTGAAGCATTTGCCGCTTGGCTCTGCAGTGGTGATGCTCCTGCAGATTGGACCGGGATACAGTAGGCGCTATCCAAGGGGGTCTGATGGTTTCACAAGCTCTAGCCAGGCTTGAAAGGCAGACATAGTAGTGTCTTTGGCTCAGCTCAGCCACTTGCCAATAACAGAAGACTCCAGGAGATGGGAGATCCGGTGCCCCCGCTGCCCCGCTGACTTGCAGCGGCCTCTGAGATGGTCTGGAAATAAATAATGCAAAGCTGTAGAAATTATTTAACACCCAGAGCAGAGAAGAACTTTAAATAGATCAGCGAAAAAGTGAGTAAGAATTGGACAGCTGTGAGGACTTGTGAGAGGGAATTGTGACTCAAGAGATGCTCCAGGGATTGGAAATGCAGGGAAAATACAGTCCACTGCACATGACCCCGCCAACGGAGACATGCAAGCTCGCCAAGCTTGTATGCGGACAGCCAACCATTCAGCAGAATAACTCAGGATTTAATTGAGTAATTAGCAGTTCCAGTGTTGATTGAAAAAATAGGAAGAGGTAATTGATGTCTAGCATGCAGCACGCCATTTTACTGTGATCTGTTCTTTCCCAGAATGCCTTGCGCTCGCCCTTACATCATCATTAACATCTAAAACTACGGTGGATGCTACCAGTGAGGAGAAACAAAGGGGCATATTATCAAGAATGGTGTTAAAAATTATCGCCAGTTTAGCGGCAGAAAACTGCCGCTACAGCGGCGATAATGGGCTCGATAATATGCCCTTGAGAATTCCAATAGCAGTCCACGTTCTGGTGTGAACCTGGGCTTCTATTGGAATGCTCCAGGGCATATTATCAAGCCCATTATCACCGCTTTAGCTGCAGTTTTTTGCCGCTAAACCGGTGATAATTTTAACGCCGTTTTTGATAATATGCCCCAAAGTTACTCATATCACAGGGAGTTCCTCTTGAAGGGCTGGGCTATAGATGGTAATTCACCAAAATGCTGCCACTTTGTGAAAGTGACTTCACGCGCCAATTGACCTCGCCCCTCTTCATAGTGTAAAAACCTTGGGGCATATTATCAAGCTGGGCTATAGGCAATTATCGCCGCTTTAGCAGCCGTTTTCGGCCGCTAAGCGGCGATAATTCTATTGCCCTATTAGCAAGCTATTGCTAACTGACGTTAGCGACAGCTTTTAGGCAATAGCGAGCAGTTTGGGGCCCGCTTTGCATGTCAGCGATGTTTATCGCTAATGACATGCAAAGTGGGCGTACCAAACAATTAGCGACTGAAAGCATCCACTAACGTCGCTATCGCCTATTAGCAAGGCAGGCGTAGCGATGGAAATATTCACGCTAAGCGCAAATATCTCCAAATGCTAACACCTGTCCAGACCAGTTCTTAGCCATGTTATCTAATGGGAGGTGGATAACATGGCTAAGAGCATTTTGTCGCTAATGTGTGAATATTGCTGCATTCTCAGCGATATTCACGCATTTCGCCGCTATCGCTGGATATTTTAGCACAATGGAGAAAAACGTTGCTAATAGCAGGTTTTCTCCGCTAACATATCCAGCGATAGGCAGCGATAAATAAATCGTCGCTAAGCCTATTTAGCGATAAATATCGCTACTTGTTGGCAATATACCCCCTTATCCTCCCTTTAGCTCCTTTACAGCTTGCTCTGTCATGCTTAGTTAATAAAGTAAGGGAAACAAAAGAAAGTAAATACTTAGGGGCATAATTACGAGCGATTTGTGCCACCATAACATCATGTTTTGTGACGCAATGGCAGCGTCAACCACCAAATCAGATTCATCAGGTCACACATTTGCGCAGCTTTCAATGGCCTCATAGATATGGAGTAAAGTAAGGGAGCGCAAATTGCTGCGCTGCCTTACTCTGAGCTAGGAAAAGGTTCCATGGGCGTTGCGGTGGGTGTTCCCACACAACACCCATGGATTTCGGCGTATTCCCAGATTTACAAGACCGTTTAAACCTGTGAATGCATGAAAACTTTTCACTTTCCCGGGGGAGATGCGACAAGGAGAAATAACTTTATTTCTCCTCGTTTTTTCCTCTTTCTGTGCAGCACATATAGATGGATTGTTTTTGTGCAGGAAGGTGCCCATTCCTGTACAAAAACAATCCTGCAGGCAATGCAGGCACCCGTGCACCATGGTGCAAGAGTGCCTGCGTTAGTTCTAGGCTGCAGATATTGCACCAACTCAGGGGAAAAGGACAGGAATACTCTGTATGCCATAGTTATAACGCATTCCTGTTCTTTCACTTTGCCGCAGGTCAGCGCAGCGAGGTGACTTGCTGCGGCGGCCTGCGCCAAATCCCCAAAAATATGCCCCTAGTACCGGGTTTGAGTTTGCAAGACTATCTCACGTCCATCTGGGTCACAGAGTAAATCACTCTGGGCCCGAATCAGAGAATGAACTTAAGACTCAATCCTAAACTTACTACTATTTTGGTATTCACAGAATGCACTAACTACTTTTGGTATTCACAGAAGTTAGGATTTTGTCTTAAATCTGTCTTAAGTCTGTCCTAAGCCAGTCTTAAGACAAACTTAAGTCAGAATCCTAACTTCTGTGAATACCAAAAGTAGTAAGTTCATTCTGTGAATACCAAAATAGTAGTAAGTTTAGGATTGAGTCTTAAGTTCATTTTGTGAATCGGGCCCTCTGTCACCCTGACAGACATCTCGTACCCCAAATCTAGGGATTTCCGCCGGCCCAACAGACATCTCCTAACATTGCCAGTAAATGATGCGAAAGATTGAAGGGTGGAATGCTTTGTCAAACAGGGCAGCCTAATTCAGAGACTCTGTCCATCACCACCCCCTTTTCTGAATCGTTTTGTCCACCATAAGCGTGGAAGGGTATGCTCAGATGTGAGTCCCTTGCTCACTGCACCATCAGGATTCAAGCAAGCCGGGCCGAAGACGGCTGTAATGCCAGAAACCGGTCCCCGGAAGCTTGTTTCCTTTCCAGTAAAAGAATTGGCTTGGTAGTTTGGTCTGCCCTGTTCCCATGATGCACTGGGCCAGGGTCAGAGTAATTTACATGTAGCCAGGTTCTGAGCTGGGATGGTGCAGTGAGCTAAAAAATGGTGATGGATCAAGCCCTTATCTGTTGACTGGGTAGGAGTGTTCTGCTTAATTCAGAGACTCTGTCCATCACCACCCCCTTTTCTGAACCAGCTTGATGCTGGCATCAGCAGTCATGGTTCTGCATGCGGTATTATCACATTTCAGTAATGCGATAATACAAATGACTGTACATTAGCATAACGTGCTAAATATTCAGTAATCTAATTTACGCACATTCTGCATCTTTTCCAAGCCTTCTCAATGAATGCACGAATGTCTAGACTTAAAAGGAGAGGGAGTTAAGGAGGTGGATCTGGTGAATGCATATAAGCAGTAAATGAAGTGCTACTTATAAATTAGAGAGGGTCGAGCCAAACAGTTTATGGGGCATCCAAGCCAGAGCAGAGCCTGTGTTCTTCCTTGGCTCTAAGAGCCTAAACATGAGCCGAGCCCCCAAAAATCTTTTGACAATATATGCCATCTATAAGTAATAATGTCCTAAAAAAACCTTTATGCCTTTTTACTTCTATTTTCACTCTCAAACACACTTTCTCTTTTTTGCACTTCATCTCTTTTTCCCTCATTTTCTCTTCCCTCATCTACACATTCTCCCTCTCTGACTTGGCCGCTTCAAATCCCTTGTTTTCACTTTCTCTTTCCTTCCAGCTCCTCTTATCTTGGACTCTCTTTCTCTTCTATCCCCTCCTGGAGTCATGCAATGCTATTTTCTTCCTTATCTGTCAACTCTCTATATTCAGTGTTCCTTCCCTCTTCTTTGCTTCTTTAATCTGTTGTGCTACTTGCTTCTTTCCCCTTCTTATATTACTTTTATCCTCCAGGTTCATCTTCTTGTTCGTGTTTTTCCTTCCATCTGAGAAAATAGGACCATCTCACTTTAGCAAAATGCTTGCTTGCTGGAGGGGTGCCACTTGGTGCAGCAGCAGAAGAGCTGACCAATGCCTCTGGCTTTTTAGGTCGAGCCTACCCAGCGCACATGCGCTGCTCTGCAAGCCATGCTGTGTTCACTTCTAAGGGCTTTGCCCATGGCCTCGCTACCCATTGGTTTAAATGTGTGTCTCCCCCCCAATGATTTTTTGTGGGTATATTGGGAAGGCAGAGAGCACCCTAGACACGAGGGATTCTTTTTTATAGATCAGAGATGGGGGCTGCTCAGAATGATCAAGCAAATGCTCCAACCCTCCCCCCCCCCCCCAAGAAATTGCCAAAGTCTTTCTGCCCCTGAGGAGGTAGATGGGGGCCTGATCTGGCCAACCAGGCTGGGGTGGGGGTAGAAAGCCCACAAGGGACCAGAAATTAGGTTTTTGTTTTTTTTATACGTAGGGGTGGGGGCTGACCAGAATGGGCATGCCAATGCCCTATCCCCCCCAAAATTGCCACAATCCTTCTTCCCCCGCAGGAGGCAGATAGGGGCAAAAGCCACTTATTTGCCCTCCCCCCGGGGTCAGAAAGGCCACTAGGCACCAATGATTCTTTTTTTCAAAGTTCTGGGGTAGAGGTTGTCCAGAATGGACATGCCAATGCCCCCACTTCCTCCAAAATGCCACAGTCTTTCTGGAGCCAGGTGGGGCAAAAAACTCTGATCTGCCCTTTGGAGGGCAGAAAGCCCACTAGGCACCAGGTTTTTTTTTCTACATAGGGATGGGGGCTGCCCAGAATAGGCATGCCAATGCTTCCACTTTAAACAAATTACCACAGTCTTTCTGCCCCCAGAGGCAGATAAGGCAATAGCCCCTTATCTGCCCCCTGGGGGGCAGAAAGCCCACAAGGTACCAAGGATACTTTTTTTCAAAGTTCAGGGGTGGGGGTTGCCCAGAATGAGAATGCCAATACTCCCGCCCCCCCAAAAAAATAGCAACAGTCGTAATGCCTTTCCCCAGGAGGCAGATAAGGGCAACAGCCCCAGATCTGCCCCCCCCCCCCCCCCGGGTCAAAGAGCCGACTAGATGCCAGGGTATGCTGTTTTATTATACATAGGGGTGGGTGCTAATGCCATCACCTCCCAAAAATATGGCCACAGTACTGGGGGCCCCCTTGGGGACATATTCGGGCAATACCCCTGATCTGACCTCCCCAGAGCGGCAGAAAGTCCACAAGGCATGGATCTATTTCTTGCAATGGGCCTAGCTGTGAATCTTGGGCCCTAGCACAGACAACACCTAGGGAAACCTAGCAAACCTGTAAAAAAATTTTAAACTAGACACCCAGGGAATCCAGGGTGGGGTGACTTGTGAACCTCTCACCAGGTTCTGTTACCCAGAATCTCTTGAAACATTTAAAAAAAACATATTTTTCTCATATTTCTGTGATGGAAAGTTCTGGAATCTCTGGGGAGCCTCAAACTTCCACCCACCCAGCATTTCCTCAAGTCTCCTGATAAAAATGGTACCTCACTTGCGTGGGTAGGCCTAGTGCCTGCAACAGGAAATGTCCCAAAACGCAACATTGACACATCAACACATCACTTTTTTCCGATGAAAACTGACACTTTTCTCACAATGTGCCAATTTGTGTTTTTTGGACCCTAGCTCAGCCTGCACTTTGGCAAACCTAGGAAACCTGTACCATTTTGCAAACTAGACATCTAGGGAAAGCCAGGATGGGGTGACTTGTGTAGCTCTTACCAGGTTCTGTTACCCTGAATCCCTTTCAAACCTCAAACTTTGTAAAAAAGAAAACACTTTTTCCTCACATTTCTGTGATGGAAAGTTTAAGAATCTGTGGAGAGCCACATACTACCACCAACCCAGCATTCCCCAAAATTTCCCAATAGAAATGGCACCTCACTTGTGTGGTGAGGCCTAAAGCCCGCAACAGGAAATGGCCCAAAACATACTGTGGAGACTTCAAAATTGTCAATAAAAAAGACTTGGTTTGATAAGGAAGTCACCTGCGTTTTTGATCCCGGGCTCGCTGGGCATCTAGGGAAACCTACCAAACCCTGACATTACTGGAAAATAGACTAACCCTGGGCGTAGTGTGCGGAGTGGGGCTACGCGGAGCTACGCGAAGTGGGCACAAAACTACGTCCACCCGCGCACTCCGCGTAGGGGCTCCCTCTCGCCGTCCCGCGATTCGCGCCGCCACCGATCTCAGATCGTGAGAAATGCGCATGCGCGGCCGCCCGCGCATGCACATTAGTATCCGAAATGGCGGCGTGAATCCAGGGACAGCGAGAGGGAGCCCCGGGGACGCGGCGGACAAGGTAAGTGTTTTTAAAAGCTTTCTATCCTTTTATTTAAGTATTTAGGGAGGGCGGGAGGGAGGCGTGTGGCGGGCGGCTACGCACCGTCTGCGGAGCGCGCGTAGTGCCGCCTGGCTACGCCCGCTACGCAAAATGCGTAGGAGACGGCACTAAGCGCACTCCGTGCACGGAGCGTAGCTGGCCGCCCACCCTTAAAATAGACACCCAGGAGACTCCAAGGAGGTGTGACTTGCGTGGATCCCCCAATGTTTTCCTACCCAGAATCATCTGCAAACCTCAAATGTTGCTAAAAAATCAAATTTTCTCACGTTTCTGTGTGGGAAATATATAGGATCACCAGGCTAACACAAATTTCTTATCACCCAGTGTTCCCCCAGGTCTCTTGATAAAAATGCTACCTTAGTTGTGTGGGTGGGCCAAGTATCCGCGGCATGGAAGGGTCCAAAACCTATTGTGGAGACATAAAAATTATTTATCATAAAATGACCTCACTTTCAAGGGGGGCACCTGCGTTTTTGGTACCGGGCTCGGTGGCCATCTAGTAAAACCTACCAAACCCACACATTTATGAAAACTAGACACCCAGGAGAGTTCAGGGAAGGGAGACTTGCATGGATCCCCCAACATTTCCTACCCAGAATCCCCTGCAAACTTTAAATGTAGTTGAAAAAACCCACATTTTCTCACATTTCTGTGTGGGAAAGTTGTGGGATCACCAGGCTTACACAAAGTTCCTACTACCCAGTGTTCCCCCAGGTCTCCCAATAAAAAAATGGTACCTGACTTTTGTGGGTGGGCCAAATACCCGGGGCAGGGAAGGGCCCAATACGTATTGTGGAAACATCAAAATTATTACCTGGTTTTGCAAGGAAGGCACCTGCTATTTTGGTCCTGGGCTCAGCGGCCATCTAGGGAAACCTACCAAACCCATACATTTCTGAAAAACCAGAAACCATGGGGAGTCCAGGATGGTGTGACTTGCATGGATCCCTCAACGTTTTCCTACCCAGAATCCCCTTCAAATCAAATTTTTCTCACATTTCTGTGTGGGAAGGTTGTGGGATCACTTGGCTGACACACATTTTGTATCACTCAGCATCCTTGCAGTCTCTCAATATAAATGGTACCTCACTTGTGTTTGTGGGCCAAGTACCCAGGGAAGGGACTAAAACATTTCTGGAGACATCAAAATCATCGATCACAAAATGACATGATTTTGCAAGGGGTCATGTGTGTTTTTGGTCCCAGGCTCGGGGGCCATCTAGGGAAACCTACAAAACCCATACATTTCTAAAAACTAGACACCCTGGAGGAGAGTCCAGGGAAGTGTGAATTGCATGGATCCCTCAATGGTTCCCTACCCAGAATCCCATGCAAACCTCAAATGTAGCTGACAAAAATCAAATTTTCCTTACATTTCTGTCTGGGACCACTGCACCGGCACAAATATCCTATCACTCAGTGTTCCACTCAGTCTTCCGAGTAAAATGATACCTCACTTATGTGGGTGGGCCAAGGGCCTGCGACTAGGAAGGGCCAAAAACATAGGGATTGAGGGGCTAGCACAGCATACTCTAAGCACTATATTTAAAAAAAATACTTTTTATTTTGATTCTGAATCAGACACCCACACAAGTGAGGTATCATTTTTATAGAGATACCAAGGGGAATGCTGGTGGTAGGACATTTGTGCTGGCATGGTGGTCCCACATAGAAATGTAAGAAAACTTGTTTTTTAGCTACATTTGAGGTTTGCAGGGGATCCATACATGCCATACATCCCTGGACTACCCTGGGTGTCTAGCTTTCAGAAATGTGTGGGTTTGGTAGGTTTCCTCAGATAGCCGCCAAAACTGGGACCAAAAAAGCATGTGACCACCTTGAAAAACAAGGTCATTTTGTGATAGATAATTTTGATGTCTCCACAATATGTCTTAGGCCCTTGCTTATCATGGGAACTTGGCCCACTCACACAAGTGAGGTACCATTTTTATTGAGAGACCGGGCGGAATGCTCGGTGGAATAAATTTGTCAGCTCAGTGATCCCACAACTTTCTCACACAGAAATGTGAGAAAATGTTGAATGTTTCAGGTAAATTTGAGGTTTGCAGGGGATTCTGGATAGGAAAACGTTGGGGGACCCATAGGTGTCGCAGAGCTAGGGTCCAAAATCCACAGCTAGGCACACTGCAGAAAAAGTGTCAGTTTTCAGTGGGAAAATGTGTTGTGTCCACGTTGCATTTTTGTTCGTTTCCTGCCGCAGGCACC
Source organism: Lissotriton vulgaris (assembly GCF_964263255.1). Taxonomy (NCBI): domain Eukaryota; kingdom Metazoa; phylum Chordata; class Amphibia; order Caudata; family Salamandridae; genus Lissotriton; species Lissotriton vulgaris. The sequence continues at coordinate 1,712,081,787 of NC_141695.1, read as the reverse complement.
AGGCCTGCCCACACAAGTGAGGTATCCAGGAATGCTGGTTGGGTGGAAGTTTGTGGATCCATGCAGATTCCAGAACTTTCTACCACAAAAATGTGAGGAAAATGACGGACATTGCTCTCTGGGAGCGGCCCATTCAGGGCGGGTCTTTTGTGTATTAGTTAAAGCCCACAGCACGCACACTTTCACAGCCTCCGAGGAAGAAGGTTTATGACTTTGAAACGCATCAGGCACCATAGACGCTCTGAAATGCTAAATGCATTCTGTACCTGCCTTCCACTCGTACCATTAAAGGTGTGATACCTATGAATGGCATTTCGAGTGATTCCTATATGAGGGCAACCTTGGAGCTTGGAAAATATATATTATTTTTTTTACAAAGTTTGAGGTTTGCAAGGATTCTGGATAACAGAACCTGGTGAGAGGCACACAAATCACCCCATCCTGGATTCCCCTGAATGTCTAGTTTTCATGATTGAATAGGTTTGCTAGGTTTCCTTAGGTGCAGGCAGAGCTAGGGTCCAAAATCCCCAGATAGGCACCTTGCAAAAAAAGGGTGCATTTTCTGTTGAAATATGTGATGTGTCCACCTTGCGTTTTGGGCCATTTTCTATTGCAGGTACTAGGTCTACCCACACAAAGCGAGGTACCATTTTTATCAGGAGACTCTCAGGAATGCTGGGTGTGTGGTAGTTTCTCATTCATGCAGATTCCAGAACTTTCCATCAAAGGAATATGGTAGAAAATTAGTTTTTTACAAACTTTGAGGTTTGCAAGGGATTCTGGCTAACAGAACCTGAAGAAAGCCATACAATTCACCCCATACTGGATTTTACCTGGTGTCTAGTTTAAAAAAATGTACAGGTTTGCTATATTTCTCTAGGTGCCGGCTGAGCAAGAGCCCAAAATCCACAGCTAGGGACATTGCGAAAAAAGGATCAGTTTTGAGTGGAAAAATGTGATTTGTTCGCGTTGTGTTTTGGGACGTTTCCTGTCACAAACATTAGGCCTACCCACTCAACTGAGGCACCATTTTTATCAGGAGACTTCAGGGAATGTGGGATTGGTGGAAGTATGTGGCTCCCCACAGATTCCAGAACGTTCCTTCACAGAAATGCAGGAAAAATGTGTTTTTTGACAAAGTTTCAGGTTTGCAAGGAATTCCGGGTATCAGAACCTAGAGAGAGCACCCAAGTCACCCCATCTTGTATTTCCCTGGGTGTCTAGTTTTTAAAAATGTATGCGTTTGCAAGGTTTCCCTAGGTGCCGGCTGAGCTAGGGACCAAATTCGCAGCTAGGCACATTTAAAAAAAAAAAACAGGGCACTGAAAAATGTGATATGTCCACGTTGCATTTTGGGCCATTTCGTGTCGCAGGCACTAGGCCTAACCACACAAGTGGGGCACCATTTTTATGGAGACTTAAGGGAGTACAGAATAATAGAACAAGTGTTATAACCAATTGACATTCTTTGCTGCATTTCTGCCTACCAAATGTAAGACAATGTGTAAAAAATAAATCATTTAGAAAAATGTCTTCTAATTCACATGCTTTTATGGGTACCCACAATTTCTGTGATGTGCAAATAAACACTAGTTCTAAACTCTACATTTCGTTCCATTTCAGAAATATGTAGGTTTCCTATGTATCTATTTTTCACTCTTTATATTTTACCAAATGAATTGCCATATACCCAGTAGACAATAAAAAACTATTGCAAGACACAGCTCAGTTATTGGCTCTGGGTACCTAGGATTCTTGGTGAACCTACAAGTCATATATATCCCTGCAAGCAGAACGTTCAAGCAGATATATTGGTATATTGCCTAAAACAATCTGCCATACTTAAAAGAAGCTACAGGTGAAAACGTTGGTAAAAAAATACCTGTATTTTTTTACTCAATTTCAATATTTTTTATTTCAATATTTAGTTTCTATAGAAAAACCTTGAAGTATCTACACAAATGACCCCTAGCTGAATTTAGAATTTTGTCTAATTTTGGAAATGTATAGTTCTCTGGTATCCATTATTGCTTTCACACCCATTACTACCACTAACTGGAAGGAGGTTGAAAGAACAAAAAATAGGCTATGTCCCAGTAAAATGCCAAACTCTGTAGAAAATTTTGGTTTTCTGTCAAACGTCTGCCAGTTCCAAAAATCTGGGAATATGGTGATTTTAGCAACAGAACCCCTTTGTTGATACCTTTTGCAGGGAAAAAACCTTCTGCAGCACTTTTTTCCATTCTTCCCCCCCCAAAAAAACAAAATTAATTAGCTGTATTTTGGCCAATTTCTTAGTCTCCTCCGGGAAATCCACAAACCCTGGGTACCTTTGGAATCGACGAAATGTTGGAAGAAAAGAACGCAAATTTGGCATGGATACTTTACGTGGACAAAATGTTACAGGGGCCGAAGCACGAAGCACCCCAAATATCCAACTAAAGGCTTAGTACAGGGGGAGGCCTAGCAGCGAAGGGGTTAAACAACACTGCCGCCCACCTTTCTTTTCTATTTATTTTTCTTTTATGCCATTCACGGAATGCCCTGCTTTAGCTCTAATTTACAAACAACAAGGGCAACCCTAGAACAAGAACCTGGGGCAGTATGAACCGTGTACCAAACAGTGGGTCATGAGCTAAAGTAACAAATTATAAAACAATTAGTGTAAAAAAGAAAGAAATTGGGCAAAGCAAGGAAAAACTGTGCTGGCTTAATTTTGCAATGACCATGTACATAAATATTCTCAAAAAGTATTTAATATAAATTCAATATAACACATTAGAAAAATAGGGGCGTTCAAACAGTTCCACAAACAATGATACAAGGAGAAACATTAACAAGTGTAAACTGAACAAAGAGTGGCAGAGAAAAAACATAAAACAACATTTAACAAACTACACAAATAACAATTGTGTCCTCTCTTCACCCATTTACGGCGTCGTAAAATGCACCGCAGTGCAGAGGTTTCCGCGCGCAGGCGGGGCCGTGTCAGCCAACAGACATGCACATCACTACGAAGGTAGTGCTCGCAACGTCCGTTGGCCGGCACACGCACGCAACGGGTTAATTAGGCCGCGTTTTTATGCGTCAATGGCATTTCGACCCTCGAATACTTTAGGGGACATCTTCAGGACAAAGAAATTTCAAATATACAAGCATCCACTTTCTTTTCTCTAAGGATGTCGGTAGTATACATTGAAGGCGAAGCACCAATCTTCGTGTGTCAGGCCAAAAATGCCAACATTTTAAATGAGATCCTAAAACTGTCGGTAAGCCAAAACGTCCAACCACATTACTTAAAGAAACTGGGCTGACTTGGCCGACAAATTCAGTAGGAAGATCAGTCAAACTGCAGAATCACAGTTGTGGTTAATAATAGCATTATTCCTGATCAGAGCTCCTTTATGTACCGCGTCCCATCAGCGTTTCACGTCCCCGAAATGCTTTAGCTTTAAACATGTGAAGTTAAAGCTCAGCTTGCCACAAATGCAACAAAAGTAAATAAATAGAAAACAAAGGCTGGCAGCCAGCTGCACATTATATGCTGCTTGGGCAAATATTTTTAAAGGCCCAACGGCGAGACCAATTGCATTGCAAATGCTTGTTTTTATTCTGATTACCCCCACTATCAACAAGTAAAAGCCCACCGGCCCCATGGACACCTTGGTGTAGCAGAAGAGAGGCTGGTAAGTGCTGCATGGCTTTTTACATTTAAATAATGTGTAATCAAATGCAAGTGACCCAGCCCTCTTCTGCGACACCCAGGGCTCTTCGGCACTCACATAACAACTTACAAGAGTTTTAACGATTTTTACCATTGAATAAAGACAGAAACAAATCTTTCCTTTCGGTGTTTATTTTTCAAAGCAGAAAATGTGCCTTTTTCCACGACTCGCCATGCTGGCTTTCAAGATTTCCAGGCCAACAAGCAAATTGACAACATCATGAATTTATTATTATACTACACCAAGCTTTCAGTGTTCAAACTCCACAGGCATCAAACAACAAGCAAGAATGTATCATTTAAGTAAATATCGATAAATACTTAAAAACAATATATGGGTACATATGGACGATAATGTTTAAAAATATATACATGTATAGCATAAAACCAGAGCCCTAAATTTTAAATGTGGTTCAACATGCTTTCAGGAACTGCATTTTCTGGGTCTCAAGATTAACTCTGGATAAAGGATGTAGCCTAACAGACCTTGAAGCTGGGGAATCAGGTTCGAGTCTCCGCAACAACGCTCAACATCCTCTGATTCTGGGCAAATCACTTAATCTCACCGTGCCTGACAAAAATATTAATTTGTCCTCATGTAAAGCGCTCTGATATCCGATGTCTCGGGTCTAGTTCGCGATAAATAAAACTCCAAAAAAAAAAAAAAAGCAACTCTCCCTGAGAGCTTTGGCTCTAGAAATACAGTGAAGGTCAAAACGAAATCTGGCAGGAATAGAGTATTACTGCCTGGTACAATAAACATATTCACCCATAGGACTTCATTGATTATTCCCCCTTATCCTTGAAAGTTATGGATTATGCCTCTAAATTAACATTTTTTTCATGCGTCTGACAAATGGCTGTTTTTGAGAGGTTCCTATTTTTTCCTATCAAGGTGATTTTTTGATTGCAGAAAGTGAGGACATCCTTCTGTGTTTAGCTGGCTCTTCCGATAGCTTGTGCTGTCTTGGAGACCACTTATATTGACTGCAGTAAAAACTTCTATAGAGAGTGGGCTTTGAGTCGCTCCACTTCAGCAGTTGGCTTTCCTGTTTTTCATTGTTTGGCATTGCTTTTAGGGGCTGTCCTCAAACACATTGGATGTCACTGAAGCTTTCACTGCTCCTCTACTTTTCCCATTTAGTTTCATCGACAAACTTAAAGAAGTAGTCCGATACACCCATCTGGCTCGCACCCAATCACCGCTCCTCCTTAAGGCCCTCGTGTCCGCCTGCCCTCCTACATCCCTCACTTCCAATCCTCCTCACTCCTCCGGTAACTTGCTCTCTAGTCTTCTTTCTAGCCATTACCGGTCTCCTTCCCTCATTCCTGGTTAAACCTTGTGTGCTTCAACAACAACGAATGCGTCTTAACAACACATTCCATTACCATGCAATTTTGTCATAAAGACATGATTGGTAAAAATATATGCGTGGTAAAGATCACCCTAAAAACTACCCCAACCCCATCCTCCCCGCCCTGAGCCCAAAACTGTCCCAGCCCCCAAAGGAGTCCCTTCTCCCCTGAGCCTTAAATCTTGTCACACAGGTCCTAAACATTATCCAGACACCAGGCCCCTACCCTGAGCCCTAAATCTCGGCCCACAGCCCTATAAACTACCCCGATCTAAGCACCCCCTCCCTGGGCCCTAAGAACTTACCCCCACCCCTGAAACATACTCTGCTCCCACTGCCCTGAGCCCTAAAACCCGGACCCCAGCTCTAAAAACTACCCAACCCCCCTCCACCCCCCCAAGTCCTAATACCAGCTCCAGGCCTAAAAACTACCCCACCCCCTAAAACTTAGCGACAGCCCCAAAAACGACCCCTTCAAAATTCAGCCCCAGCCCTAAAAACAAACCCACAACTACAAAAACCCGTCCCCAGCCCCACTTACTTGTACGCATGTAGAGCTTCCTGTTCCGGCGCTTCCTTTTCCTCTCCCCTCCCTTCCAGACACTAGACCGTGCGCTGCCTTAACCAGGCAGATGCTTGTTTAAGGCATATGCGTGGTGAGGGCAAGCGTGGTTCCACTTGCGGGGAAACAGCATGCGTGGCTCAGCCACTGTTGTTATGTTATGTTAATTAAATTTATATCTAGGCGCAACAGCTACCCAAAAGGGTTTTCCGGCGCCCGGCGGAAGTGACAAAAGATAGGGGAGTAGCACTTACCGAATAAAAAGCCAGGTTTTAAGAGACTCACGTAAAAGTGGAACAGTCATCTGAGTGCAAAGTGACAGCGGAAGAGAATTTCACAGAACAGGGCCCAAATAGGAAGAAAGAACAGACACCCATGCGGGAAACTCTGATCTTTGGCACTTGAAATGTAACCTGAGTAGCGGATCTGAGAGTACGAGAAGGCAGACAGAGATGGTCAAAATTTTGCACATACATGGGAGCCATGCCGTGCTTAATTCTGAACATATAGTTCAGAGCTTTAAACTCTTAACCAATGGAGGTCTCTCAAGGAGGTTGATATAAAAGCTTTTCTGGGAGTTCGGCAAAGCAGTCTGGCCGCGGAGTTGTGTACTCTCTGTAGTTTTCGTATGACATCTTTATTAGCTCCAAGATAGAGGATGTTGAAGTAGTCCAGCCTAGATGTAACAAGAGCCTGGACTACCGTTCTCTGAGTACGGCTAGGAAGCATCCACACAATTTTTGTCAGCCACTTTAGAATGGTGAAACATGTTGCAGCAACCTTCGTAACTTGCTGATGCATAGATAGTGAGTCATCAATAATAAAGCCAAGGTTGCAAACATGATGGGAAGGCTGCGGTACTGCACCCATTTCTGTGGGCCAATCTTGTGGGCCCCAGAGCTCTTTGTCTTTTCCTAGTACCAAGACCTCCATTTTTTCACCATTCAGCTTGAGAAAATTGGCATGTATCCAAGATGCCACTTTACACAGCCCAGTACAAAAGGGGGTGGTGATGGACGGAGCATCTGAATCAATCAAACACTCACACCCAGTCAAAAGATCTGGGTCCAATCCATCACCGTTCTTCAGCCCACTCGGCCACCCCGATCCAGACATGGCCACATGCAAATCAGTCTGACCCTGTCCTGTGCCTCATGGGAACAGTCCAGCCCGAACTGCCAAGCCATGTCTTCTCTGGACCGGAAACAAGCCTCCGAGGATCGGTTTCTGGCATTCCAGCCGTCTTCAGCCCGGCTTGCTTGAATCCAGTGACAAAGTGAGCAAGGGACTCACGTCTGAGCATACCCTGCCACACCTATGGCGGCCAAAAGCGGTACAAAAGGGGGTGGTGTTGGACGGTGATGGATTAAACCCAGATCTTTTGACTGGGTGTGAGTGCTTGATTGATTCAGATGCTCCGTCCAGATGCTCCGTCCATCACCACCCCCTTAAACCCAGATCTTTTGACTGGGTGTGAGTGCTTGATTGATTCAGATGCTCCGTCCAGATGCTCCGTCCATCACCACCCCCTTAAACCCAGATCTTTTGACTGGGTGTGAGTGCTTGATTGATTCAGATGCTCCGTCCAGATGCTCCGTCCATCACCACCCCCTTAAACCCAGATCTTTTGACTGGGTGTGAGTGTTTGATTGATTCAGATGCTCCGTCCATCACCACCCCCTTTTGTACCACTTTACACAGCCCAGCCTGGAGAGCAGACAGCTCTGAATTTTTCTCCACAGAAAGTGAGCAAATAATCTGAATGTCATCAGAATATGAAAATAACGTCACCCCAGCTCCTTCCACGATCGTTACCAGGAGTCTAACATAAATGTTAAACAACAAAGGACTAAGAATGGACCCCTGGGGGACTCCATACGAGGATGAGTGAGTCTTGGAGTTGGCTGCAGAGGAAAAGACCTGAAACATAAGGTCAGTAAGGAAAGAGGTTAACCAATTAAGTGCAGAGCTAGTACCCCAATGGATTGTGAGGCATTTATCAACACGATAAGGCTGTTTCCCCTCATTCCTCGTTGTCTCCGCCTTCTTCACTCTCTGTGCTTGCTTTCTTCCATTATCTCTTCCTGCCATGGCTTCCTCTTACCACCCTGTCATTGCTCCCCACCATTGCTCTTCACTCCATACTCACATGTTCTCTATCGTAACTCTTGCTTCATTTGCTTTCATCCTCACTGTCTTGCTTTCCCGCTCTGCAACATCCCACTAGTGTCTGTCAGACATAATCGACTTCGCCTTACTGCGCCTAAACTGCTTTATCTCTCTGCTTCCTCTGAGATCTTGCTTACTTTCTGGTCCCAAACTGGAAGTGGCAGGTCTAGTCATCACAGATGCATTTTGCACACATACTTTGTACAAAATTGCTAAAGATCTACTCTACATGTAAAGTAGAGGTACTATCCACTTACGATTGAGTGGTAATACCTACCAATAACAGGGTCACTCTGAGCCATTAGAAGGACTATAGCCATCACAACACAGCATTGGTCCAACTATTTAGGAGCCAGAAAGTAAAACAATCTCATTAGACATCCAAAAGTGCATATACAAATGTATATACTGAGTTTTTTCCTACTGTTTGTTTCTAATTTCAACAAAAGGAGACATTCAGAGCCGTCTTTTCTGTTTGTGATTCTCTGTTTCCTGAATTAAGGGCACAATGTTAGGCCCCTTGGGGATCCACTCGGAAAGGGTAAGGTACAGCAGTTTCTTACAGGAAGGACTTGTGTCTGACTCAAGTGACCTCCAGAGAAAGGACTTGTATCTGAAACGAGGAACCTCAAGTAAGTGCCTGTGATATTGAAGGTTCCATCAAGAAAGTGCCAATTGCAGCTTTTCAAAACTCAGAGGGTATGCTAATTCCTGATTTTGTCGAGTATTTATGTCTATGACACCTTTATTTAAATCTTCTATCTTTGGCAGATGCAGAATACTAAAATGGCAATTATTGGGGTTGGATGTGCAATATGTACAAGCATTGCCAAACCCAATAGATCTGACTCGCATTTTCAGTTACAAGCCAGAAAAAAATGTCTTTGGCAAAGCTTGTTTTGGAAAACCAGGGCCTACTAACTCTGACAGTGCCTGGTAATTTATTGTTTTAAATACAACAAAATAATACATACATTTTTAAAACAGGGCCGGGGTGGCAACATTTGCCACAGTAGCATAGATGACTTTAAAGCCCCTATATTTTCCAGACTCAAGAAATTCGATCTTAGCCACATAGGTGGAAGTTTCATATTTTCTTCTAGTTTTTCAAGCACTGTATGATGCATCTGCCACGTGGTTCAGAGGCACAAGTAGATGCCCATTGCCTCAGTGGGCACCTGAGAACTGACTGTCCGAGACAGCACGGGCTCCAGTGGTCACATGGTCCAGGCTGGTTCCCCATTTGCCTAGCACTCTCCTATTTCAGCCTGTGGTGTGCATCTATTTTCATATGCATCTTAGCTCCCCGGACTGTGCTGAACAAGAAGGCAGTATAACAGTATACTTTGTTCTCTGGGACCACCTCCTCAATAGGCCCAGGCTACCTGGCCAAATGTGTGGATTTTGGGTGGTCCCCTCACCTTTAAAGGGGCTTCTTATAGAAAATGATGCAATGGTACTCCTGGGTGGTAAAAGAATCCCACTCTGGAATGGTAATTATGGTGGGTGCCCCCAAGCCTCACCTGCTGCATGAGTGTCAACAATGTTTTAGCCCTCGAGGGTCAATTGCGATGAAATTGGTGGTGTTTGCATACTGGCGGTGCACTTCGGCCAAACTGGATGCTACGTGAAGCCTCCTAGTCCCAATAAGTTAGTTAGTTATGCTGACAGGTTCTTCTCTTATCTTCGTATTGTATTCCCCCTACAACTACAGCAGCAGCAGGCTGTCAATGCCATGACCTGCCCTCCTTTTCGGCCTTTGAGAGTATACTGACCTGGGGCCTCATGAATAAGTGAACTACCCAAGGCCAGCAGCTACCTGCATGTATCTTTATCTCGCAGGAGCCTGAACTTCCCCCTCTGAGGACACCCACAATTAGGTACAATCCCCAAAAGTCCACAAACACCTCCTTCTTTCAGAGTCCCCAGAAACAACCTTCTAGTGGCCTCAATTTATAGTTGGGGACCTAGTGCCTTTAGTCACCGTCCAGTTCTGGACAGGGTTCATCCACCATAAAGGTCTTCCTTCTTCTCTAGTTACTCCTGTTCTTTTCAAAGGTTATTCCTTGTTCAGTGTTACAAAAGGGAGGTTGAGATTTCTAGAAGGTGGGGTCCCTGCCCAATCAGGACATGCCACATCACCCTTCCATTAATAAATAACTCTTCTAGGAAGCAGCACTCCGAATGGACAACCACCTGCACCACAATCTGAGAAGAATAAGGATGGCGGGCTGAAGGACCATTGAGACAGATCAGTCTCCCTGAACCAAATCCGGCCCAACCAAATCTGGCTATTTCCTTCCATCCTTTAATGCAGGGGTCTCCAAACCGGTCCTGGAGGGCCGGATCCATGCCAGATTTTTAAAATTACTACATGTATCTCAATGGGGATATCCAAAAAATCTAGCATGGATCCGGCCCTCCAGGACCGGTTTGGAGACCCCTGCTTTAATGGAACGCTTGAGGACTGGTGCCCGGGGTCTGTCTGATCTCCCTTTGTCCCATGCGGGAATAGCTTGTTAGGGCATTAAAGCTAATTAAATTATGTAGAGTCCACTCCTCTCATTCTTCCTGAACTCCCTTAATAGCTTTATTTTTAAAGAGAAGCTTTGAACTACCAACTTGCCAGTAATTAACTAGATTAGCTGAAAACATGAATTCTATCAAGGAGGTTAGCGGAATTGCCTCTACTCTTGACTCTATTCATCACTAATTGTCACTCAACTCCATGCCACATAAGGTCACACTACTCCACTCAACATCACTCAACACCTTGCCTCTCCACATAACACAAAGCCACTCCACCCCACTCCATGCCTCATAGTGCAAATACACTGCACACCTCAAAATACCACTCCACTCCATGCCACACAATTCCAGCCACACCACACAACTCAACTCCACACTACACAATTCTAATCCACTCCATGCTGGACAATTCCACTTCACTCCATGCCACACAGTTCCACACCACTACACAACACATAATTACACTCCACACAATTCCACTCTGCATCAAACAATTCCATGTCACAATTGTGCTCTACTCCACTCCATGCAACACAGCTTTACTCCAATCCACTCCATAAAATTCCACTCAGCACCACACCATTCCAGTCCACTTCACTTCAAGTCACACAATTCCACTCCATTACTCTCAACTTCACTTCACTTCATTCTACTCCACTCCACTCCCCTCCACTCCCCTCCACTCCTCTCCACTCCACTCCACCTCACACCACTCAATTCATGCAAAGCCACAAAATTGCACACTATGCCATACAATTCCACACCACCCAGTACCCTGCCAAACAGTTCCATGCCACACAATTTCTCTCCACAAAATTATACACCACACAATTCCACTCTACACCACATATTTGAGTTCCACTCCTCTCCATCCGCTCCACTCCACTCCACTCCCTGACACTTAGTCATATGGTAAACTTGACATAGTAGAGTCTCTAAGTCATTTTGCAGAGCATCTCAAAGCATTGTGAGCTGGGAAAGATGCCAGCGCTCAGCAACAAACCCAGCCTGGCTAGACATGAAAACACCTTTTGCTCTGTTACCAAGCATCATTAAAATCACATTTGTTTGGAGGTTAGAGAAGCCTGCTGCTAAGTAAACACTGGCTACAGTTCTTCAAACAAATGCATTGGAAAGCTACACATAGTCAACAACAGCAGCAACATTCAATTTAAGTGATTGCTGGCTAATTGCATAAACACAACATTTGATCCCTGTCCCAAGAGCACTGCTGAAAGGGATGTACACTTCAATGGAAAATGTACTGCTGAGAAAGTCAAAGCAAACACTAGCACATTTCATTTGACTTGATTTTCAAAGAAGGCACCTTGTTTATTTTTAACAAAGGGCCCTGATCTATGCCAATCTGGAAATCAAAAGCCACCCCGTGGGCCTTATTTTTGCATTAGCTACCTTACATAAAACGAACTGACCAAAAGCACATGAATCCCATCTGCAGAGGTGCTTTTGCACGTGGATATTTTGCAAAGTAAATTATTAAAATGGCCAATGACTCTGGATCTGGCGGTGGATGATCGCATAGAGAGCGGTCACTATCTCCTCTCTCTCAGACCATCTCAAGATCATTGAGGCAGTACCCCAAAACTATAACCCAACCTATGACCCCCTAGAGTCTAACAACCGTAGGACCTTAACCCCTTCAGCGCTGCGGGAATTCCGCTCCGGTGCTGAAGGTTCTAAAGAACAAATGGAACCATGACGGAACGGTTCCGTCATAAGCACAGGCCAACCGACGCTCATGACGGAACCGCTCCGTCATGAGCAAGGAAGGGGTTAAAATGGCCCGGCGTTATGGGAAATGCTTGTATCACCAAGAAAATCTATGAGCTCTATGTAAAGCACATGTCACCGCTAGTTGATGTTAATATTAGGAGCACCTCTCTAACAGAAGTGCATAAAAAATTGATACCGGAGCTTAGCGAGATACTCTCTAAAGTAACTAAACGGGCACAGTCTGGCCAAAGCATCCTGCTGAAGGATGGCCTTTGGTATGACAAAGCTTGCCGCCAGGCTAAAGCGGAACTAATAAGAGCTGTAAAAGAGAAACATATAGCCACTGTTAGAGAATAAAGGAAGCTATACAAAAAAAACACGACACTAGCAAAAAAGGGGTGGGATGAAAAAGTCGGGTCTGATTTATTGCAAGCATGTAAGCTAAAAGACCAGTCTTTGTTCTGGGGCCTCATAGCTAGGGGTAAGAAAGAAGGGACACCTTCCAGGGACCTGTTTCTAGAGGAAAATATCTGGGTCAAACACTTCTCCGCACTATATTCATGCGGTGGAAATGAGCAAAGGTGTATAGAAGAAGACATAGGATTAACCTTATGCAGGACACCCTTATCATTTAGTTTGATTGATACCATAATGCAATCAAACCGGGTAAAGCACCAGGTCCAGATAAAATACCTGGGTACCTTTGGAAACATGAGAACCTGCTGTGGGCGCCGTATATTAATCTTCTCACCAATGAGATTGCGAGAGGTGCCCCAATTCCAGAGACTTGGCGGGGCGCAGAAATCGTGACAACTTTTAAAAAGGGAGACAGACTTAACCCAGCGCACTATAGACCTATCAGCTTGATAGATGTCCTTCAAAAGGTTTTTGCTTGTCAAGTCTTAGGCAAGCTAAATAGGTGGATTGAGGACAACTCTATTTTAACAAAATACCAGGCTGATTTTAGAGGTAAAATTAGCACTGTCGACCAAGTTTTTAGATTTTTATGCTTAACATGGAAATACATTATTATAAGGAGTTCTCACCTATACGTAGCTTTTGTGGACCTCAGAGCAGCTTTTGATTTGGTCCCCAGGGGAAAGTTGTGGACATCGTGAAGGGACCAGGGAGTCCCCGGGGAAATTCTTGAACAACTTATCAGGCTACATGAGGGAAATTACACAAGAGTGAGGTGGGGTCCAAATGGAGAATTAACGGAGAGCATACACATAAAGAGAGGCGTCAGTCAAGGATGCGTGCTGGTGCCGACTCTTTTCTCTCTGTATGTAAATGCTATCCCGGACACCCTCTTGGGCTGCAAGCATGACTCTCCTAAGTTGTGTGGCCAAGCCGTACCAGCTCTGCTATTTGCAGACGATACCATTTTAATCTCCCAGACCCCAAAAGGATTACAGAACCTCCTTAATAATTTCCGATCTTATTGTTTGTATAAAAAGCTTGAAATTAATTCGTCCAAAACAAAGTTTATGACGATTATCCCCCATAAGGGTTTTAATAAAGTTTTTACTGTTAATAATGAAAAGATCGAGCATGTGCATAATTTAAAATACTTAGGTATTACACTTGATACAAAAATGAACTGGTAGCCGCAAATTGAAAAGTCTATACTAATTTTAACTTAAAACCTGGCACCTATAATTAGAAGGCATAGGAATAGTTATACTAGAGCCGTATCACCTGCAATTGAGCTGTTTAAATATAAAGCTCAATCAGCCACATTATATGGGGCCTAATTGTGGGGCCATGCAGCAAAAAAAGTCCCAGGCTGCACCCCCTTAATACCTCTTTTTTGGGACCTGAATGTACGCCGCTCCAATGACCATGCCACTCTACGTCCATTGTTATGCTGGATTCGCCTGTGGGCTACGGACGAATTAGTGGACTATAGAGAGGCACTAAAGGAAATTATGGATATAAAGAATACAACTCGGTTGGCATGGCTGATTCACATCGAAAATTGGTTCCTAAAGCTGGGACTACATCACTTTTGGACAGATCCTGATTCCCTAACTCAATCCTGTAAAAAACTGTTACGGACAAGGTACTGGGAACACGTCCATAACCGTTCACTACAAAAGTAAAAAACTGGAGCACTGACCATAAAGTTCTTTGATGTGAAAGCTGAAAGCAAATTTGAATGTTTTATGGATGAAATTTTGCCTACTATGGCAAAATCATTGTATTTAAAGTATCGTTATGGTATTCTACAAATTAAATCTAACACATCAAAATGGGCTTGTAACAAGGGCCCTACTGGGACTGTTTTCCTAGAAACTTGTGAACTGTGTGATATGGACGTAAGGGAGGACGAGGCTCATGTTTTATTTTTATGCCCGGCATACCTTCCAATTAGGAAAAAGTGGATAAAACCCATCTGTCGTCTTCTAGGCGTCCGACATATTAAGGAAGGGGAAAGAGTATTCAAAGGTGACACATCACAGACCATCGTTTTTAGTTTAAATCACTTTTTCCTTGCTGTAGCAATAGTCCGAAAAAGACGAGGTTTAAAAATGTAGTTGTAATAGCTGGACAAGCAAGGATAAGATATTCATTTTTAAAACTAAACTGACTGAATTAAATTAAGTGTAGAGCGGTGAATCTGTTACTGAAGTACTATTAATGCACTTTAGCTTCCAATATGTATTGGACGTAATACCTTATAAATTGTTTCAGATTTTAACATTGTATTGCTTTTATAATGCTATTATCATTAATTAATAATAGCACCTGGTATTCTTTTTAATACTATTTAATATATCTCTATTCTTAAACTTTTAATATTCCTTTCCCTCTCCCATTTATGCTTGCATTTGCACAAACATGTTGGACTGACTCAAATAGTGTTTTTGTAAATTATCAATGTCTGGTAAAATTGTGCGTCCCCTGGGAGATGATTTTGTATTGAGGCCATGGTTCATTTATGCATTTGTTTTCTTACCTATGTACTTGACATTGCCAGACTATGATGGACATTTTAAGATATTGTCTTGTATTATTATGTGATTCTTTTATGGTTTGTTTTTAATCGAAATAAAGATTTGAATTGAATTAAAAACATCTTAGCAAAAACAGCATTCTTTTTCTGGCATACAGACAGCTTTAACTGTCTAGTGTGCAGAAAGATCTTGCTTACTGGCGCATAGCTATCTTCGAAAAAGCTCCATGAATAAAAACAACAAAAATATTGAGAAGAGGCTACGGTTCAACACCTTTAGCTCCTTCAGTCATTACTTGCGGGAAGTGTCGTCCACATTTTGGATCAGCCTACGTGGAAATACAGCCCTCTTCAGCCATTGGTTCTTGGAAATGTCATTTGCATTCTTGATCAGCCTGCACATAAATATATTTAAACAAGCATTTACAATGCAATGGTCTCGGCATTATTAAAGGTAGAGCTATTGGCATTGCTCCTGACTTTTTTTTTAAAATCATAAATAAATGGCATTGCCATTCACATTGCCAATAGCTTAATCATTTGCATATGCGAGACCGATTGCATTAGCACCCACACACAGAGTAAGTAGTAGAGTGAGTAGTTGATAGTGAGTAGGAGAGAGTCATTAGTAAAGAGAGTATTGGAGAGCGAGTAGTAAAAAGTGAAAGAGTGAGTATAATATAGTGAGAGAGTGAGGCACGATATAAGTCCCTTGTAGGTTTATATTAAACACAATCGTTTTCTCAAGCACAGTGCAAGTGCTATACAGGTGAAACCTAAAATGAGTACCAGGCATTAGCAAACAATCACCTGAATGGAAATGTATTGATTTGTTTAATCCTGCAGTTTGGCCCTGACAATTTTGGTGGAAACTGGATACTGTAAAATATTCAAAATATATATGTTCACAAACTGACGCACTTACTGCCCTCAACACTCTGCCCTCTGCCCTCAACACCACTCTGCCCTCAACACCACTCTGCCCTTTGCCCTCAACACTCTGGCCTCACACTCTGCCCTCAACACTCTGCCCTCAACACAACTCTGCCCTCAACACTCTGTCCTCAACACCACTCTGCCCTCAACACCACTCTGCCCTCAACACTCTGCCCTCAACACTCTGCCCTCTGCCCTCAACACTCTGCCCTCAACACTCTGCCGTCTGCCCTCAACACTCTGCCCTCTGCCCTCAACACTCTGCCCTCTGCTCTCAACACTCTGCCCTCAACACTCTGCCCTCTGCCCTCACCACTCTGCCCTCAACACTCTGCCCTCTGCCCTCAACACTCTGCCATCTGCCATCAACACTCTGCCCTCTGCCCTCAACACTCTGCCCTCTGCCCTCTGGCCTCAACACTCTGCCCTCAACACTCTGCCCTTTGCCCTCTGCCCTCTGTCCTCTGCCCTCAACACTCTGCCCTCTGTCCTCTGCCCTCAACACTCTGACCTCTGCCCTCAACACTCTGCCCTCAACACTCTGCACTCAGCCCTCAACACTCTACCCTCTGCCCTCAACACTCTGCCCTCAACACTCTACCCTCAACACCACTCTGTCCTCAACACCACTCTGCCCTCAACACCACTCTGCCCTCAACACCACTCTGCCCTCAACACCACTCTGCCCTCAACACCACTCTGCCCTCTGGCCTACACACTCTGCCCTCAACACTCTGCCCTCAACACTCTGCCCTCTGCCCTCAACACTCTGCCCTCTGCCGTCAACCCTCTGCCCTCTGCTCTCAACAGTCTGCCCTCAACACTCTGCTCTCTGCCCTCAACACTCTGCCCTCAACACTCTGCCCTCTGCCCTCAACACTCTGCCCTCAACACTCTGCCCTCAACACCACTCTGTCCTCAACACCACTCTGCCCTCAACACTCTGCCCTCAACCCCACTCTGCCCTCAACACTCTGCTCTCAACACCACTCTGCTCTCAACACCACTCTGCCCTCAACACCACTTTGCCCTCAACACCACTTGGGCCTCAACACCATTCAGCCCTCAAAACTCTGCCCTCAACACTCTGCCCTCTGCCCTCAACACTTTGCCCTCTGCCCTCAACACTCTGCCCTCTGCCCCCAACACTCTGCCTTCTGCCCTCAATGCTCTGCCCTCTGCCCTCAACACTCTGCCCTTTGCCCTCAGCAATCTGCCCTCAACACTCTGCCCTCTGCCCTCAACACTCTACAGTCAACACTCTGCCCTCTGCCCTCAACACTCTGCCCTCAAAACTCTGCCCTCTGCCCTCAACACTCTGCCCTCAACACTCTGCCCTCTGCCCTCAGCACTCTGCCCTCAACACTCTGCCATCTGCCCTCTGCCCTCAACACTCTGCCTGAGGTGCATCATCAGAGCTGTGTGAATAATAACTGCATCAGCCCCATGCCTGAGGTGCATCATCAGAGCTGTGTGAATAATAACTGCGTCAGCCCCGTTCCTGAGGTGCATCATCAGAGCTGTGTGAATAATACCAGCTGTGAGCCCGTGCCTGAGGTGCATCATCGAAGCTGCGTGAATAATAACAGCTGTGAGCCCTGTGCCTGAGGTGCATCATCAGAGCTGTGTGAATAATAACTGCGTCAGCCCCATGCCTGAGGTGCATCATCAGAGCTGGGTGAATAATAACTGCAGGCAGCCCGTGCCTGAGGCGCATCACCAGAGCTGTGTGAATAATAACTGTGTCAGCCCCGTGCCTGAGATGCATCATCAGAGTTGTGTGAATCATAACAGCTGTGAGCCCCGTGCCTGAGGTGCATCATCAGAGCTGTGTGAATAATAACTGCAGGCACCCCTGTGCTGAGGTGCATCTTCAGAGCTGTGTGAATAATAACAGCGTCAGCCCCGTGCCTGAGGTGCATCATCAGGGCTGTGTGAATAACTGCGTCAGCCCCGTGCCTGAGGTGCATCATCAGAGCTGTGTGAATAATAAATGCTCAGCCCCGTGCCTGAGGTGCATCATCAGAGCGGTGTGAATAATAACAGCTGTGAGCCCGTGCCTGAGGGGCATAATCAGAGCTGTGTGAATAATAACAGCTGTGAGCCCGTGCCTGAGGTGCATCATCAGAGCTGTGTGAATAATAACTGCATCAGCCCCATGCCTGAGGTGCATCATCAGAGCGCTGTGAATATTAACAGCTGTGAGCACGAGCTGTGTGAATAATAACTGCATCAGCCCCGTGCCTGAGGTGCGTCATCAGAGCTGTGTGAATAACTGCGTCAGCCCCGTGCCTGAGGTGCATCATCAGAGCTGTGTGAATAATAAATGCTCAGCCCAGGTGCCTGAGGTGCATCATCCGAGCGGTGTGAATAATAACAGCTGTGAGCCCGTGCCTGAGGTGCATCATCAGAGCTGTGTGAATATTAACAGCTGTGAGCCCCGTGCCTGAGGTGCATTATCAGAGCTGTGTGAATAATAACTGTGTCAGCCCCGTGCCTGAGGTGCATCATCAGAGCTGTGTGAATAATAACTGCAGGCAGCCCTGTGCCTGAGGTACATCATCAGAGCTGTGTGAATAATAACAGCTGTGAGCCCCGTGCCTGAGGTGCATCATCAGAGCTGTGTGAATAATAACTGCAGGCAGCCCGTGCCTGAGGTGCATCATCAGAGCTGTGTGAATAATAACTGTGTCTGCCCCGTGCCTGAGGTGCATCATCAGAGCTGTGCGAATAATAACTGCGTCAGCCTGTGCCTGAGGTGCATCATCAGAGCTGTGTGAATAATAAGAGCGTCAGCCCCATGCCTGAGGTGCATCATCAGAGCTGTGTGAATAATAACTGCAGGCAGCCCGTGCCTGAGGTGATTCATCAGAGCTGTGTGAATAATAACAGCTGTGAGCCCATGCCTGAGGTGCATCATCAGAGCTGTGTGAATAATAACAGCTGTGAGCCTGTGCCTGAGGTGCATCATCAAAGCTGTGTGAGCCCGTGCCTGAGGTGCATCATCAGAGCTGTGTGAATAATAACAGCATCAGCCCCGTGCCTGAGGTGCATCATCAGAGCTGTGTGAATAATAACTGCGTCAGCCCCGTTCCTGAGGTGCATCATCAGAGCTGTGTGAATAATACCAGCTGTGAGCCTGTGCCTGAGGTGCATCATCGAAGCTGCGTGAATATTAACAGCTGTGAGCCCTGTGCCTGAGGTGCATCATCAGAGCTGTGTGAATAATAACTGCGTCAGCCCCATGCCTGAGGTGCATCATCAGAGCTGGGTGAATAATAACTGCAGGCAGGCCGTGCCTGAGGTGCATCACCGGAGCTGTGTGAATAATAACTGCGTCAGCCCCGTGCCTGAGATGCATCATCAGAGTTGTGTGAATCATATGTGAGCCCCGTGCCTGAGGTGCATCATCAGAGCTGTGTGAATAATAACTGCAGGCAGCCCTGTGCCTGAGGTGCATCATAAGAGCTGTGTGAATAATAACTGCAGGCAGCCGGTGCCTGAGGTGCATCATCAGAGCTGTGTGAATAATAACAGCTGTGAGCCCGTGCCTGAGGTGCATCATCAGAGCTGTGTGAGCCCGTGCCTGAGGTGCATCTTCAGAGCTGTGTGAATAATAACAGCGTCAGCCCCGTGCCTGAGGTGCATCATCAGAGCTGTGTGAATAACTGCGTCAGCCCCGTGCCTGAGATGCATCATCAGAGCTGTGTGAATAATAAATGCTCAGCCCCGTGCCTGAGGTGCATCATCAGAGCGGTGTGAATAATAACAGCTGTGAGCCCGTGCCTGAGGGGCATCATCAGAGCTGTGTGAATAATAACAGCTGTGAGCCCGTGCCTGAGGTGCATCATCAGAGCTGTGTGAATAATAACTGCATCAGCCCCATGCCTGAGGTGCATCATCAGAGCGCTGTGAATAATAACAGCTGTGAGCCAGTGCCTGAGGTGCATCATCAGAGCTGTGTGAATATTAACAGCTGTGAGCCCGTGCCTGAGGTGCATCATCAGAGCTGTGTGAATAATAACTGCATCAGCCCCGTGCCTGAGGTGCGTCATCAGAGCTGTGTGAATAACTGCGTCAGCCCCGTGCCTGAGGTGCATCATCAGAGCTGTGTGAATAATAAATGCTCAGCCCAGGTGCCTGAGGTGCATCACCAGAGCGGTGTGAATAATAACAGCTGTGAGCCCGTGCCTGAGGTGCATCATCAGAGCTGTGTGAATATTAACAGCTGTGAGCCCCGTGCCTGAGGTGCATTATCAGAGTTGTGTGAATAATAACTGTGTCAGCCCCGTGCCTGAGGTGCATCATCAGAGCTGTGTGAATAATAACTGCAGGCAGCCCTGTGCCTGAGGTGCATCATCAGAGCTGTGTGAATAATAACAGCTGTGAGCCCGTGCCTGAGGTGCATCATCAGAGCTGTGTGAATAATAACTGCAGGCAGCCCGTGCCTGAGGTGCATCATCAGAGCTGTGTGAATAATAACTGTGTCTGCCCCGTGCCTGAGGTGCATCATTAGAGCTGTGTGAATAATAACTGCGTCAGCCTGTGCCTGAGGTGCATCATCAGAGCTGTGTGAATAATAAGAGCGTCAGCCCCGTGCCTGAGGTGCATCATCAGAGCTGTGTGAATAATACCAGCTGTGAGCCCGTGCCTGAGGTGCATCATTAGAGCTGTGTGAATAATAACAGCTGTGAGCCCATGCCTGAGGTGCATCATCAGAGCTGTGTGAATAATAACAGCTGTGAGCCTGTGCCTGAGGTGCATCATCAGAGCTGTGTGAGCCCGTGCCTGAGGTGCATCATCAGAGCTGTGTGAATAATAACAGCATCAGCCCCGTGCCTGAGGTGCATCATTAGAGCTGTGTGAATAATAACTGCGTCAGCCCCGTGCCTGAGGTGCATCATCAGAGCTGTGTGAATAATAACTGCATCAGCCCCGTTCCTGAGGTGCATCATCAGAGCTGTGTGAATAATACCAGCTGTGAGCCCGTGCCTGAGGTGCATCATCGAAGCTGCGTGAATAATAACAGCTGTGAGCCCTGTGCCTGAGGTGCATCATCAGAGCTGTGTGAATAATAACTGCATCAGCCCCATGCCTGAGGTGCATCATCAGAGCTGGGTGAATAATACCTGCAGGCAGCCCGTGCCTGAGGTGCATCACCAGAGCTGTGTGAATAATAACTGCGTCAGCCCCGTGCCTGAGATGCATCATCAGAGTTGTGTGAATCATATGTAAGCCCCGTGCCTGAGGTGCATCATCAGAGCTGTGTGAATAATAACTGCAGGCAGCCCTGTGCCTGAGGTGCATCATAAGAGCTGTGTGAATAATAACTGCAGGCAGCCGGTGCCTGAGGTGCATCATCAGAGCTGTGTGAATAATAACAGCTGTGAGCCCGTGCCTGAGGTGCATCATCAGAGCTGTGTGAGCCCGTGCCTGAGGTGCATCTTCAGAGCTGTGTGAATAATAACAGCGTCAGCCCCGTGCCTGAGGTGCATCATCAGAGCTGTGTGAATAACTGCGTCAGCCCCGTGCGTGAGGTGCATCATCAGAGCTGTGTGAATAATAAATGCTCAGCCCCGTGCCTGAGGTGCATCATCAGAGCGGTGTGAATAATAACAGCTGTGAGCCCGTGCCTGAGGGGCATCATCAGAGCTGTGTGAATAATAACAGCTGTGAGCCCGTGCCTGAGGTGCATCATCAGAGCTGTGTGAATAATAACTGCATCAGCCCCATGCCTGAGGTGCATCATCAGAGCGCTGTGAATAATAACAACTGTGAGCCAGTGCCTGAGGTGCATCATCAGAGCTGTGTGAATATTAACAGCTGTGAGCCCGTGCCTGAGGTGCATCATCAGAGCTGTGTGAATAATAACTGCATCAGCCCCGTGCCTGAGGTGCGTCATCAGAGCTGTGTGAATAACTGCGTCAGCCCCGTGCCTGAGGTGCATCATCAGAGCTGTGTGAATAATAAATGCTCAGCCCAGGTGCCTGAGGTGCATCATCAGAGCGGTGTGAATAATAACAGCTGTGAGCCCGTGCCTGAGGTGCATCATCAGAGCTGTGTGAATATTAACAGCTGTGAGCCCCGTGCCTGAGGTTCATTATCAGAGCTGTGTGAATAATAACTGTGTCAGCCCCGTGCCTGAGGTGCATCATCAGAGCTGTGTGAATAATAACTGCAGGCAGCCCTGTGCCTGAGGTGCATCATCAGAGCTGTGTGAATAATAACAGCTGTGAGCCCCGTGCCTAAGGTGCATCATCAGAGCTGTGTGAATAATAACTGCAGGCAGCCCGTGCCTGAGGTGCATCATCAGAGCTGTGTGAATAATAACTGTGTCTGCCCCGTGCCTGAGGTGCATCATTAGAGCTGTGTGAATAATAACTGCGTCAGCCTGTGCCTGAGGTGCATCATCAGAGCTGTGTGAATAATAAGAGCGTCAGCCCCGTGCCTGAGGTGCATCATCAGAGCTGTGTGAATAATAACTGCAGGCAGCCCGTGCCTGAGGTGCATCATCAGAGCTGTGTGAATAATAACAGCTGTGAGCCCATGCCTGAGGTGCATCATCAGAGCTGTGTGAATAATAACAGCTGTGAGCCTGTGCCTGAGGTGCATCATCAGAGCTGTGTGAGCCCGTGCCTGAGGTGCATCATCAGAGCTGTGTGAATAATAACAGCATCAGCCCCGTGCCTGGGGTGCATCATTAGAGCTGTGTGAATAATAACTGCGTCAGCCCCGTGCCTGAGGTGCATCATCAGAGCTGTGTGAATAATAACAGCTGTGAGCCCGTGCCTGAGTTGCATCCTCAGAGGCAGAGACCATGCATCGGGCGTGGTAAAGAAGGAAAGTGGAGCCTGCAAGAGGATAAGCGGAACAGACGCACAACGAGGGGGGGGGGGGCGCCATGACACGACCACGTTTCTCCGAGGCGAGGCAGAAATGCCTCAGAGAAACACACGGTCATTTTTCGATTTGGGGGCGTGTTTTTTTGCGTTCTGAGTGACAGATGACATCACGGATAGAAAGAATGCAAAAAACACGCCCCGAATCCGAAAAAGACAGGGCTTCAACCAAATGACGCCCCTCTCCTCCAATGTTTGGCCTCCGTTTAGGAAGCCAGCCAATGGAGAAGAGGGGCGGGTTCAAGTCCCCTACACCAAGAAACATAAAATCTTCGGAGCTCCGCCCAATGCTTACAGCAGTGCGACGAGTCCTCGACCTAAAAAAGGGTCAATTAGTCAGATCTCTTCAGCCATTGGTTCCTGGAAGCGTCATTCACATTTATGACCAGCCTACTCAACAGCCATTGGTTGATGAGAGTGAGTCATAATGATTGATGGCATTTCGTCTCTTTCCTGTCTGTGTGTGCCAAGGACTGAGCACTGAAAGATACAGTAGCCTATCTTCAGATATCCCCAGAAGCAGGCAGTGAGGCTGAAGACATATACATGACTCTAACACAGAGAGGGTCACTGCAGCAGCATAAAAAACCTTTTGCTTAAAAATTGTACATTTGACATTTTCTTTTTTTAATTTTTTTATTTTTGGAAACCTTTATTGTGCAACAAAAGCTTACAGGTACGGGCCCACAACCATGCAGGCCGGCCGCGAAATCAAGTGGTAGCACTCTAGGCAAAATCAAAACGGCTCAGCAGTCCTTAAGACGAGGAACAGCAATTATCCGATGCATCACATACTGGAGAAAAGGGGGGACCACTGAGTACAGGATAAGTGAGGTTAATTTTTAAAGTTATAGGTAAGAAGCATCAGACGCAGTCACTTCATCGATAACACATGGCGGGCAATGATCCAGCAAATCAGCAACAAACTAGGCAATAATTATAGGATCATCAGAAGAACTTGAAGTTAGGAACAAACAGTACAATACATACTGGTCAGTACCCGCCCCATGATCGTGGAACATCCTGACTAACGGTAGTGGAGAGACCAACAGCAGAACAATAAGCAGCGCTACACCCAACCACCAAACTGACCCAAAGGAAAAAGGAAAGAGTAAGAAGAGACAAGAGAGAAAGGAGAAAAATAAGGCCCATAGAACCAAGACGAAACAAAAGACCCACCCCCCACCCAGCACGCATGCAGAGGCTACGGCCTACCCCCCCCCCCCTAGCAGTGTGCCTGTCGCCCAAAAACCGAGTCCCCAAATATAGACTCAGGAAAGAGAAAAAGGAAAGGAAAAAGAAGAAAGGAGAAGGGAGAAAAAGGAACTAAGAACTAATGGGAGAGGAGACATGCAATCAGAACAATCTGCTCCCACCCCCCACCTGTGCACAATTGGAACCGACGAGAAGAGGAAGTCTCTGCAAAGTCAAATACAGGAACATGATGAGGAAGCGATCATACTTGTACAATCGAGCGCACGCCATTTATCCATGCACGAAGTAGTAGTCCCCCGATGCAAGTGATCTCAACCCTGTCCCTGTCTGTCCAGGGCCATAGACACGGAGTGCACATTGAACCAGAAGCGGGCGGGCCAGGAGTGAAACGCAAGAACTCCAGGCCACGGAACACAGCACCAGTCATGATGGCCTCGGATCGGACCAGCAAGAAGAAGCAACAGCAACAGCAGCAAGAAGAAGCAACAGCAACAGCAGGCAACACGAACAACGCCCCGCTGACCAAGAAGGGGCACTCGCTCCGCTAGGACAGACATCGGATCCCGGCTCAGGAGGGCAAAGCGAACAATCGCCGGGAGTCACGGCAAGGCAGGCCCGGACGGACCCCGGCCGGAGTCCCTCCGTCATTTCCACTCCTTGGAAGCGCTCCCGACAAAAAAGAGCAATGGGCGTCCAGACCTCCAGACAAGCGACGGCCGTAATCTCTTCAACCTCGGGGAAAGTCCGTGCAGCACAGTTCAGCGGTTGGTCCGCATCCGTGGGGGGCGGCTCAGAGAGCCCGTCAAGAAAACCATCATACGGCCCAGCGGCATTCAACATCATGGCCTCACGCCAGGAATTCAAGGCAGCGAGGACGTCGCCAATCGTAGGATCACCCCTACAGTATTCAGCAAACGTGCCGTGCGGCAGGCCAGTGTTCCCGTCAACGACGGGTCTGAGATACAGGGCGCTGGCCACCATCTTGTCAGCACGGCGAGGCCACCGTACACTCCAGCCCCGATCAGGTGGCCAGCGGGGTTCAGCGAGAGCCAGCCGGGGACAGTCAACCGCACCAGTGGTGCAGGGAAGCGGGCCACCAAGACATTGGAGGTAGTCGGCGCCTCTGGCCCATGGGCGCCGCCCGCCGAGTCCGGGCGGAGGATTTCAAAATGGCCGGTTGGGAGACAAAGGGGAGACGCGTCTCCCATGCGGTCAACCCCCGTCCGTGGGATGCGGCACCCCGCCACCAGGTCCCCAGACCACCAGTCCGGGTCCAGTCAGTCGCCACTGGTCCAACCGCACAGTGGCCTCTTAGGTCGGCCCCTCTCCTCCACCAGGGGCCGGCGCAGGAACTTCGTTCCAGTCGGGAGCCGCAGGCAATTCCAGGCTCGCCCGCCTCGCAGGCTCCGAAGCGAACAAGGCAAAGCTCAGGATCCGCCGCACCCAGGAGCATCCGGAGCAGATGGTGAGTATCAGCAATCCATCATGTTTCCATATTTCCTCGAATACCTCTTCTCGGGGCAGGATAGGGCACAGGATTAATAAAACAGGCGAGAAGGTTGACGGAGCCGAGCTACAACGCGGCCATCGCGGTCGCGAGCTTGGCTCCTCCCTCAACATTTGACATTTTCATGTGCGTTTTTTTTTATCGATCATGGTATTGTCTTGATAGGTGCAAGCTGCAAAAGGGCACACTGCTATGCAGAGGATGCAGGCCAAGATTTAGCTTATTTGCTATATTGATTGTTCTGTTTGTGCGTTTGTGCTCTAAATTTGTCCCGGGCGAAAATGAACTAACGCTGGCGCAATCGAACATACATTCCATCATTTCGTGTTATGATAGTTTCGTAAAATGTCTGAGATTACCATGAGTAATACAGACTTTTTTGGGTAAAAAATATTGCAAACAAACTGAACAAGGGTGCTGTTATGTCGTCACATTCCACATGTGTGATGTGAGACAGGGCTACTCAGAAATAGTTGTTCCTTATCAGGGCCGGCTCTAGGCTCATGGTGGCCCTGGGCAGGGAGCGTAGGTAGGGGGCCCGGAAGAGGGGGTCCGGGCGGGGCGGAGCGCGCAGGCCAGTAAAGAGGGGAGGGGGTCAGGGAGTTTAGAAGTGGAACAGAGCCGGAGGCCGCCAAATCCCTGCCAGGGGCCACCACACAAATATGTATCCATCCTCAGAGGATTAATATATTAAGGATATATATTGGTGTGGTGGCCCCTGAGGTTTGGTGGCCCTGTGCAGGTGCACAGCTTGCACATGCCTAGAGCCGGCCCTGTCCTTATCTACGGTGGTAAATTGTGAATACAATTACAATACAGCCCATTTTTTTACTCTTTAGTGATGTGTGTGGGACTGGCTTGGGAGAGTCACTTGTCACCAGCTATACACTCACTGTGGGACTCGGATGTCTATCTAATGTTTTCAGATACAAAAACACATACACCATTGGCAACGTCAGACCTACTGGCATTGACAGTGGGTGTTACTGTTAGGAGTGTACACATTTATTCTGAAAAATATGAGAGTTTTTTTTAATGTTTTATTCATTATGCCAAATACATTTTGCTGCTCTTGGGTACATTTTCTCTGCATGGGTATGCCTCACACAAAAGGTGACATGAGATAACATGAGATGCATGCACATGACTGGTTTGAACAGAAGATGTCTTATTTGGGGAAAAGTGCCACTCTGAGGGATTATGCATATTCAAGCCAGTCTGCTGGGACAACAATCCTGAAAAATGTTGTACTGAACATTTTGAACATTTTGCGTTATGCAAAATTCACAAATTATGCATGGTTACACTGCTGTACCAAACCTTTCACAAAAGCCAATTTTAATTTAGGCCTAAAACAAGCAGTGGCAACGACAATAAGTCTTGCTTATGAATGAAAGTTCCTTTTGTGACACTGGTGGGTTTGGGCACTCAATCAATCATCATTCATGCACTCAGCCACTTATCTTTGCACTTATCCATCCACGGACTCATTTTTTCATTCACACTCCGACACAACCATAAAAAAACACACAAACTCAACAACATATGCAATATAATTTAAAAGTATGCAAAAAGAAACTGCAAACATGCTTCCATCTAAACAGGGTGGGTATATGCTTGCAAATTCAAAACTAAACATAGTAGCAATTGTCTATCTTGCAATGGCATTGAAGAGAAGCTATCTTTGTTATGAAGAGCCTGCTTAGCCACGACATTTGCAATCAACAAGCTGGCCACCTTGCAATGGTAAACCAGTGAGGCACTGTGGACAGCAGCATTCCATAATGGCTGCCTTCTTTAAACAAAGTATCGAAGCGGAAAAAGGCACACTGCGGTTGCAGTGATCGGCCCATTAGCACTGCTTGGGGGGCTAAAGAATCCGCTTAAGATGTTTTTATAAAAAAGCGTGGTAGCAAAGAAATGAAAGGGAAACTGAAAAAGGGGAAAATTGGAAACAATGGGGCAGATTTAAAAGAAACTACTGCAGCTTGGTGCCGCAAGTCATTTTGCTGCGATGATCTGTGTTAGTTACAAAGCACAGGGTTGCAACATATTTACAACAATGATTCACATCTCTGTGCTACCCCCTGCGTGGGTGCACAACCCGCTGCCATGCGCCGGTGCATGCACCCTTGCACCATGGTGCAAGGATGCCTACGTCGTGGGGAGATTGTTTTTGTGCAGAAAGGGGCACCTTGTAAATCTGCCCTAGAGGACTAGCCAATCAACCCTGTCACTTAAGCACAATCATTTGAAGGAGTGATTAAAAAATACTGCCATTCACATGGTAGGAGACCAAACGACTGATGTGGACCGAATCATTACCCTGCCATAGTTAAAGCAGAGGGTACAGTAAACTCCAGGTGACCAAAGGCAAAAGAGCACTGATTCAAAAGCCCTCTATATAGTTAAATGAATATATATATTTTATGTAAGTATTGTTTAGTAATATTTTATTTCAAGATGCTGGTAGATATCTAACCCTTTGCAGATCGTCTGAAGAGATGCAACCAAATTTATTACATAGCAAAGCTTCTAGTCTGAGGGTTTGTCAATGAGGGTAACCAACTTCAAAATTATTTTCTACAAAGGTAATCTGTGAGATTTAATGTAGCAAAATACCTGACTGCAGGTTTGAACATGTGACTAAACAATACACCTTTAAAGCTAAATTGGCTTGAGCATTCATGTTAACTTGCAAATAAATCAATCCTACTATCTTTGCCATACTTCACAAAAAACAGATCAAACCTATGACAGCTGAAATAGCTTTTCCTAATTAACCAATTCGGCATACAGATGTTATCATAGACTTGTCTATGTAACCAACTCAGGCCTAATGCATTGAACTTAAGCTTTCCAGCAAGGTAGTCATCAGTCATAAAATTACAAACGTATACTGCTGGCAACGCAAAATACTATCTCTCCTAACAGGGTCTAACAAAGGGTCTCACAGTACAAATTTTCAATACCCAGATTTTGCCAAAGGGGCAAATAACACCAAAACCCTTGTCTACTACAGTAATCTGTCAGATTCCATGTAATAGAACAACTATCAGTAGGTTTTTATGCAAAGTAATAAGAATATACACTTAAATGACTATTGACGTTATGATATGCTTTTGAGAATCAATATATCAGGCTTATTGCTTTAATTGTAACCTTTCATAACAAACAGTCAAAATTAACCTTTATAATTGGCTTGTCACCATAACTAACTCTGATCTACTATGTTAGGCATACATTTCCCACACTGATGAGATCAAGTGCACCATAATAAATTGGAAATATGAACATATTACAGTTGTCAAAATAATAGAAAATCTCCCTAACAGAGGCTATTAACAGGGCAAATCTTTGCTCCTCCATGGTTTGTTCGGGTAGGTCACCAAAACCCTTCCCTACTGCTGTATGTGAGATTCCATCAAACAAAATATTTGCCTATGGGCTTTAGCACAGTATGATACAATGGAACATGGTATCCCTGCATAAATACCCATTTCTAACTTTTTGTATTCCAGACTATTTATGACTCTGTAGTCACTAGTAAGTAGAAATTATGTATCACCTCAAATGTAATCAATTTTTATAGTTAAGTATCAACATGACAACCATTAAGAACAAAGAGGAGCCCCTTAGAACCAAAGGATTAGGGCACTATGCAGCAGAAAAGGAAAAGTATCTTTGGATTCTATCAACATCACAGCACCTGCTGCCAGAGGCACCAGCACAGGTGAAAGGCAGGTAATGCTGCTGCGTTTGAAACAAGGAGCACAGAAACTGGCTTGTCCCAGTCTCATGTGTTTTTTCTAAGCAAAAGTGTCATCCCTAGAAAGAAGAGATTTATAACAGCATACTTATGTTTTCCACCCTATAGGTCATCGCGGTAAATATAGAATTGTGTCAACGTTTCTACACGCTCTGAGCCATAGCATTATTGTAAAAGCAGTTTTACAACTTATTCTGATGCCTTTTAACTAAAAATTACTATCTTCTTTTTTTGGTGTGTTTAATTTCCCAGTACAGATTCTACTTTTATTCGACTTGTCTTCACCTGAAACATAAGAGATCAAGACACTATGGATTTAAGCTATTTATGTAAAAGGTGATGGTGCAACTTTCTATTATAAGGAATACATATCCTTTGCTTTACATTACAAGTACATTGCATACACCTTGGAGTTCCATGAACATATAAACAAACTCAGTCTTTGGGCTCTTTCCTCTGTATGATCATGGATCTCCTTGGTGGCTTGCAGTAGCCTTATAATGTGATGAAGGGTGTAATTTATCCCATATTTATAATATCAGTCAACCCTTAGAAGCCTATTTCTTTTAACACATGCTTCTCACAATAACTAAGTCAGTCCTATCCGCTCTGGCATAATGTTTAGTCATAAACAGATCAAACATAAAGAATCTAACATAACATTTCCCAGCACAACAATCAGGCCTGTAGCTAATATTGTTGGATCATCAGCATGTGTATGTATTAGAGCTTATATACCGCACAGCTACCCGCAGTGGGTTTCCCGACGCTTGCTTAGGGAACCCGTCCTGGTATTCCCCTGTGAGATAACCCCAGCAGGGTATCCACAAGGTGAAAGCCAGGCATCCCGCCGCGAGGGGCCGTTGTGGAGATTAAGCAAGCTATTGCCCAGAGTCGCAGAGTGTGAACCCGTGAGTCGAGGAGGCACCGGAGCGAGAATTATCAAGTCAGTGGAATTTTTAGCCCAAGACCCGCCGAGGCGGGGAATTGATCCCTGGTCCAGGCCGATCTCAGCTTCCGGGTCTGCCGCCTCTAACCCCTGAGCCACACTTCTCCACTATGAACTCAGTATTAGTCGTGTATGAAATTTAAATTACACTGGCGTAGTTTGCATAATTTTTGGAATTTCACATTATGCTTGTAATGCGAAACTCCCCAAAATACTGCATTACACCAGCAGGAAGAAAGCCCCATGGTTCACCGACGAACTCAAGAGCTCCAAGAAGAACTGCCGAGCCCTTGAGAAAGTCTGGAGAAGGGAACCAACACCGGACAACAGGACCACCTTCAAGCTTGCCACCCGGAAGCACCACCAGCTGATCCGCGCCGCCAAGAAAACTGCATTCAAGGACCGGCTGGACAACAACGCACACAACTGCAAGGAACTCTTCAACATCGTGAAAGAGCTTTCCAACCCCAGCGCAGGAAACAACGACATCACCCCATCGCAAGACCTCTGCAACTCCCTCGCCTCATACTTCCACAACAAGATCGCAGACATACACAACAGCTTCAACAACCAACCAACGCACACCACGACCGAACCACCACCCCCCACCACCACCCTCCGCGCCTGGACTCCGATCACCACCGAAGACACCGTCCGCACGATGAACTCCATCCACTCAGGATCTCCGACCGACCCCTGCCCCCACCACGTCTTCAACAAGGCCGACGCTGTCATCGCACCCCACCTGCGAGACATCATCAACACATCCTTCGACACCGCCACCTTCCCTGAGAGCTGGAAGCACGCCGAACTCAGCGCTCTACTCAAGAAACCCACAGCGGACCCCACCGAACTCAAGAATTACCGCCCCATCTTGCTCCTCCCGTTTCCAGCCAAAGTCATCGAGAAGACCGTCAACAAGCAGCTGGCCGCCTTCCTTGAGACGAATGGATCCCTCGACCCCTCACAGTCTGGCTTCCGAGCCAACCACAGCACAGAGACCGCCCTCATCGCCGCCACCGATGACATCCGAGCCCTGATGGACAACGGAGAAACAGCGGCCCTCATCCTCCTAGACCTCTCCGCGGCATTCGACACTGTCTTCCACCGCACCCTAGTACAGCGCCTCAGCAACGTCGGAATCCAGGAGAAGGCTCTGGAATGGATCATCTCCTTCCTCGACGGAAGAACACAGAGAGTCCTCCTACCACCGTACAAGTCAGAGGCCACCGAAGTCATCTGCGGCGTCCCTCAAGGATCCTCGCTGAGCCCCACCCTCTTCAACGTCTACATGAGCCCCCTCGCAGCCATCGCACGCCAACACAACCTCAACATAATCTCCTACGCCGACGACACCCAGCTGATCCTCTCCTTGACCAACGACCCCGCCGCCGCCAGAGCCAATCTGCATGAAGGGATGAAAGAGGTAGCCGAGTGGATGACGACCAGCCGCCTGAAACTGAACTCAGACAAGACGGAGGTCCTCATCCCAGGCTCTTCGCCCCCCGCCTGGGACGACTCCTGGTGGCCTCCCGCCCTGGGCACCGCACCCAAACCGACAGACCACGCACGCAACCTGGGCTTCATCCTGGACTCCTCCCTCTCCATGACCAGGCAAGTCAACACCGTCTCCACGGCGTGCTTCAACATCCTACGCATGCTACGGAAGATCTTCTGGTGGATCCCCACCGAGACCAGGAAGACCGTCACCCAGGCCCTCGTCACCAGTCGACTGGACTACGGCAACGCCCTCTACGCCGGTACCACCGCCAAGCTCCAGAAGAGACTCCAGCGGATCCAGAACGCCTCAGCCAGACTCATCCTCGACATCCCACGAACCAGCCACATCTCCGGACATCTCAGAGACCTGCATTGGCTCCCCGTCAACAAAAGAATCACCTTCCGCCTCCTCACCCACGCACACAAAGCCCTACATGACCAAGGCCCGAGCTAGCTCAACAACCGAATCAACTTCTACGCGCCCAAACGCCACCTCCGTTCAGCCAACCACGCCCTCGCCACCGTCCCCCGCATCCGAAGAGCGACAACAGGAGGAAGGGCCTTCTCCTACCTGGCCGCCAAGACCTGGAACTCCCTCCCGACCGACCTGCGCCTGACCCAAGACCACCTCTCCTTCAGGAAGAAGCTGAAGACCTGGCTGTTCGAGCAGTAACGGCACCCCCCTCCCCCCAGCGCCTTGAGACCCTACGGGTAAGTAGTGCGCTCTATAAATGTCTTTGATTGATTGATTGATTGACTTTGTGTAATTAGTCACCATTCTTTGCAAAACAATTACCGCAAATGCATAGGAACAACAAAAAGCAAGCAGCTGTTGTTTGTGGTGCTTTGTTTTTTCTATGATTTTTTTAGGACAAATTGTGTCCTTCCATTCCATGAACTTATAAAGGATCTCAGTCTTTGGTTTCTTTATGATCATGAAACTCCTGGTGGCTTCCAGTAGCCTTATAATGTGTGGCCGGCTGTCCTTTATCCCATATATAATATCAACCAACCCTTAAAAGCCTAATTACACTGGTGTAATCTGCATAATATTTAGAAGTTCACATCACGTTTGTTGTGTGAAAATCTCCAAAATACCACCATTACACCACCTTGTGTAAATATTCATCGTTCATGGAAAAAAAATACCGCAAATGCATGGGAACAACAAAAAGCAATCAGCTGTTGTTCGTGGCACTTTGTTGTTCTTTTGTACATTTTTTTTGTGCAAAATGCGCCCTTGCATTAAAAATGTACTTGACATTGAATCAGCTGTTTTTTGTGGTACTTTGTTGTTTTGCTTGCTTTTTTTAGTGCAGAATGCGTCTTTGCATCAAAAATTCAATCGACGATGCATTTTGTGCTAAAATATAGCACAATATGACAGATTTGCTTTTTACATAATTGTGCGTAATTTGAACAAAAATTCACATAATTACAGGAAATCAAACTATCCAAATTTCACACACCCCTACTCGGGAAATTGTACTAAGCATAGGTTTCCCATGAAACAACTATCTGGCATACAAATATAACATTTCAAATATTAAGAACACTACAGTTGGCAAAAGAATACACAACTCCTCTCAACAGTGCCTAACAAGAATTTTCACAATAACATTCTTATATTGCCAGTTTTTGACAGAGTGGGTGATCAGCACCAAAACCTTTGCCTACTACAATAATCTGTAGGGGTGGCATAACTGGCATAATTCTCTCCAGTGTAATTCCTCGTAATTACCGCACAATTATTTGTCATTATGTGTAAATGTGTGAGAAACGAAATCCAGCAGTTAGAGCTATTTTCTTGGTGTAAAATACACCCCTTTGTCCAAAATGGGCCAGAGGCTGCTTTTTTTGCAAAGAAAATAGCACTACATACTTCAAGACACAAACAGAAGTAGCCAACAGCTGCTCGCTAAAAAGTCCTAAAATCTGAAATAGCCACTGTTTGTCACAGGGAGCAGCCAACACAAAACCCCTTGCTGACTAAAGTAATCTGTGAGGTTGCATGTAGCAAAATACCCTCTAGAGGCTTTCATACAGAGTAATAATAATAATAATAATAATAATAATAATAATAATAATAATAATAATAATAATAATAATAATAATAATAATGGGTTAACAATAACATATGGTGTTCACAATGAATATTAGCGGAGTGGTGTGGCTCACTGGTTAGAGGCGGCAGACCCGGAAGCAGAGGACTGCCCGGGACCAGGGTTCAATCCCCGACGCGGCAGGGTCGTGGACCAGGGTCAGCGGACTCGATAATTCTCGCCTCGGTGCCCACTCTAACCAGGGATCACCATCGGCAACTCTGGGCATTAGCTTGCCTCATCTCCACAACGGCCCCCCACAAACGCCGGGGATGCCTGGTTTCACCTTGGAGATACCTGGGAGGGAACATCTCACAGGGAAAGCCAGGACGAGTTCCCCAGCGGTCTATAGCGCCAGGACACCTCCGGGTAGCAGTGCGCTTTACAAGAAACACACATTTACATTTACATAATTATAGTCTACTGACTTTCATGTAACATTTCATAATAACCATAGCAGGCCCATGGTTACTATCACTGCTTAGTCATCATAACAAACCCCGTCCTGCTGTATTGAGGATACACTTTACTACAAGATAAAAAGTGCAACACAAGCCCTCTTTTCAGTTGAAACACACAACTTTGCCTCAATCAAATCTGGTGTTCAAGTGAACCAACTCTTCAGTAATAGTCCGAAAACTCTTCTTTTTTTGAGCACATAAGATCTGACAACTGCTCACTGGCTCACGTTCTGTGCTTTTATTTCTGTGAGTACTGACCTTCCTAATTTGTCCTTTAATGTTTGATAGTATTTAGGTCCCTAGCATCTTAGTATATAGCACTGAAATCTGCCTGGATTGCTGTAAATAAGAATGAATGAAATACATTCTCTACCCAATATTCCTGTAATGAGTTAAAGGGTGTTTCTTGTAACAGAATATGTCATACTTTCTTTTCCAACTTTGAAAATAGTTCTTTCTTAAACTTATTATAAGCATTAGTGTATTCTGAATCACTCTTAGTAGCCATCAAAGTGTGGCTCAACGGTTAGAGCGGCAGACCCTGATGCAGAGGTCTAGCCTGGGACCAGGGTTCAATTCCCCGCCTCGGTGGGTCTTGGGCTCAAAATTCCATGGACCTGATAATTCTCGCCTCGGTGCCTATTCCAATCATAGAGTCCCACTCGGCAACTCTGGGCAATAGCTTGCTTAAACTCCACAACGGCCAACACAACGCTAAGGATGCCTGACCTCCACCTTGGGAGTGCCCAGGAGTGGACGCCTCACAGGGAAAGCCAGGATGTGTTCCACAGCGGTATTCGTACAAGCGCCTTGAGACCCTTGCGGGTGAGTAGTGCGCTATACAAGTATCAATTTACATTTAAAAAGAACTAAGAGCCTGATTATGATATCGGGCAGACTACCGCCGTCGGTGGGTGTCCGCCCAATAGACAGGCCAATGGTCTCACCGCTGCAATACAATACAGGCGGTCGAACCATAGAGGTTGGAGGGAAAGACCGCCTCCTCCGAGAGGATCCTGATGGGATTACGATGTCCCTTTCAGACAGCCTTTAAAGGCTGTCAGAAAGGGAATGTGGGTGCCCTAAACATGGCCCGCATCACTCGTGGGCCACTGCAAAGTGGTCCAGGGTGCACATGTAGTTCCCCCACGAACATACATGCACCGGGTGCCATGGTAAATGACACGGTGTAAGGATGTGCACAAAATGCTCATTTACACTGCGACTTGTGCTACGACCCATTTCCTGGGTGTAAAAGATGACTTTCTCGCTACCACCACGGTGGTCATATTGTAATTGGGTGGGCGGACCGCCGACTGCTTGTCGGGCAGTCTCCTGACTGCCACAACAGCGGACGGTGATCAGACCGCCAATATCATAATTTGGCCCTAAGGTTTGATAGATTCTGATCCCGTTAACAGAATGGATTGCTTGTCATAGCCTTAACAAGGTGATCCAGGGTAGAGAAAACATGTTTTAATGTCACCCTTTTCTGTATCTCTAACAACCAACAGCGCTAAACGATTGCCAATTTGTCCGTGTGATGAAACCTTGCCTCAATCCAATTAGCATTTTATCTTCTTTTGTAAATCATATGTGATACATCCTAAAAAAATTATTGTCCCACTTATGCTGAAACATACATTTACACAGCGCCGCCCTGCCCTGAACTTTTGTCAAATGCTGTCTGATCATTTTGTGTACTACTGCTTGGCATCTTATCTCTGTCTGGTGATTACGACTAGGAGATCCATTATATTTTAATAATAACTAATTATTCTATTGAATTATCGTATTTTTAAACTATTTTATTAGGATGTATAATATTAATTATGCTTATAACTTAATTAAACGGGTACTTTGGCGTCTAGTTAGGGTTGGTTTTTATCTTTTGTATAGCTGTGTTTTTTGTCTTTTTCTTTTAATTGTCAATTTTTCATAATTAGCATTATATCAATTTCAACCTGATATGTTTTGAAAAATATGACTGAATGTTCTGATATTTGTGAGATTCCACTGACAGATGCATTGTACTTTTATGATCTTGTCTTTTTAAGATCTAATAAAGATATTTGAATTTAATTGAAAAACAGCGCTAGGGATTCCAAAATGTGTCATTCAATATTCTTGGGTTTTGAGTTCTGTTGTTGCATAATTCACTGGATGGCCCCTTTGCAGGTGCAGAAAGCCTTTCTAAGAGATGTGGAGAACATTGTATGTTACAACATTGTGTTACATTAAAGCATTAACTTGGTATGTCTTCATCTGTAACCTCCCATGGCAACTGGCCCCTTTACTTCGGTTGTTACACGGTACGTCTTTTTTAGTCTGTGAGCACTATTTTCTTGCTTTAATTATGTCCAGCGCGCCCTGCCTGCTTTCTGTTTTGGAACAACCGGAACAATGCTGCTGCTTTTTTTGAAATGCAATTGGTCTCGTTTTTAAATGCGAGACCTATTGCATTGCAAATATTTTTTTTAAGCGGCTTGCGGAGAGTCAGGTCAAATGTAACAGTCACTGCCTCAGCCACTGACATGCAGAGTCATTTTCGTGAATGCTGAATTTGGGAGGTCAGGCACAAGAAGGTAAATTTTCCAAGGTACACTAGTGACCACCGGTGAGTTTCCTGAAAAATGGGCATGCTATTATGGTGGGATTGCCTCACGCCCAGGGAGGCAAACAAACATTCAGCCGCACAATACTCAAGACCCACAGCACTGAACTACAGTGACCACTTTCCACTTGCCTGAGTGCAGAAATTAACATGCAGAGGCCAGTGTCCCAGAATCCAGTTTTAGAAAGCCGTTTGTATATATGTATCTCCCATATACATGAATATTCATATACAATTCAAGCTAATCAAAACAAGTTCATATTCCTTATGTTGGCGTCTTGAGACAAAACGGTGTAGTAGCGTTGACGTTTCAGTCTCTTCCAGTTAATTCACCGTGACCATCCTCAGGACAATTTGTTGTTGCATATACAATTTCACTATTTGATGTACAGCTTCATCGTTGTTTAATCCTTAGTATGGGCACATACGTCCTCACTTTACGCTAGGTTATATTTTCAACAAAAGGTATCCTCTCTTCTTCAGAACACGGCAGTACACGTTTACATCAATCCTCCGTATCCTACGATTACAGCGTCTGCCGCCGTAATCGTAGGATACGGAGGATTGAAGTAAACGTGTACGTTTCAAGACACCAACATAAGGAATATGAACTTGTTTTGAATAGCTTGAATTGTATATGACTATTCATGTATATGGGAGATACATATATACAAACGGTGTATGTTACTACTGAAGAATTCTTAAACTTTGACGGTAGTAGTCTTTGTGTTGCTAAAAAAGACTGTGGTCCTCAGCAGGAATGCTGTTATGCTGCATTTATGAAAAATGAAAAATGAAATTGATTTGATATAAAAATCTGTGTCTTCACGTTCAGTTAATTTATGAGTTCACGTTTGTGACCAATGATGATTGAAAAGGTTTTTGTGAAATAATCCCTCAAGGTACATTTTCTATGTTACTGATTATACCCAGTCCCTTAGGGAATATTGGGTTGCCCTCTTGTGATTAGTCATGTATTTTCAGGGACATATTTCTGAGTAGATACTGCGTCGCGTTTCAAACATAAATGCTTTACGTTTGAAGGTTATTCTGTTTGTTTGTTATCACTTCTGTTGCAAACATAAGCATATCAAGGATCTTAGAAATGTTAAAATCACATACATCCAATGTGTTATTTTTGATCACAGTATAATCTGTGCAAAAAATGTGCCGCATTTTATTGAGATCACAGCAACACCAAAAGAATTGTACTACTAAGTATGTTTGAATATGATGGCATTGAACTCTTTACCCGAGTTCCGGTGGAGCACAGCCAGCGGTCCAAAAAGCGCAGGATGGGCCCCGTTGCTAGGGGCGAATAATTGGATGCTAAAAATGGCACAGTGCATCAACTGAAGTCCAAATTAGATGGAATCCCAGAGACCTTTCTCCATCATCCTGCCTCCACATGTGTTTAGTTGGGGCTCAGTTGATAAATATTTCATTATTTTCCCAGAAGTCCAAGGGCCCGATTCACAAAAGTAATCTGGGACAAAATCCTAACTTTCCATATTTCGGTATTCACAAAAGGCATTTAGTAGTAGTAAAGTTAGGATTCCTAACTTTACTGCTACTAAACTGAGACAAAATCCAATCAATCAATCAATCAATCAATCAATCAAGGACATTTATAGAGCGCACTACTTACCCGTTGGGTCTCAAGGCGCATAGGGGGGGGGGTGCCGTTACTGCTCGAACAGCCAGGTCTTGAGCTTCTTCCTGAAGGAGAGGTGGTCTTGGGTCAGGCGCAGGTCGGCCGGGAGGGGGTTCCAGGTCTTGGTGGCCAGGTAGGAGAAGGACCTTCCTCCTGTTGTCGCTCTACGGATGCGTGGGACGGTGGCGAGGGCGCGGCTGGCTGATCGGAGGTGGCGTTTGGGAGCGTAGAAGTTGATTCGGTTGTTGAGGTAGCTCGGGCCTTGATCGTGTAGGGCTTTGTGTGCGTGGGTGAGGAGACGGAAGGTGATTCTTTTGTTGACGGGGAGCCAATGCAGGTCTCTCAGGTGTCCGGAGATGTGGCTGTTTCGTGGGATGTCGAGGATGAGTCTGGCTGAGGCGTTCTGGATCCGCTGGAGTCTCTTCTGGAGCTTGGCGGTGGTTCCGGCGTAGAGGGCGTTGCCGTAGTCCAGTCGGCTGGTGACGAGGGCCTGGGTGACGGTCTTCCTGGTCTCCGTGGGGATCCACCAGAAGATCTTCTGTAGCATGCGCAGGATGTTGAAGCACGCCGAGGAGACGGCGTTGACTTGTCTGGTCATGGAGAGGGAGGAGTCCAGGATGAAGCCCAGGTTGCGTGCGTGGTTCGTCGGTTTGGGTGCGGTGCCCAGGGCGGGGGGCCACCAGGAGTCATCCCAGGCGGTGGGTGTGGAGCCCAGGATGAGGACCTCCGTCTTGTCTGAGTTCAGTTTCAGGCGGCTGGTCGTCATCCACTCGGCTACCTCCTTCATCCCTTCGTGCAGGTTGGCTCTGGCGGCGGCGGGGTCGTTGGTCAGGGAGAGGATCAGCTGGGTGTCGTCGGCGTAGGAGATTATGTTGAGGTTGTGTTGGCGTGCGATGGCCGCGAGGGGGCTCATGTAGACGTTAAAGAGGGTAGGGCTCAGCGAGGATCCTTGAGGGACGCCGCAGGTGACTTCGGTGGCCTCTGACTTGTACGGTGGCAGGCGGACTCTCTGTGTTCTTCCGTCGAGGAAGGAGACGATCCATTCCAGTGCCTTCTCCTGGATTCCGACGTAGCTGAGGCGTTGCACTAGGGTGCGGTGGCAGACAGTGTCGAAGGCCGCGGAGAGGTCTAGGAGGATGTGAGGTTCCGTGACAATTGTAAGTGATGTTTTCGACTCGCACGAATATGGTCGAGTCTAGTATCTATGAACCGCAAATGGCGAGTTTAGTAAGTGTGCGCAGTTTCGCTGTGCTAACTTAAACCGTTCGTTTGTTACGTGGGTTTGTCATCTGTACCCACGGGTTCCATCTTAGATACGGCATCCATTTTGTCTCTTGCCCTCAAGTAGCCAGCGAACGGACGCTGTCCGCTTCGCGACCCTGGGACTCCCAAGATATGGCGGAAGACACATGTTCTTTGTAAGTGCCTTTATGACGAGGGGGATGCTACTGTAAGGCAGATGGCGCCGCTCGAGGCTCATCTTGCCGCACGGGCTTATTGTCTCAGCCGTGCATCTCATTAGGCACGTCCCTTTGATGCCTGTATCTCGTGCTTCTCGACACTCCCCTTTTACACCCTTTTCTGATCTCCCTACTGTCTCCGTCTTCCTCTACACCTGTCTTCGTTCCTATTTCGATCTACTTTACTGCTGATTGGAATTTGCTAATGGTGGGAAGATGGGTTTTTACAGTTGGGAACCGCCAAATGTTTCCGCACTTATGTTCCGGACTTTGTGTGTTTCAAAGTGATCTAAAACGACCCCTCTGAGAGCGACTTGTGGGAACCAGGTTGTAAACTATTGTGTATCATGTTATCCTATGGGTAAAAACTGTATAAAAGGAGCGATCCACAAATACAATTTGAAGCAGTCTCCCCGAACTACACTCGATGTACTTCCTGTGACTTCTGTGTTCCCTGCAGTAAATAAACCTTGACTCTTTGACGCCGAAGGAAGTGTCCCGTGTCTCTGTGACTTGTACGCCGGAGCAGGTTACCCACGAAGGTTTCAGGTGTTGTGCCCTGGCACCGCTGGGTCCAAAGGAACCCAGTCCTTCAGTTGGCGCCCAACGTGGGGGCTGCATCAGTGGTACCGGTCCAAGCCCGACGATCGTGAGGAACTTCGTGTGAAATCTCCGAGGGAAGGTGCACCCCGCTTCATCGATCCTGTTGTCGAAATAAGTGGCCCGAAGACTTTTCCCGCGAAGATTCCCGCCTCCTAAC
The DNA here is from genome assembly GCF_964263255.1 of Lissotriton vulgaris. Classification (NCBI taxonomy): domain Eukaryota; kingdom Metazoa; phylum Chordata; class Amphibia; order Caudata; family Salamandridae; genus Lissotriton; species Lissotriton vulgaris. Next base: position 1,712,040,932 of record NC_141695.1, on the reverse strand, counting down.
GGCTGCGACGGACTGCTGCCCTGACTGTAGACCTGTTTTGGCGCCTGGCGTAGACCTTGGTATAGCGAGACGATTGACGGGCCTTCCTGAGGACGCCATTGATCTTTGAGTTAAGTATTTGTGGGTCGCTCCCAGAGTTCTTGGTTGTAGACACTTTAGCGAGTGTCTTTGTTGTAAACACTTTAGCGAGTGTTTTTGTTGTAGACACTTTAGCGGGTGTCTTTGTTGTACACGCTGTGTGAGTGTTTTTGTCGGTGACACTTTGCTAGCGTACTTTGTTGTTGTTGTATTTGTTTGACGACTGCAGCCGCCAAAGACCGAGGGTTTTGTTCTTTACTGGGACTTGGTAAATCCCGAAATCCCGTAACCCTTGAAGTTTGTGAAACTCGGCTAGTGTGCAAGATGCCTGGTCGTAGTACTTTGTTCAGTTGCTTTAGACCTTGTGGTGCGGATTCCCTGCTGGAGGACTCGTGTCCGATACCTCCGGTTGGAACTCCTACTTATGATTTATATAGCAAACATGGGCTAGGCCCGATTGCTTTTAACGATTATTGGATGAAATATACAAAGAAAGACGGCGATCTTCGTTGGCCACCTCACGGTAGCTTCGAAGCGTCGATCTTAGATAATTTGGAAATAAAGTTGTTCGAACGCAAATCTAGGCCGGCCATGTTTGATGCCTTTCGGTTCTGGCGCAAAGAAGCCCGACAGAAAGAGATCAGACAAAATAAACGTAGTCAGCGAGATACTGTTGCTACCATAGTGAAGAAAGCTGAGCAGTTTCAGCGTGATAAGGAGGATAAGGATAAGGAAGTGTTTGAGAGATTACAGCGTATGTCCATAGACAAATGCTATCCTGCTTTGCCTACGGAGTCGGATGAGAAGGAAGAGGCAGTTGAGGATTCTTTAATGTCTTATCTTATGAAGTCGCCACCTCCGTACGTACAGGGTACCGCAGCTCCTGTGGTCCCTGCCGTACCTGTTCTTCCACCTGTTATTCCTCCACCAGTTCCTCAACCTGCACCCGCTCTTCCGCCTGTTCCTGCTCCTTTGCCTATTTCTATTCCTACTGCTCCTCCGCTTCCACATACTCCTGTTCCCGCTACTGCTCCTGTGTTGTTAACCCCTGTTGCTGCTAATGTCTCTACTCCTTCTCTTGTTAGTCCTGTGTCTTATTCTTCTCCCTCTACTCGTAATCGTAATTCTCCCCTTGCGACAAACTTCTTCCAGTCGCTCGGACCTGTTTTTGGCTCTGCTGGTTCTGATGGTCCTCAGAGACGTAGCCAGCTTCCTGGTAATAGAGAACGTGTTGCGCTATACAATATGGCGATGGGTTGGATGATAAACCCTGTTAGAAATCCACCACGTGTTGTCCTCGAAACGTTTGATCAATTCAACATACCTACTCAGAGGTATGTGTTTGATGAAATGTGCAAGTTCTTACATGATCAGATAGTGGCCGTTGCGCCTGACGAGGTGCTGTCCGCCCTGTCCGAACTTCGGCTTCAGTTCGCAAGTGGACTGATAGTCGACACTAATGTCCGACGTGCTATTGAGCGGTTGCTATCTCTTCGTCCCGCTCCTATTCCTCATGCATTGTTCGTTGAGGACATTGAGAAAGGAGATGGGTCTGGCCAATATCCTATGCGTGAAGTTCCGCCAGTTTGGATACCCGCTGATAATACTAATGTTAATGCTCCAGTGGCGGCACATTTCCAGAGAGTGTGGATACACCTCCCTTGGAAACGATCGGAAGTGCTTCAGGTGAAACAAACTTTGCCTGATCCTCGCAAAAATCCTGCTGGATATTACAAGGAATTGTCGCAGCTTGTGGATGCTACGATAATGAATCTGGCCGATATCGACATGTTGTTTGGCAATGTCGTACCGCAACCGGTATGGGCCAAGATTCGTCACCAAGATCACGCGAATGAATTAGGTGGTGATTGGGCTGCCATTACAGCGGCAGACGCTGGACAAGTGGCTGCTACTAAACCCGATCAGTTGATTGAACTTCTTCCCCAGCGAATCATTACATTAATGAAAACGCTTATGCCAGCTATGAGGGTAAATTGGGACAAGTTGTCAGCCTGTAAGCAGAAGAAAGATGAGAGTGTTTCAGACTTCTTTACGAGGTTCGAGGAAACATTCGTTGATCATAGTGGACAGGATATGGGTACTGAGGGTGGACAGAGGTTGTTTGTAGATAAATTCGTGTCGAACTTATTGCCCGACTTGAGCCATAAATTGAAAAATTCAGAAAGTGCGTGGGCTGTTTCTACCTCAGCTCAGATATTGGCTACGGCACAATATTACGAAAATAGAGAAAAAGAGGAAAATGACCGTGCTGATAAAAAAACGAAAGAACTAAAAACTAAAGTGTTGTTACAACAAGCATATCCGCCGCGTTCTAATCAGACTGCGCCTCAACAGAATAGATCACAGTCGCAATCGAATCGATCGCAGCCGCGTAATGATTCCTCTTTCCAAAGATCTTCGTTAGGGTACAATCAATGTGCTTATTGTAGACAGGAGGGACACATTAAATTTAATTGTCCTGCTTTGAATGACCGTACTAGTGGTACTTCGTCTAGAGGAGGTCGTGGTGGTTCACAGAACGCATCGCGTGGTAGAGGTCGTGGTGCTCAGAACGACCGTTCTGACAATTCATCAAATCCTAATAACTGTTTCGATCAACGTGGATCATCGCAAGGACGATCTGCGCAGTATAATGTAGACGATTATTACGTCGATCAGGGAACTGACGATAGTAATTACTAGGACAGCCAAAGACAAGGAGAGGGAGTGGTATCAGTTCCGGTTGATCAGAGAGGGCCTTACGTCGCAGTTGCTACATCGGGCGTCGTTGAGCCTTTTCTGTTGGACACTGGTGCAGCGAAAAGTTCTATCATGCATTCGAAACTCCCTGGCGCACCTTTGTCTGGCTTAACAAATGTTTCCGTTGGATTCTCTGGCGCCCCCGTTAGCAATCCAGTTTCGTGCCCTTTGCCCCTTAAAATTGGGCCTTGTGAGCTCGAAGCTCCATTGATTTTGACCACTGGTTGTGGCGAAAATCTTTTGGGTCTGGATTTGCTTAAACGCTTGTATGCAACTTTGTATTGTTCTCCTGCGGGTGTAAAGCTTACGTTAGGAGAGAGAGTAGTCTCTCCCATGTACTTGTCTCTCGATAAGCTTCCACCGGAATTGGATTCTCTTCCTGCGTCTTTGTGGGCGACGGGTCCAAATGATGTGGGCCTACTTGATATCTCCCCTTATGTTGTTCAGTTGAAATCTAATGTGCGATTGCCACGTATTCCCCAATATCGTATCTCCCTTGATGGTGAACGAGCTTTGTTAGCGATCATCTATGATTTGATCGAGAAAGATGTCATTGAAGAAACTCGGGGAAACGTGTGCAATAGTCCTGTACTGCCCATTCTTAAACGTACTGATCCTACCAAACCGCCTGTTTATCGTTTTGTTATCGATTTACGGGAGGTAAATAAAATTGTGGTTCCTCAATTCCCTGTTGTGCCTGACATCACGGCGCTACTGACTCTGATTCCAGCTACTGCTTCATGGTTTTCGGTGATTGATTTGAAAAATGCATTTTTCAGCATCCCGATTGCCGAAGAGAGTAGGGACCTTTTCGGTTTCTCTCTTGGTGGACGTAGCTTCCGGTTCAAACGCGCTCCTCAGGGCTACTGTGAAAGTCCATCGATTTACAGTCAAGCTTTGAAGGGTCAACTAGATGCGTTTAGGTTGCCGGTTGGTGCGGCTTTAATCCAATACGTCGACGACTTATTGGTGGCTGCTGATACTCAAGACATCTGCAAAATCGCTACAGTGTCGTTGCTGCAACATCTCTGTGAGTTAAATCACAAGGTGTCACCTTCTAAACTCCAATATTGTTGTCAAGAAGTAACCTATCTAGGACACTTATTGTCAAAGGAGGGAAGGAGATTGACCCCAGAGAGAATTGCAGCGATTGCACGCATGGCTGTGCCACAAACCCAAAGAGATGTGCGTGCCTTTTTAGGTATCACGTCGTACTGTAGGCAGTGGATTCCTAATTTTTCATTGCTAGCGAAACCATTGGTGGCTCTTACGTGCAAGGATGTTTCTACTCCTTTACCATGGACGGAAGAATGTCAGAACAGTTTTTCTGAACTGCGTGATTCATTGTGTTCGGCTCCTGTGTTAGGTACCCCTGATTACAGTAAGCCGTTCACGTTATATGTTCACGAGAGGGAAGGTTGTGCGTTGAGTGTTTTAACGCAACCTTTTGGTGGTAAACAACGTCCATGTGCATATTTTTCCTCGACCTTAGACCCAGTAGCTAGAGCATTGCCGAGCTGTTTAAGAGCAACTGCGGCAGCTGCGGTCTCCATCCGACAATCAGCAGGATTGGTCATGGATAATATGCTTACGGTGATGGTTCCGCATGCAGTCGATACTCTTTTGAATCGTACGAAAACTCAGCACTTGACGAGTGCGAGGTTGTCTGGGTACGAATTGACGCTTTTGGCAAGCCACATTCAGATAAAACGTTGTAATGTCCTAAATCCGGCAACTTTGTTACCAATTAGTGCAGAGTCAGATGCAGTAACAGAACATGACTGTTACTTGCGGACAGAGGAGGAAACAAAAGGTCGTGTGGACCTTAAAAACACCCCATTGGAAGACCCGGATGGCACCCTGTATGTGGATGGGTCATGTTTTAAGTTGCCGAATGGTGATGTGACTACTGCTTATGCTGTGGTGACATTGAATACTGTTGTTGAGACTGCAAGATTGAATCAGAATTCTGCCCAAGCTGCAGAGCTGATTGCTCTTACTAGAGCATGTCTATTAGCAAAAGGTAAACGTGTGAATGTGTACACCGATAGTCAGTATGCTTTCGGTGTAGCGCATAGTTTTGGACGGTTGTGGTGAGAGCGTGGTTTCTTGACGTCGCATGGCACGAAAATACAGCATGGCCAGCTTGTGAACGATCTTTTGGATGCATTGACTTTGCCTGCTCAAATTGCAATTATTAAGTGTAGTGCGCATCGTAAAGTGACGGATGATGTTGGTCGTGGTAATGCGTTCGCAGACGAGATTGCTAAGGAGACTGCTCGGAACCTTAGCACTCGAATGTATGTGACGAGTTCGGTTAGGTGGCCTACAGAATCAAGTATGTGTGAAAATACTATAGAGAGTGTGAAAGCAATTCAGAATGAGGCCACCGACACTGAAAAGATGAAGTGGAAAGAAAGTACGGGAAGGTTGGATGTGAATGGTTGCTGGATTGATTTGTCGGATCAGAAAAGATGGATGTTGCCTGACGCGTATGTACTGGCCGTTGTGCAAATGGCACATGGGTTAGCACATATTAGCGCGAAAGGTATTTGCAAGTTGCTGGCTGATGTGTGGAAGAATGATGGAATTACTAAGTGTGCTGAACGTTTGGTGAAGAATTGTATGGTGTGTATAATGTACAATCCTGGCAAAGGAACCCCAACTCCTCCTGGCAGTTTTGCTCCTCCTTCGTATCCCTTTGAGGTGATCCAATTGGACTTCGTCCATATGGAGCGATGCAATAACCTAAAATACGTTTTGGTTGTGGTTTGCGCATTCTCCCGATGGATCGAGGCCTATCCCCTCAAGGATAATACTACTTTGTCTACTGCGAAAATCCTACTGAAGGAATACTTTCCTCGGTACGGAATGCCTAGAGTCGTGTGGTCAGATAACGGAAGTGAGTTTGTTGGTAGTGTAATGAAGAGTGTGTGTAAGGGCCTTGGAATTAATCAGAAATTCCATAGCGCCAATCATCCCCAGTCAGCTGGATTGGTTGAAGGGTACAATGGCACCCTTAAATTAAAATTAGCAAAGATTCAAGCTACGACTGGACTTTCATGGCCTGATGCTTTGCCTCTAGCATTACTGTCAACTAGGGCGACTGTACACTCCCGAATAGGGCTTAGTCCCTATGAAATAGTGTTCGGCCGTCCTGCGAATGTGTGGGGGGTTCCTAGGCCAGGTGTATTCTCTGATCTTGAGTTTCCGATGTTGATTGATTACTTACATGACTTGACTGCTAAACTGAGGTTAATTCATCAACAGGTTTACGACGCCTTGCCGACGCAGACGGAGGGTCCAGGCCACCAGCTCCAGCCCGGGGATTGGGTGGTTGCCCGAAATTTTTCACGCAAAAACAATCTGGACCCCCGCTTTACCGGACCTTACCAGGTGCTCCTGGCCACGAGGACTGCCGTTCGTCTTGAGGGGCGGAAGAATTGGGTACATGCTACCCATTGTAAGCGAGTCCCTATTCCTTTGCCGGCAGACCCGTGGGTAAGGAAAGGCATTGCGTCAACAGAAACAGAAACATTGCCGGCGTTTGTACCTTTTAGCGACGCACAGCTTGTTGGAGAACCCTCAGCGCAGCAGAAAGCCACTGTTGAACATTTGTCAGCAAAAGACTCAAGACCAGATCAACGAACTGATCAGCAGGACGCTGTCTCTTCAACAGATCCTTTGTTCGACGAGCAGACACGTCCAGGGAAACATCGATATTCTTTGCGATCTCACACTAAGGACAAATAAAATTTGCTTGCTTTGCTGAGATTGATAACTGCAATATCCTCGTTTCCCATGATCAATTTTGAACATTCATATCATTGAAAGTTTTTGTATATATATATCAAGCTTCTTCTTTATATTTTTTCCCTTCCACAGCTGAGAGATATTGTGCTAAATAATATATACATATTGTGTATTGAGGGCCGTAGGGCCGCGCGCGTACTTCCTTCTGGACAGTAGGTCTTGACGCTAGGTTAAAGACCGTCGGTTCCTAGGAACTCCTGGGGATTGACTATTGCTGCACAGAACGAAGTGCGTCAAGAAACGTTGCGGACGGTCGTAGGGAAATGGCATTTTCGAAGCTGAATGATTTGGAAGGAGCTCAGGCGTATAGAGTCAAGCTGCAGAAACTCAGTCGTACTAAATGTTTTGTATCCCAATTGTTTGTTTTGTTTTTGACTGCTTCTGCATTTTTGGCAGGTGGGGTGTATTACACTATGTCCTACTTCTTGCTTCCTACCCCTACTCCTACTCCTTACCCTAACCTTACTTCTACTGCTTCTTCCCATTCCTTTCACATGTTACCAGAACACGAACAGGCTAGACGTGTAGAATTCCGCAATAATTCCTTTATCCAGCTCCTCCATCAGCATCAGTTAGTGGTTAACACTACTAATTGTTGGGTGTGTGGGTTGATGCCACATACTACGGGTAAGGGAATTCCATATCTGGTGTTACCGTATAGTTCCCAAGGGTCAGCTCGAGCATTCCAAACAATGCTTCGAAGCGCACTGGGTTTCCACCCCACTCCAGAACAACGTTCCCCCAACTCTGGTCCTACCTCGTATCAGTGGGTGCTATCGATGGCAATAGAGGATATGGAAGATGAGATCCATGATCCTTTTCTTATCCCTAAAGAAGAGGTACAAGCCTATAAGGTCTTAAGTAGAGGGGAATATAGTATGTTCAGTAATGAAAAGCAGCTTAAAAGCTCGCTTCCAATATGGGTCGTACCCCACACTGGTAATCTTTGTCTTGTGGGTCGTGGCTCGCAAGCCTCACTTGGAGCAAGTGCTTGCACTGAAAGTTACGTCCTGCCAATGTCCCCGTCCCCTGTGTTTCTGGCTGCCAAGGGTACATACTTTATCTGTCATGATCGTGCATACACATGGTTGCCCGCAGACTTCATGGGCTCATGTTTCGTTGCAAATCTGTTGCCTCCGACGTTTACTGTAGATGCCGATTATCATAAGACTAGAGTTGTACGAGGCTTACTTAGCGAAGAGGATACTGCCGGTCAAGAGGCAGGAGACTTTTTCAAGGGTTTCCTCCCGTTTTGGGGACCTATGGTTAATAGTAGGAACCTGAGACATTTGACTCGAGTGGTAGAATCGACAGCTAATATTACTGCCAGTGCCCTTGGTAATATCACCACAGAACTTCAGGCGGAGAGACTTATGACATTACAAAACCGTATGGTTTTAGATGTTGTCTTGGCAGATCGCGGTGGGGTATGTAAAGTGATCCATTCGAGCTGTTGCATTTTCATCCCAGATAATGCTCCTACTGTCTATCAAGCCATCTCGAAGTTGCACAAGATCTCCGAATCCATACACGTGGATGTAGGGGATTGGACGCTACTCGGTTGGTTTTGGGGCCTGGTGTCGACTTGGGGTTGGAAGATTCTGATGATCATCGGGGTTGTGGTAGTGTTCCTGTTCACCTGTTGCCTTTGTGTGCAGTGTGGTCCTGCCTTATGTGGCCTTTGTGCTACAACGTGTATAAGACAACCATCTGTTACCAAGGGGACTCGATCGGACAGAGCTATGCTACAACGACATCTTGATGGTCTGATGAATATCGAATATGATTCCGACTAGTGCTTGCCTACATGAGGGCAAAAGGAGCGTCTGAGGTTCCGTGACAATTGTAAGTGATGTTTTCGACTCGCACGAATATGGTCGAGTCTAGTATCTATGAACCGCAAATGGCGAGTTTAGTAAGTGTGCGCAGTTTCGCTGTGCTAACTTAAACCGTTCGTTTGTTACGTGGGTTTGTCATCTGTACCCACGGGTTCCATCTTAGATACGGCATCCATTTTGTCTCTTGCCCTCAAGTAGCCAGCGAACGGACGCTGTCCGCTTCGCGACCCTGGGACTCCCAAGATATGGCGGAAGACACATGTTCTTTGTAAGTGCCTTTATGACGAGGGGGATGCTACTGTAAGGCAGATGGCGCCGCTCGAGGCTCATCTTGCCGCACGGGCTTATTGTCTCAGCCGTGCATCTCATTAGGCACGTCCCTTTGATGCCTGTATCTCGTGCTTCTCGACACTCCCCTTTTACACCCTTTTCTGATCTCCCTACTGTCTCCGTCTTCCTCTACACCTGTCTTCGTTCCTATTTCGATCTACTTTACTGCTGATTGGAATTTGCTAATGGTGGGAAGATGGGTTTTTACAGTTGGGAACCGCCAAATGTTTCCGCACTTATGTTCCGGACTTTGTGTGTTTCAAAGTGATCTAAAACGACCCCTCTGAGAGCGACTTGTGGGAACCAGGTTGTAAACTATTGTGTATCATGTTATCCTATGGGTAAAAACTGTATAAAAGGAGCGATCCACAAATACAATTTGAAGCAGTCTCCCCGAACTACACTCGATGTACTTCCTGTGACTTCTGTGTTCCCTGCAGTAAATAAACCTTGACTCTTTGACGCCGAAGGAAGTGTCCCGTGTCTCTGTGACTTGTACGCCGGAGCAGGTTACCCACGAAGGTTTCAGGTGTTGTGCCCTGGCACCGCTGGGTCCAAAGGAACCCAGTCCTTCAGATGAGGGCCGCTGTTTCTCCGTTGTCCATCAGGGCTCGGATGTCGTCGGTGGCGGCGATGAGGGCGGTCTCGGTGCTGTGGTTGGCTCGGAAGCCGGACTGCGAGGGGTCGAGGGATCCGTTCGTCTCGAGGAAGGCGGCCAGCTGTTTGTTGACGGTCTTCTCGATGACTTTGGCTGGAAACGGGAGTAGCGAGATGGGGCGGTAATTCTTGAGTTCGGTGGGGTCTGCTGTAGGTTTCTTGAGTAGAGCGCTGAGTTCGGCGTGCTTCCAGCTCTCGGGGAAGGTGGCGGTGTCGAAGGAGGTGTTGATAATGTCCCGCAGGTGGGGTGCGATGACAGCGTCGGCCTTGTTGAAGACGTGGTGAGGGCAGGGGTCGGTCGGAGATCCGGAGTGGACGGAGTTCATCATGCGGACGGTGTCTTCGGTGCTGATCGGAGTCCAGGCTCGGAGGGTGGTGGTGGGCGGCGTTGCTGTGGTTGTGGCGTGCGTCGGTTGGGTGCTGAAGCTGTTGTGTATGTCCGCGATCTTGTTGTGGAAGTAGGAGGCGACTTTCAGTATTCACAAAAGGCATTTAGTAGTAGTAAAGTTAGGATTCCTAGGCACATGTGTCTAGATAGTAAGAGAATAGTTCTAGCCTAGTCCTTACAGAGTGATCGTAACTTGACCGAAAGAGAAGGAGTTGTTGAGCCACAGCTCAAAACAAAGCTTCTATGATACAGAACTGATGCTATTAGTGGTAAGTGGGGCAGAGTCACATGCCATATCCAATGTGAACCATATTACATAACTTTTGACTCAACCTGTTCCACACCACCCAACAACATATTAAGCCCTATTTCCCTTCTCCCAACTAATAAGTGACAAATCACATTTACCTACAGGTGTGCAAAATCCATGTAATTTTCTTTTGCATAATTACAGAAAATTACCGAAAATATATGTGTAATTACACGCGATGCACATCTATAATTTAGCGCTATTTTTTAAACAAAAGGCAATGCATTGAGTGTAGCATAGTCTCATTGACATGTTGGTTGAACTCAGGAATAATACCTTGTAAGAGTATTAAATATCATGGCTTGCTTTGGTTTAAGGGCCATATGTCCCTTATAATACTAGAATATATAGCTGTATTTTTTTCAGGGTAGATTAGAGTGTTTTCTATCCACTGTTCCTCTATTGCTATCAAAGGGCCATAATCTGGCCTTCTTTGTCTGTCTGCAACTCCCCTCCCCAACATACTCTTCACTTAAAAATCAGTGTCAGGCACCTGCATATTGACTTTCCTTAATAAGTATCAGACCTGTTCAAATATAGCTTATGCACCTTGATGAATGGAAGGTTATTTTTTAATAGGTCTACCTTGAGCAAAGACCTTTTGAGTTTACTAAAATTATATATATATATTGAGATACTTATGAGGTCTTTTTGCCTGCCCTTTTCATCCAATGGTCTTTTATTGTGCTGTTCACTCATTTTCTCATACTCACTACAACAGGTGGCAATGGGCCAATCCACTTTACCCATTGGTTGACTTCACAGTGAGTTATGGCATGCTGTACTTTCACAGGATCACATTTGCACAGAAAGTAGTTCCCTACAATACAGGGCCTACCATGGAGGGAAACGTCATTTACAACGCGGTCGTTACATCGCGATGCCATTACATCTCTGTTTTTAGAACGCAAGTCGTTACAACGACTTGCGCTGGATGGCGCTCTAGGACAAGGAATAGTATAATTTACTATCCAACACCTTCCCTACTGTATGTAGACCGGAGTTGTAATAGTAAATTACACTACTCCTAAGTCCAGCGCCCTCCAACGCAAGTCGTTGTAACGACTTCCGTTGTAAAAACCGCGATGTAATGGCATACAATGTATTAGCATGCGTTGTAATGTCATACAACCTCCATGGAAATGTATGCATTTTCAGACCACAAAAGTAGTTTCTTGATTTCTGACTTTTATTTTAGTATTGGCGAGGGGCAACCTGCTCCCACAGAGTTTTTTCATTAAAAATAACATGCCAAACCAAAATATTAGTTGACAAAGCCAAAAGGCTGTCAGCCAATGTCAGAACGATTGGCTTTTTCAATGTTTTTTTTAAAATTAAAGTAATTATATCATTCTTGGCCAGAAAAGAAGAGTAGGAAAAATAGCTTTAAATGAGTTTTAAAAGTGTGTTGCAAGAAAAATAACGAGATCCTAAGTTGATGAGCTTATGTGCCACACTTAAAACTGAAAAAGCAATGTGTACAAGTTGATTGACGTATGCAAGTCGCTGAAATTCAGATACTAGATGAGTGCGTGCACCTGGCAAGATATTTGAAGTGTTTCGGCCTTATTGCTTCTCCCAAAACTTGCCTATTCACATTAGTTTAAAAACATCCGTGAACGCCCTAAAAGCGGTTAAGGAGGGAGACACCTTACATCACATGAGATTACAAGTCCTCTGGGGCCTATGAACTGTTACGTTTTTGATGGCTTTGACACCTCCTACTTTGCCAGACGACCGATTAACTCTGGCAGATTAGCACACATTTTTTCAGGCTCAGGTAGGTCCCCAACTTCCTTTTCCCAATTACAGAGCAGCAAAAGGTGAAGCTCCAAGAAGATTGTGCATTGTCCAGCAGATTTCTCCTTTTCATGCCCAAGTAAGACCCTGTCCAGTCAAACATTTCCATTAGAGCCTGAGAAGCTGTGTACCCTACTACCAAGCAAATACTTCTTCCTCCCTAGCTGTTTTAGTCCACCTGACTGTGGGAATGGAGCTCACCTTTCCACACATCAGGCACATGAGATCTGCGGTCATCTACCCGGCCACCAATACTAGAATTTATCACAATGCCAAAAAGTGCTATAAACACATCATGCCGAAGAAAGTCCTTGGGACACTCACTGTTGATGATTATACTGTTGCAGCTGCCTCAAATTTGACAACCACACCTGCAAAATATGGTATTGTATTGTATTGTAAATGCATTTATATAGCACTTACTACCCCTGATGAGGCGTCAAATCGCTTTTTCAGTGAGTAGCACACTACTCTGGAACCCATACAGGATTAGTGTTGAATTAGTATAGTGAAATATGTAAGTAATTTGAGTGGTAGACATTAGTCAGTTATTTGATTTTAGAAGATATATAGAAAAATATATACAGATCATATATACACAACTACTTCCAAAAACACCCGGCGGGTGACAGATGTACGTCGGCGAAATATATATATAACACTGTAAATGTGCTTCACAAAGGCAAACCCAGTTGTATGCTGAGCATCATTAAAACCTCTTATCTTGTGCTCCTTGACTTGCATACAACGTGTAGGACATAGTAAGTCGTGCTTGCAAGCGTAAATAATGTCCTATTGCTGCTATAGGTGACTACAAGCGATGTTAAATCATACCTAGGGGCTCTAAGAAAAACAGCAAAGGTGAAAATTATAGACTGTGAATTTGACCCAATATAGTGAAAAGACAGAGAGAGAAATGTGCCTGGGGTTAGTACCGTTTCCAGTGGATTCCAAATATAAAATGTGCCCTGGGACTTACTTGACGCCAGCCACGGCCGGCAGAGGGAGTACCTGCAGGGCGGTGACATGGGGAGGGGCAGGGTAGGGGGGTAGTAATGTATGGATTACAGAGTTTTACAGGTAATTAAACATTTAAATTAAAAAAACGAATTTTGTTGCGCACACTGCATCGCATTTGGGGATGCAGTGCACTCAATGAAATTCGTTTTATTCATTTAAATGTTTACTTACCTGGGAAGCTCCCTAATCCATACATTACTACCCCCCACCCTGGCCCTCCACCTCCCCACTTCACCGCCCTGCAGGTACTCCCACTGCCAGCTGCGGCTGCTTGACGCCCCAGTAGAGAGATTGATCGCCCGCAAAGGACGTCCGCTCTGTCATTTACAAGTTTCAAGAAGTAAGGAAAACCAGTTCCAGATTCAGCTGTGATAGATCCCGGCCCTACGTTCAAAAACCAAAACCCTGCCATCACAAAGGCATCAAGGTAGGAGACATTAATTTCAAAACTTTCAATTTCCAAGAACCTAAAAATCTAGGAGGAGGGATACTGTAATATAAATGTCACAAGAAACATCACCTTTGAGATGATGCACACAACAACATGTATTCCAATTGCATCATCATGGCTAGCCTACCAACTAAGGGGGCCATTAGGATGATGGGCGGACGTTGTCCGCACGCCATCCTATCGGACAACGGGACCGCCCGCCATAAGGATGCGCCTGCTACAGTGGCGGGCGCATCCTGCATTTTTAACATTGTGGCGGGCGGTGCTCTTAGCACTGCCCACCAAAAAGCTAAAAATGCTTGTTGTGCATGTGCATGCACATTGTGGCAGGCACCGCGCGGTGCCTGCCATGTTGTGCATGCACATGTAGGGGGTTCCATTGGTACCCCCCATGTGCCTCCGGCACCCCCCATCATCCTGGGGGCCCCCAACGGGCCCGCAAACAGAAAGACCGCATGCCTTGCCGCCACGGAAGGGCACCCTCCCGTCCTCATCCTAATATGGTTGGCGGTGTCTCGCAGACACCGCCACCATAGAAAAGTACTTTTTCCTACGGTCGACATCGCGACCGGCAGAAATTTAGCGGACAGACTTTCCGTCCGCCGCGGACCCCCCAGCCATCCTAATGTGGCGGGGGGTCATTGTGTTGAGGATGGCGGGTAGATTTCCCCCGCCGGGCCGGCGGTATCTACCGCCGGCCCGGCAGGGGCAATCCCCCCGACATGCTAATGGACCCCTAAATTTGGAGTTAATCCGAAGAGATCTTACACACTCAGCTCACAATGAAGGTCTCCAACTTGGCTTAACGCAGTCCACCAGCAACATTGTTTATAGATAGGGACTTTTTTGACCCTCTGCCTGGAATATATAGATCAGTTTTTTACTCTTCATTGTCTTGAACAGGGCCTGCTGGAAAAGACCTTCCAATTTACTCAGGTCTCAATCTCAGGACCCAGTCCAATTACCACCTTCAGTAGTTTGAGCACAACCACCTCAAGCAGACTGACACACCACATATCCAATACTGAAGCATCCCCATGAGATAAGCCTACTACTCACGCAGCTGTTAAGAATGCCATGAGCACACAGGACCTCTTAATCGAGTCGGGTTGCCATCTTTTTGGGCAAACAGAGAAGTAGTTCAATGATCAATGAATAAATAGTTTTCATTGAACAGTTCATTAAAACCGTTGCATAGTTCATGCATTTAAAAAAGAAAATTATAAAAGAAGGCAGATAAAATGTCAAAAATATCAAGCCTTAGGAAATACTGATACATGCAAAACATAAAAATCATATGAATTTCAAAATCTGCTATCTATGGCTTTTTCATCAAGCTCTCCGACCAGCCTTTTAAACACAACATTCCAGATGATATTGGTCTTGGGATATTATAGTTTAATTGATGACAAGTTCAAATTGTGTGTGTAATGAATATAGACCTTACCTGCGAGTTCTTAATATAGACCAAAGCTAATTCCTCCTTTAATATTCCAATACTTACAAAAAGACACAGACTATGCCCTAAAGATTCTAACAAGTTTGAGCATAATCTAAAAAGCTGTGGGACCGCTGGGAAACCACACAATGTCATTTAAATTTTCCTAAAAGGACTTGGAGAAAATGCAGGTGGATTCTCATACGTTCAGTTTGGGCTCATTTGCTGAATTGATATATGCCATTTTCATCCACGTGAAAATAACAGAATATAATAAAATGATTAATATTTCTCTTTTGAAACTAACTAATCAATAAACTGGGACTTAATCATGAAATGATGACTCCTTACTAACTGTAGCTACAAAGGGCCATATGTATCATCAAACCAATTTGCATTTCCAAAATAGCGATTTTTAAGTTATCGCTATTTTGGAAATGCAAAATGGTATGTATGAACAAAATCGCTTTTATATAGCGATTCCTTACCATTCCTAATTTGCGATTAGCAAATTGCTAATCGCAAATTACCCATTCATTTCTATGGGCCAGGAGGCCCATAGGAATGAATGGGCAATTTGCGATTAGCAATTAGCTAATCGCAAATTAGGAATTTTTTCAAGGGTGCAGGGGTGTCTCAAGAACACCCTGCTGCACCCCTGAAAAATACATTTGGGGCCATATGGCGCACAGACATGCCCTAAGGGCATGTATGGGCGTCATATGGCACCTTTGGTTTGTTTGAAAAAAGCATTATTATAAGAATTCGCAACTTACCACCAACTAGAAGTTGGTGGTAATTTGCGATTCCTTAATGGCATATTTTGCATTTTTTTTCTTTGATACATTGCATTTAAGGAATTGCAAAATTTGCGATTCGTTAAGTGCAATCGCAAAATAAGGAATAGCAAATTTTGCGATTCCTTATTTTAATGCAAAAATGTTTGATACATACCATTTAGGTATTTAGCATTCGCAAAGGCCGAAATTCTGCGAATTTCGGCCTTTGCGAATGCTAAATAGCTTGATACATATGGCCCATAATGTTTGATAGCCAGACTTTGCACATTTCTGGACATTATTGCCACTCTGTGGATGTTTTATTCTGTCTTTCTCTTCCTCCATCTTTCCGATTTGTTTGTTATCCCTCTCTTGGTCTTGGTAATTATCTAAAGCTGAACAAAATATGCTGGTCTCCAAAAATAATTGCTACGGGCCTCCACCAGCGAAAATGAAGCACCGATTCCCTTTTACATGTGTGTTAAAATATCAAAATGGCAAGATACCCCAGGAGTACCTTCACTCTTATTTCCCAGCGTCGCAGCTGTAACCATTTCCTGTTGCTGCACAGGGCCCCTTTTTACCACCGTTTTCTTATATTTCTTCAGTTTCACATTTCACCAACTTACCATTGTATTTAGAGGCTAATGTGTCCTAACGAAACAGTCTTTCTTTTGAGATCACATCTGGTTTGTATATTACCTGGCTGTTTTGAGGTTAATGATACATCCAGCATTAACTAAAAATGTTAAAGCCATATAGTCACTGTTGTAGGAGAATGCCATCTTTATTTGTTCGCAAATAATCAGTGCTTAATTTGAGCCGGTGGTGAGCATGGACACTTAATCAACACTGGCGCTTTTCACTAACACTGGCGCTTTTTACGAGCGCCAGGTATGGACACATTCATTTACGGTAGGCCCGGGGAGATTAAAAGATGATGTTGCGCCGACCCGAGGCTCGAAACGGGTTCCTCAGCTCCGAAGGCGGCAGTTTTGGCTATTGCGCCATATCCTCTCCCGGTTTTTTTGGTTTTGTTTTAGGCGATACTAACAGGAGAAAGGTGCTGGTGCAAGCTGCTTCCCGTCGAGAGCCCATGCACTTTTTTTTATTTATTTATTTATTTTTACAAATTAACCACTGCAAAGATGATGCCAAACAAAAGATAACTTCACTAACAGGTAAATGCATCACATCTACAGTGTGCCTCAAACCACAGACCGCTGAAAACCAAATGAAGAAAATCGACAAACAACAATAAAAAACATTTCAGAAACACCATAAAACAAATGCGGTACTTGAATAAGGCCCTTGAATGAATACAAAACATTACGAACAACTAACGTATAGCAGTTGAATGCAAATAAAAAATAACCATATTAACACACACAACTACTCATAACAAAGAATTCTGACGTTACATTAAAGAACGTATATATTTCGTATGCACATTTGCTTCAGTAGGTAAGTCCTCCTTTATCTGTCACAGATGCCTCGATTCTGTATCTGATTGTATGTATGTGCAGGAAGGAAGCATGTCAGCTGCACGTGGAGAGTTGACCACGCCTTGTTTAGGTGTAACAAACCCCCCCTTGACATAATTTCCCTTCTCTTTGGATGCAATAAATCCCTTTTGTTTGCTGTTTCTTTCAAGGAGCGATAGAACTCTCTTTCAAGCTCTCTGGACCTTTAGACGCACATATTGAATTCAGGGCGAGCAGTTGAAACGGATCAATAGCTGCCATCCTCTTAAATCTTCCAATATTTATTCAGGAATATGATCATCATGTTTCTATTGACAGGGGCATCACCCGGAGCTTGCAGTTACCTGATTAAACAGACTGCAATTTGGTGGTTATTGATACCTGACAGGTTAGAAGGGCATTCTTGTGTTTGCTTTGATTAATCCTAACAAGAGAAGCCTGTATTGAGCTGCTTTTTGTTGCAGTGGGTTTGAGGTGGAGGTTGGAGGTGATCCGCCATTTAACATTCAGGAAGCTTTTCACAGGAGAACCTTTAACAATGTTTGTATCAGAAGTAAACAGACAATGCATCTGAAGCCCATCAGCAATCAATGTGGCTGGGAAGAGGCCGCTTCTGTTTCAAGCTGGGACGCCGCGCGCAATGACGGAAGCCTTCACTCTGTGGACTTTAATAGGCGGTTGCCAGGGGTAGCACATGATACTTAACTTATGCAGCTGGTGGACATCAGCACTCGTAGGGGGCCATGAACTTGTCGTTCATCATGGGTGTTAGAAATGGGGTTCCGACTTGACTGGGGTGTGAGCCCTGGTAAGAGGAGAGGCAGGGCCGGACTGGCCGTTGCGGGCACCGGGCAATCCCCCGGTGCGCCGCAAGTGTGGGGGCCGGTTTTAGACCCCTAGGGGCCGTTTTTGTTACAGGACCGTTTTTGCAGAACAGCTGCAAAATCGGCCCTGTAATATTTCGGCCAAAAACCGTCCCTGGCAAAGAGCTCGGTTGCACCCCCAAAGGCCTCCCCCTTCGGGGGGGGGAGGGGGCGGCGGCCGAGCACTTTGCCGGGGCCGGTTTTCGTTCCCAGTCCGGCCCTGAGGAGAGGAGAGGAGTTGGCCTAATGTCCAGGGCAGTCGACCTGAAATCTGGGGAACCGGGTTCGAGTCTGGGTAAGGACGTGCAACATCCTGTGATTCTGGGGAAATCACTTCATCTCCCCGTGCCTAACACAAATGAATGTGTCCTCATGTAACGCAACTGGTGTTTGTGTAAACCGCTCTGATACCCGATACCTTCTGGTCAAGTTTGCGCAATATAAAACTCTGTAAAAAAACAAAAAAAAGCAGCAACCACAATCTGAGTAAGAGAAAGGCACAAACACACATCAAATTAACCTGTGCGTAACCCCCTGGTAGCTCGGCACCGAGCAGTCAGGCAATGTGTAAAGTATTTCTGCAGCACTTCAAACAATATAACAGTGAGAATACCACACAAAACATATCTCACACTAGGTCAGAAGAATAGAGCTTAATTCAATAAATAAAACAAGACCAAAAAGACAAACACCCAATCAGTAGAAACGGAGTTATGAATTTTTAAAGAATAAACTGCAATACAGTGCCTAAAAGAATACATCTCTAACCACAGCTATCTGGTCATGCTGGACTGGGTCAAAGTCAAAGGTTCAGCTGCCTGCAATGGAGTGCAAGTCGGATATCTTTCCAGATAAGTCCTGCTGAAGGTTTACCTTCTCTAATTTTTGTGCCAAGTGTCCCGTTCACGTTAGTGAGGGTCACGGGGAACAAAAAGAGCATTACGGGCAGTGGTTCATGTGGTGTGAGTAGCAGGCCAGGCGTAATGAATGGGCGGGCTGGTGATGCGTATTGGCAGTCATCCCCAGGTGATCAATGCTTGCTTTGTGAATAGATAGGCTGGTGGCGGCTTGTGCTCAATTTCAGTGCGAGTACTGTGGTTCTGGTGCGAACAGGCACAGTCGCAGCCATGAAGAGCCCAAAAGGTTGATTTCAAGAGCCAGTGAGCCACACCAAGGATCCAGGACCCATTGCTGGCCCCACTTAATTGTCAGGAACTTGCTGCAGTTGTGTCCAGGAGCTGGTTGGGGAGCCTTTTATGTCCCTGAGGCTCAGATCAGGAGGCCAGCAGACTAGGTCTAGTTCTTCTTCCCTAGGCAGGGGGCATCAGGCAGCAGGTCAGCAGTTCCTTTTGAGAAGCAGTCCAGCAGATTGGCAGCCCTTGTGGCAGCACAGCAGTCCTCCTTCCTGGAAGAGTATAAACAGGTCCAGAAGAGCCCTGGAGAGTTATTGCCTGAGGTCCTTCTTTTATACCCTGGTGCCCAGGTTCTGGAAGGTGGAGGAAGAGTTTAGAAAGTGGCACATTGAAGTGCATGGAATGTCCTTCCTCCCCTGCCCTGGCTCTGAACTGGCTGACTTGACAGTTTTGTTAGGCCCTTTATGTGAAGGCAGAGTACAGGCTATTCAGTAGGCTGTGCTCAGCTTCCCCCCCCCCCCCCACCATCCCGCCAGCAGATGGCCCATTCAGGCACACCTATTCCCTCTATTGTGTGATTGTCTGGAAGAAATTCACAGGGTCTGTAAGTTACACCCTGACAACAACCCAAAACAGTGGTGATCACACAGTGCATACAATAAAAGTGAGTGAGTAATACCTTGCAC